>NC_044279.2:11323330-11628330 GCF_004027225.2 Strigops habroptila
GCATTTATTCAGGTGCAAATTACATGCACGAGGCTAGCTCCTAGCTGGTGTAAACAAGGACAGCTTCTCTGAAGTCACTGAGGATTGCCTCCACTTACACAATCTAAACATATGGTATATATTCATCAGTTCACTTCCCTTACATAAAGTTGGTCAGATTGCCAGTGAGGTATTCATTCATAGACTACTCATGCATAATCTTTCACTATGAATTACAGCCTTCAATTATAAATTCAAATATATATCATTGCTGAGACCAAGGATGTGCTGAGGCAGTTTCATCTGGTACATACAGTTCCTGAAACCAACACTTAAAATGTTAAATTTTCCATTTAAAAATGAATCTCAGAAAGTTTAGCTCTGTGCTGCAGCTGTGCTTTTATGCACGGATTGGGCAACGGTGTTAGCTCGCTCTTTCTGCCTCCATGACCACTTAGTTGTGAATGCAGAAATCCCCTTGTCTTTTGTATATGGAAGAGAAAACCTTTTTTTCCCCCCTGCCTCACATCCTGTCCCTAGCTTTACCTCATGGCCACTCACCCATGCTCAGAATCAACTGAAGTTTGACACCCAACTCCTGTCTTAAAGGCAAGGAATAGCAAACAGAACTAGAAAATAGGACAGCAAAGGGGGAAGAACAGCAGCCTTGATACATGAAAGGGAGTTGCAAAGACAGATTCTCCTTGCAGGACCACTGTGAAAGGACAGGGGTACATCAAGGAGAGGATGGGCCAAGACCAACTTAAGGAAACCACATTTAGACAGGAGGAAAAATTCTTTGCTGTGAGAGTGCCTATGGGCAGGAGCAGGCTGCTCAGGGAGGTGGCAGAACATCAGTCCCTGGAGATTTTCAAGACCTGACAGGACAAAGAGCTTTGAGGTTGGATTTAACTCCAGAGTTAGTCCTTCTTTGAGAGGTGACTGAATGAGATTAAATCCCTGCAAACCTAAATCATTCTGCGATTCTGTGGTTTAGTTCAATTCCTGTTTCAAATGACAAAAGTTTCAACAAGAGACAGTTCCAGTAATTGCAGGTGAGTAACACTGCACAAACATGAATATAATTTACAATGAAACCTGGGTACTCCTTTATGACTGGAATTATATTATATATTATATATATTAATATGATATGGTATGATGATATATAGTATAATTTTTTCATTTAAGCACCCCCCAGCAGATGACAGCCTCATGTTTCTGTGATGCTCTGATAAAATCTACAATTTAGGCAGACAAGAAGAATGAAAAAATACATTCAGTTATTCGCTATAGAATACAGGTTTCCTGACCTAGCACACCAGCTTTGTTAGCTTAGAAGATTTTGTTTCATCCTTGGAGAGAAGTATCTAAAGAAAATGTAGACTTTAAAGAACAGGCACATGAAACAATATTAAAAGAATGGATCATTTTAGTGCCTGGGATTCTCTGCATACCTTAAATACCAAAGGATTTGAATTTCTTTTGATACTAAAGATTAAAAAATAAAGGCTTTATTGGTCATTTTATCTTGATGCATTTTTTAGATCTGTAGATGCTAGTAAAACATACTTTATTTCTAACTTCTTTAGAGCTTATGGTGATAACTAGATGTTATGCTTGTGACTTTTTGCAGAAAGCGAACTCTTTATTCTGATTCCCTTAAAAGCTATTATTTGCAGTTTATGTTTTACTAATACCAGCTCAGATGATATAACTTCCAAAACCAATATAAGTGATAAAAAAGTCCAAAATGATTTTTTGTTTGTTTCCCTCATACTACTACAGCCTACATAAAAATTCCTTTTGTTTAGACTGTGTGCAGGGGGAGCATCTGTGAAAGCAGCTGACCTGTACAAATTCAGTGTTCCTGTGTCATAAGAAATTACTAACCACATATATGGAAATCACGTTTTTCACTTACTGTGGTTGCGCAAAGGGAACATAAAAATGAAATTAAAATTTAAATCATTCTCTTTTGATTGCAATTTACATCACCCTGCACCTGTGCAAACCACCAAACAAGGTGTGAAGTAGTCAGCAGCAAGGGCCAGAATACCTCTTCACTGACAAAGATGCTTTAAAAAGATTATTGTCAAAAATTAATTTCTATGATAGGAAAAGAGAATTAGCATCTTTAAATATTTACAAAGTGAATGTGTATTTTAAAACCAACTAGGAAGTCAACATCCTCTCTAAGATGTAAATAGAGTCTGACAAACTATTCAGAATGAAAAATGTATTCAACGACTTGAGCCCCATTTTCTTTTCAGGCATCTTTTGTGAATAGACTTGATTTCTGATAATGCCCTCATTATTCTAAAATATTTTAACCTGTCATTACCCATAGATGAAGATAAGCAGGAGTAAGTCCTGAGGCTGTTTGAGGTGGCTCACAAATATTCATTTGCACTTTAAAAGGTTGGGGGTTTTTTGCATATCAGAATTGTTCTTTGAATGCTCACAGACAGAGTTAGAAATATGATGATAGAAAATACTCTTGGTAAATGTTCTTTTTTCTGCAATGCCTCATTTCAAATTTAGCTAGGATGCTTACTTCATGTCTTCTCTTGACTTGAAAGGATGTCTCACACAAATAGAGCAAATGCATGACACTACCTCTGGAAAAGTAGATTTGTACAACATCAAAAACACAGGTATGTTCTGGTGTTACTGCATTTTGCTGAAGGCTTCTTAAAAGCTCTTCAGTGTTTGCTCCGAGTCATAATGGGTTTGTTTTAAGAATCCACCTAAAGGCAATATAGCATTAGGGGAAGAACACATCGAGAAATAGATCCTTTCTGAATAGGTTCCTATTGAAATAGAGAAGCTGGAGGAAGAATGTGGCGAGTCTCCTTGTCTACTGTTCTTTGGGAGGTAAAGTCAAAGCCCAGAGGAATGAGGTTGTGACACACAGGAATTAACCATCAAGATGACTGAAGAAACTTAAAGAGTTCAGCATGTTCCCAATAAAGACACCAGTTTGTATGTTGGAATTTAGCCAGGCTGTAGTCCATCATTTCAAATATCTGTTACCTGATGAACTTAACAAAAATCCTGGCATTCTTCCTAAAGAAGAAAGAAGGTGAAAAATCTGAGGTTGCAGATACAGAACTTCATTGATATGATTTCCAATTTTAATGGCAGGGATTACAGTACAGATAACTGAGGTATCATTGCCTTCGGGAAAGATATGCAGGTGTTAACATAAATTATTTGTCAGTTCATAACTCTGTGGACTTACTGGCTTCACCAGAATAATATTTTTTGTGCCAACTGCAGCATCAGCTTTTCAACTCTTAATGTAATGTCCATGCAATGATGAAGTGGATTGAAACTCATAAATCTTTCCCTTACATAATTATTTTAATTAATAATTCTTCACAGAATTATCCAGATGATAAAATGACTAAATTCAGCTCTTCATTTCAACTTCCAATTTCTGCAAATAACAGATTACTGCTGGATGTCCACATTTTTCTGGTACATGGCAATGGAAAAAAAGATCTGACAAGCTGGAGAATATCCAAAACATATCTGAAAGCAATTGGTATTCTGTTTGTCAAATTGTTTTTCCCTATAGTTGTTAGTGAAAGTGATTTAGAGGTAGAGATCATGTGATAAATTACATAATTCCAGGAAACAGGACAATGAAATACATCCTTGGTATATGCTAAATACTATTAAGTCAGAAAATGATGTTCTGAAAGACTCAAAATTAAAAGAATCCATTGCTTGTTGGAGTGGACAGGGATGATGCAGCCAAATACTTGTCTAGAGACATTTGCAGTACCTGATAGAGCAGGAACAGAGGGTAAGACACAGACAATCACTGCTCAGGACACCCAATACGTGTCGTCCCGAGTCTGCCTCCATTCATAAAGAGCAGAACTGCAGCTTACATGGTCACAGACTTTCAGGGCTCTGAAAACCCCACACAGTGCATATTTTTTTTGTTAACGACTTTTCTTATTCTTGTCCCAGAATGAAGATTTTTTATCTTTCTGGGAAACAATCCAACATTCACCGATATTAGCAGAAGCCATTACATTATTCTTTAGGATCTAACTTCTACTCTGAATTTTTCAGTAGGGAGGGGAGAGAAGAGAAAACAACTCTTTTCCACCTCAAAGGTTTCTCAGGTCTGTATTTTCATACAGTACATTTTTACATTCCTTCCATTCTCACTGTCTACATCACTCATAAAAAAATGTTACAGGCTCAGGTTTAAGGTTTTTTTCTTTTTTTTTAGTTCACAGCAGAAATGTAAAAATCGCATCCTTTGTCTCACACATGCTCTAATTTTTCTTCAGTCCTATTTTCATAATAAAGCTTCAAGGGTCTAATTTTTGCTGCCTTGCTGCCTCTTTCAAGGGAAGCACTTGAATGTATCTTTAACTTCCATTTGCATGGAAAGCATAAGTAAGTGCTTAATGTTAACCCTGCCTAGGCATACTTCTGAATCGTGTCCATAGGTCAAACCAGCATCTTTTCGCTGTGTTTTCTTCTCTGGTAATTTCTAAACTGCAAAAGAGTACTTTGCCTCTTCTTTGGTCTTCCCTTGTATTTTCAGACTATCCAGTAAGAAAACCCAAGATACTGAACTATGCCTGTCCCAGTAACTCATTTAAGCTAGTCCCAATTACAGAACTATTCACATTTTTTACTCCTTTGATGCACAAGCGTAGTTCTTAAAACATATGTGCTTATATTGACATGCATTTTCTATTCTATGTGCATGACTAATGCCCTCTTATGGCAATATTTAGGGATTCCCCCAAATTTATCTCATTTAAGATCATTTACATTATCAATTTATGTTCAGGAAAAAAAACCAAACACCCTGGAAGGAAAAAATAGTGATAAAAAACCCATACTGTGCAAGATATCACAGCCATAATGAGTCATACTATTTTTTTTCTTTATAATTCCTGCACTTATGTGGTATTTGAGAGAATAATCCAGTCTTAGAAGCATTTTTTTAACAATTAGGATAAAGGGACTCATTTTTAGAACATTTTGATGAGTGTTCTTTGCCAACTGCTACGTTAAAAGGAGTGTACATAAAGCAAAGAGCAAGCATACATTATACATATATTTATTGATATTGACAACACAAGATTTAACTGATTTCTGGAAGTGTTTGTAATATAAGTAAACTATCAGGAGTAAACAGGCAAGACTGTGGTGAAATATTACTGAAAATGTTTATATCCAGTTTCACAATACTTTGGAAGTACATTAAGATAAATTTGTGTGAAGTAGTGTAAAGTACATGTTTCAAACGTTAGCAATAGCAAAATAGCAAATAATAAAGTTGTTAAGAATTGGTTTTTATCTATTCCATGGTTTTATTTTGCTTTTTCTTCCTCCTATTTGACATTGAATAATTGACAATGAATAAATTGATTTTATGTTATAAAGGTGTAATTTGGGAAAAGATTCTGGCTGCCATCCAAACTGTAGATTCTTCTTTTTTCCTTGGCTTAAAACAAACTACTGCTAATAGATTAAACTAAAGATTCTATTAACAGATGTTCTGGAGAGAGTCAGATTTAAAAAAGATAAATATTTAGTGGAATGTTTACATCGTTTGAGAAAAAATTAAATGTAGACTCACTTTAAATTGTGGTTCTTTCAAGAAGATGCCAAGTTAAAGCAACATAGGCTTTTCAGTATGGATAGAACATTCTGAGACTCAATGCACAATGTTAGATTATGTGATTCTGTACTTCTCGTGCCCCAGGTGTTTCCATGAAGCCTGTGCTAACTTTGGGAAATAAGTAAAATAATAGGCAAAAAGTATATTTTTACTCCATAATAGCCAATACATAGGTTGAACAGATTCTATGACTGCTTCTCAGTCCTTTTTTAACGACTAAAATCTGATTTTAAACTGATGACTTAATGTTATTTTAAATTAACCCATATCCTGAGTGTCCTGAGGCCCAAAGAATTTATGAAGAAATGAGTAGAATCTCTCAAACCCCACAGAACATACATTGACTTCACAGGCTTTCACTCTCCAGGCCAAGTGTTTGCTCATGCTTTTTATGCCACACATTCTAATGAATATAGTGGGCTAGCTTTGAAGAAGGACTTTGATCACTGAAATACGATAACTTCATATACTGCAAAAAGTATTTTTAAGAGCCTTTCAAAACATCTATTGCATGGACATTGAAAAAAGGAAAATAGAGCTCCTGTCCCCATGAATCACAAGCATTCGGAGGCACTGTATGAGTACCTGTGACAAAGGAAGGAGAGCATTCACACAGTCATGAATACAGAACAGAACACAAGACCAGAGCCTCCATTTTATCTTCCTTAGGACCTTAGAACAATGCAGAGGTATGTATACAACAAAGCACTAAAATGTATTACAGCTAAAACATCAGTACACCACCATTCATACCACGCTGATTCCACAGACAAACCTTGGTTCATAGTAGACAACATGACAGTTCTGTAAGAAATTGAAAAGAACATTTTGCTGGAAGCAAAAATTCTTCCTTAATGCTGAGATAATACTATAGTAAAGAATTAGGACTTGAATCCTACAGCATCTTAATGTTTTCCACCTTGGGGGAATCACAGGATACTTTGGATTTACACTAAAATTGCCACTGTTACTTCAGTTTCCTAAAGACAAGGTAAGATTAGTCATAGTGGGTCACTTGAGAGATCTAGTTTAAAATCCCAACTCCAGTGATAGTGAGGATGTAATGCAAAAGGATCAGGCTTGGTAAGCAGGAGAGGAGACATTTCTGGGGCCTGTTCCATTCCTCAGCATCTTCTGGTCCATATACACATAGCCTTGACATCTCCAGCAGACAGTGAGCATTATTCAGATTGTTTCAGTCAATGCTCCGCTTGGCACGTATGCTTTAAATTATGACCTTTTTCATTAGTTTTGATCTTCTTTAATCTGGAGACATAAGTTCTTTTATTTCTTCTGCATACTTGGCTCATAGCAGACAACATGACGGCTCTTTAAGAGATTGAAAAGAACACTTTGCTGCAAGCAAAAATGTCTTCCTTAATGCTGAGATAATCCTATGGTAAAGAATTAGGACTTGAATCCTGACGCATCTCAATGTTTTCCACCTTGGGGGAAAGTATCAGGGACAGTGTCCAACAGGACATGTTTAGGGAAGGACAAGGCATATACAGAATGGTCCTTCCGCTCCCCTTCTAAAGTAACAGCTTGCAGAAAGCAAATATGCAGTGAGCAATTAGCTGAGAAATACCATCAGTAAAGCCTAAACTGTACCTACAGAGAACAAAGCAAATCAAAGAGTGCAAGGTATGCATCTTCACTTGAAGATGAAGGACAGTGGGAAATAGGACTGTGCTGGTATATTATCTGGGACCAGACTGTAGTGTGTAGTTTTATATAATCAGGCTTCAAGAAGTATGTTTCAAAACCAAGATAAATGGGAAAAAAATCATAAGCCACTTATTTTTGGTCAAACCAGTGGTTCACATAATGCTTTACAAACACTGAAGTAGCCCTGTAGCATGTAGAAATGGATCAAGCACCAGGCTGGAGAGCAGCACGTGGTACTGAAAATGGCCAAGATGCCCAGGGTTCTGCCACCGTCCCCATTTACCCTGCAGTAATCTTCTCTCCTCCCCTCTTTTCCTATATCTATTTAGATAAAAAGCTTCTCCATAACCGCTCCTGCCTTGCTTCTGTGTGTGTTCGCAGAGCTCCTTGCACCACAGGACTTTCATTCCAAGTACTTGCAATGCACAGATTACACAATGTTACATCCTCTGTGCACTTGTGCCTTCTTGCATTTATAGCTTGCTTGGCCTGAAGCCATCCTTGGTGAATTAATGACCCATCCCTTTACATTCAAGTCTTCCTAATGCATGTTCTTACTAATAAGCTTGCAAAATAATGGTGACTTGTTTGATTTGTTAAAAACTCAAACCTAGCTTTGTGCAACCATAGTGACTCTGGTTATATCACTGACCTCACTTAGTCATAGTGGCTAAAAGGTGGAAAATTTGACGAAAACACTGTATTTCTCCTAGAAATACAGCGATAATGTGGTTGCCTCACTGAAAGGGGGAGGCATGAAAGCCTGGTAGCATACCAGGAATCAGTTTACATCTTGCATACAGACACAGAGTACTTACTTGATGATGACCTTACCAAAATCATAGCCTGTTCAATGACAGGGGTCACTACGAAGCACCAGCTCACTGTCTGTCAGGGAAACTATTCAGAGCTGGGTGTATTTGGTGAAACAACTGGAGTTTTATCAGCTAAGAGCATGTTTTCTTCTGTTCCCATACAGATAATAGCTTCATTAATGTGGTTACAGTGAACCTGTTCCTAAGCACCTAATTTTTGTCTAGCAGTGAAAAGACAAATTGTCTCCTGCAAATGGACTTTCACAGAACCTGAAGCAGTCAAAAGCAAACTGATTAATTCAGTTTGACAACTCATTGTTAGTTACATGCCAGAAGTCTTACAAGGCTTTGACCTTGGTGATGAAGCCTCACTCTTCATGAGCAGTCCTTATGTGACCCACCTGAATAAACCTGTTGACAAGTTCGGGCACATTATGTCCAAGGACCTTACACCATCTCTGATCACACAGTGGTATCACCAGTAGCTTTCTCTTTCCTATCTCTTGAATCTTTGGACTATTTGTTGTGAAAAAGAATATGAACTGCTATTCATATTACCGCACCTTCAAAACAAACACCCAATAGCTTCCCCACAATAAACTGCTGATATATTTCATACTTTCCCCACTTCTTGTAACTGTAAGAAAGAAAATAAACAACAATGAACTAATTGGATTACCTAATCACCTTGCGTGTCTATAAGGTGATTTGACACTAACAAATGAGGACAAAGGAAATTAGCATTTTCTCTCATCACTTTGAATCTGGACACCTACTGTATACACAGTCCCTTTTTTTAAGGAAGGAAGGGATTACATTTGATAGTCATGCATTTACTACATTTTTCTTTATAATTGCTAGCATTTGATCTTGTCTGAATTGTAAGACTGCTTGTGTTCAAAGAAGAAACTGATTATTGAGCCTGTTGATCTTCTTAATGGCTAGTTGTTGCCAATTCAGTGGAATTATTTGATTACCTTTCACTTTGCTGTCTTTAACCATCCAACTGTGTCTCAGGAGGTTCCTGTCTTCCTCCTCTGCCATCTTCATCCACCTTAGTTTCTTTTCTCTGCCTTCCCTCATTTAAACCTGTTCCTTCTGGTCCTACTGCCTCCTATAATCTGTGTACTTTTGCAGGATCTTAAAACCTCAGTGGGGAGAAACAAAACATAGCAAAACAAAACAAGAAAGCCAACCCCCAAACCAAAATGTTAAGTAATCACCCAAATCCACTCTTGTCTTTCTCATTCCTGGCTTCAGCTGGTGTTTAAGTCTAAAGCTAGGCCTGGGTACATTAGGATGATTTGTTTGGGTAAGAAGCAAGCACCATGCACAGATACAACAAAATCAGCATCTGTTTGTTTTGGCCATGAGGGTTGGCTTGCTCAGATCACATTGCAAGAGTCAGCACTGCTCCGACTCCGAAGCTGAGAGCCAGTGACTGACTCTGCCCTGACACAAGTGATGCAACCTGGGGTAACTGCCCTTAGTTATAAATCTGACATGCAACGAATCAGAACTAGAAGCAAATTGTACAACACCTCATATGCTTTGTGTAATAGAGGAATGATTAAAAATCAGCTGCAAGGCAGAATCCAACTTATTTGTCCTCATCCCCTGTTATCCTGTAAAATACACAGCCTGGAAAGCAAGTGTCTTGCATACTTTTCATTTCACTCACAGGGCTGATTCATGCCAGAAAATACTGAAACCCCACCTCATAGTTTGGAGAAGTAATTACCATTCCATGAGTTTTGCTTGAAGCTAATACATGCTATTACAAAACATCTAAAGTCAAACTTTAACCATTTCACTTAGCCCAGCTGTGAAGTTCAAACTGCTTTTTAAAGTTAATGATCATGCTCTGACCTGCACATATGCACATGTTGAATACAAATAAATCAATATGGCATGCTTATTCTTGTTTAAATTTGCTTTTTGTTTTTAAAATTAGCATACTATTGCTTTGCCTAACAGATATATGAGTGTGATGGTATCTCACAGATTAAAGTTTTGCGTTCGTCTCTTTGTAGTTCGTTTGCTATTTTATAAACCCAAAATCCTTGAGGGAGTGTCGGAAAGCCCCATAATTTTCCTCAGTGTTCCATTTTACCTTTTTATCTCTGATGTAGCCAGCACACATGAAGAAGAAATGCAGATAGCCCGATGGCTCCCCAGTGTCGAGACACACAAAAGCACTGACAAATACAAGTGACTTTAACTAATGCTGATGTTGATTCACGCTTGAGCATATTCTTTTTCTTGTCTCTTTCTAACGCTGTATTATTAGGAACATGTGTTTGTGATCTTACATAGAGGATTATTATTCTGAATTTTAAGAAGAAAAAGCAGAATCAGCATACTTTTTTTTTTTTTTTTTTTAAATCATTATGGCAAAAATATTTGTGGAGGACAGTTAGAATCATCACAATTCTTAGTGTTGGTATTTCATGGAAACATTCTTGTTTTTCCTTGACCAGTATTGCCACCCATTACACATCTCCCAAAAATCTCCTAAAAGAGAAGCTACTTCATATTTGCTTTGTGGTTTTGTGTGCACTCTCCTCTGAATCACTCTGCATAGGCCACAGCAAGATGGAGAATACTGAATTAGGTGATTCACTTCTGTTGCTTGGTGTGGTAATCTCTAATTGCATTTAGCTGTGGGGATTTTCCAAAGCAGACAAGTGACTTCTCCTTTTGCCAGGGTTCTGCTGTCAGGCCGAGGCATTCGAACATCACCACGTTTCAAGGGTAAGCAGCATAATGTTCACAACCATGTTGCTTGCCCATGGAGAGAACAATCTCCCTGATGGCTTAGTTTAACTGCTCTCTAGGACAGCAAATGTTCACACATTTCTTCATAGTTTATTTGTGTTAAGGAGGAGAACTCGAAGAGCATCAATATTTTTAAAGACTCGTCATCTGGAGAGTTTACTCATCTGACGCCATCACCTAATTCGTCCACAAATTATGATCTGAAATGATCATGTTTTTCAAAATTTTGCACTCATTTAGTTTCTGGCATCAGTTGCAAATCTAATGGTTCATTTCAGAGGAAGGAATATCCCATACTTTCATGTTCTCTGGGATTACAAGTGCCTTATAATACTGGAATTTCTGACTTGAAGAAAGCAGTAACTTTGCTAGGCTGTCACTGAATCCTGGGGGTGAAACCGTGTTGAAATATGTGTGACCCTAACTCATGCAGATGAGCTCTGACACGAAGTAATCTATAGACACAGGCCATAAAGACATCCACATGTATAGACAAACTTTGTTTACTAAGGGCACTGCATTCAGGCTACTCCCTACTCTCTGGCTGTAATGCATTAGTATTATTGTCTGCTTTGGTTAGTATGGCTACTGCCTAATAGCTGGACACAAAATTATAACTTGAGTGTGTGCCCTGATTCATTGTGGGTACTTATTATTGTATTTCTGCCTGTGGGTCAAGGCTGCAAGTGGATGATGAGATGCGCTCTGTTGAACCACTGCTGTGCAGTACCCTACAACCTTGCAGGTCAGACCAGTGCACAAGACAATTTAGGAAAACCTCACCCAGAATCCAAATACTGCTGTTTGGAAAATCCTAGTTCCTTTAACGGCGCTATGCTGCAGTTCACATTTTCAAGACACTTGAGGGTCAAATTTTCAAAGCTGTCCCACTGCAATGAAAGCACGCATCTCACCAAAACCAGAGAGTTTGCTCAATGTCATGGGGACAAATTGAGCTCGACCAATTGAAGCTCCAGGCATGCAGAAGTGCTTTAAAAAGATTGTGTTAAAACTGCTGGAGCAATCGCGACATTGAACTACAAATCCAACTACTGCTCGAGCACTCTTTTCCTACTCTTCTTCGCTCAGTTTCTTGCAGAGCATCAAATCGAAGAAAAAGTTCAGCAGGGGGTATCCCCTCTGGCCAGTGCCGGACGCGAGCTGCATTTCTCCTCTCCGCAACCCTGCCTCTTTCCCTCTCTTCACAGTGACACCTACCGGCCTCCTCCGAAAGCTCCCCGGAACCCTCCGCCCGCGCCGCTCCCCGGGAACCCACTTTCCCCCTACCCCGGCGCCGGCGCATCCCCCTGTGCTCAGCCACTGCCCCGGCGCTGCCGTCGGGGCACGCTGGGAGCCGCGGGACGGCGCGCACGGAGGGGCGAAAACTTTCCTGGCGAGTTTCCCTCCCGCCTCCGGCGAGCGCCGCGGGCGCGAAAAGTGCGCAGATGAGGGTGAGAGGTGAATGCGAGTCGGGGGCTACCTGCCGCTGAACCCCCCCACCCCCCCGGGGCCAAGATGAAAGGGGACGGAACTGTGTTGTGTATTCCCCTAAAGCGCCATTGACTGCATTGTATCCCCCACCCCGCGTAGCGAAACGCCGAGCGCGGTGCCGAGCGGAGCTGCCGCCTCGCGCTGCCCGTGCCGTGCCGCCGCCGCCGCGCTGGGCGGGGTGTGGCCTCGCCGTTATTTATGAGCTCCAGCCCCGCTCCGCTCCGCTAATGATGCACCGGAGGCCGCGGAGCCGTGCCTCGGTAGCGCGGCGAGGGCAGGGCAGCGCCTGTAACTGGAAACCAGAGCGGTCACCGTCACCGCCTGGCCGCTTCCCATTCACTCCTAGGTGCTCAACTGCGGACTGGGGAGAAGCGCTCCTGGTGCCTTAGGAGTGCGGCTGTAAGGATTGTTTTACGGAGGAGCCGGGAGTACCTTTGCAACCACTGGGAGGAGAGACTTTCCTTTATTTTCTTTTTCTTGTTTTATTTTTTTGTTCCCCCACAATGAGCCAGGTTTGGAATTAAAGTGTTCTGGTAGCAGCACTGGAGTCTGTAAACTGATAGAGACCAGATAGAAATCTGTATTACTGGTTCCTCCAATAGCTGGGTAAGCATAATTGAAAGTTCTCTTTCTTTGCTGTGATAGATGTGAAATGTCTTTGATGGTTGAATTTTCCTTCTGTTTGCAGATAGTTAAAGCAGTATTTTCCAGATTTGCATAGTCTGTGTTTGGTGGTGGTTTTTTTTTTTTCCCTCTTTCTTTCCTTTCTTTTGCTGAATGATTTTCCTTACGGGCTTTAAGGGTAGGACTCTGCCTGTAGTGGATGACACCTGCACAGCACTTCACAGCAAAGCTGTGTAGACTTTCCAAAAGCAATACAGCATGCTGCAAGTGACCTCCGTGGCAGGAAAACTTCACTTCACTTTAGTAGTGGTTTGCCGGTTTGTTTACAGTTAGAATAGGGTATAAGAGCAGAAATGTAATTACACATTGCTTTTTGTTTGTCCTAAAAGATTCTTTAAAAGTACTTGCAAGGTTTTAGGTCTGTGGGTTGTCAGCCCAGATCATGTGCACAGGACATGCTGAATATAGTATCATGACTTACTGAGATAAATTCAGAACTGGGATATAAGCCCAAACCAAGAGTCAAACCTGCAATGAGTTTGTGTGCAGTTACCAGCTATGTAAATCTCTGAAAGTAAACCTATTTCCATTAGGTAACTCACATGTCAGACACCCTGAGGTACCTTTTTGGCACCATATGCATTTTTCATTTATGTGTCTAACAGCTGAGTAGGAACCATGCAGCTCAGAAATTGAATCTTACATTTGCCTGTCACTTCTGTGTTAACGGTGAAGATCTGCAATTTGAGCAATGAAATGTAGCAATGTTTCACTCCTGCAACTGATTGCACTAGACTTGGCAGGAGGCATGAGAGTGGGAGGGAAAGAGTGCTGAAAGGGGGTATTTTTATTATTATTATTTCCTACAATATTATTCAAAGGAAGAGAGGAAAGCCACACACTTGTTCCTCTTTGACTTTTTATCTCTATTGCAAAGTAAGCATAGTGCTACTACTGTAAAATACTAATCCCATTGCATCTGTTAAATCACATGTTCTGTGTGATTGGCTATTTGTTTTGGCCTAACAGAGAAATTTTATCAGGATTTAATGGCCTTTCTCTCTTAGAAGAGGGGTAAGTTAAAGAGTATCCCATGGGCTAGTCACAAGGTTTTAAATTTAAAGCCCACAAAGCAGCATTAATACTAGAGTTCAGGCAGCCTGTCTAAAAATTATTCTTGGCGAAAACCCTGCAACTATCGTTTTATTAGTTAACAGACCCTTAGAGATAATTTGGAGCTGGGCCAGCATGGATGTGTTTCTCGTGTAGACCAGATCTGTAGCTGGCAAATTCCTGACACTGGTGTTTTTGTCAATTAGCAGAGTTGTAGCATTACTTGCTCTGCATTTCTTGGTAATCCAGAGCAAATAATGGGGAGTTTAGAGTGTGGGCTACAGAGCTGTGTGCTTGCTCCATCCCACCCCCAACTTGGGATAAAGTTCTCATGCAGAGGGAAGCCTTCCAAATGATTTACAGTGAGTGGATATGGAATGACAGAGGTAGTAATGAGATATGGGGCTTTTACTGCTAAGGCAGTGGTGTGAATCCAGCCCAAATTGGTGTTATCCTAAAATCATCCCTGCCTGACAGCTCATTTGTGCCATGCTGTGGTGGTTACAGCCAGCTCTTTTAGGACAGGTGGGAATCTCAGAGGGACCGAATGAACAAGCATGTAGAAATATTGGCTTCCACTGGAGGGACTGTAGTGCTAGAGTAGAGCCAAGGTAAAGAAGTGTAAGAGGGTTGCATGGGCAGCAAAACTCTTACTGAAATAAATGCATAGCCTTTAGTGCTATCTTCAAGCTGTAGGGGTTGTATCTTTCCAAGTGCTTCTGGTTACCATAGAATCAAATATATCACCTGATTAACCAGTAAGTGGTGTCTAGTAGTAGGGCTATTGATGCTGAAAAGAAAAAAATACATATAAGCAGGGAATTAAAATAGGCCAAAAATGAAGATGTGTTAATAAAACACATTTTGCAGTAAGCTGAACAGCAAAGTTGTTATCATGGGTGAAGTGAAATTTGGAATTCACAGTTTTCTGAGAGATGCAGTTTAGGAGCATTACAGATATGCAATATTCAGCATCTAATATTTGCTGGGTTTTATGGGTCTGGTCCGCTGGAATTGATAGGGAAGTGCCACTGACTACCATGAGCAAAAGCTCTTCCTGAGCTAAGAAAAGATGCAGATATGTTTAGGGCTGTTTCTGATTCTCTGAGGAGCTTAGTATTCTCAGCAGCTAAACCATATAAAATTAATGTAGATTCAGCAGATGTGCAGGAGGAGTTGCAGAAGCATCAAGTGCAATGCACTGTCCGACACTGGGTATTCTTAGCGCTCCATAGAAGTATATGAGAGCAGGCAAGTATCCCGAAAGGAGCTCGCCCAAAAAGCAAACGTTGACTAATGCTTTCAAGCATGTTGAAATACTTCTGGTTTCAATGGGTTTGAAATTAGTGACGTACATGGTCAGGATTTCATGTTAAAAGAAGACCTAGAGGGCTATTAGAGAACTTAATAAAACTTAAAGCTCATTTCCAAGCACCTTTGATTTCAAATATTAAAAGGAAAAAAAAAAGGGCAAAACAAAGAAACAACAACCCAAACCTGCTCCCTCCCCCCAAACATGAGGGAGATCAAATAGGATGTAAAGTAAGGAGAGACATCTAAAAATATCAGCCAGCTTTTTATTCGTGAAACTTTATCTGCTGTCCTTGCTTTGCTCTGCCTTGACATTTAGTATAATTATTTTTCCAGCAGGTGGAATTGTCCTTATTTTAAATAAACTGAATCTAATGATGTAGTCTGCCTTAGCCAAAACTCAGGCTCTGTTCGTTCATACTAACAGGCAGAGAGCTCCTTTTGTGCCAGCACGGCAGACTGCTGGGGAAAACCATTCTCAACTGTACAAAGGCAAAACAGAAGTGCTGTACCTCCTTCACATTGTCATGTATTATGGCTTCAGCTGGAAGAGCTTTCTAACACAGATCTTCCTGTAGAGTTGGTTTTGCTCCACAAAACTGTATAACAACAGTAATGTGATATCTCTGTCTTTCAGGTTTTGTTTCTTGGATATTAAGTTGCAAATCTGAAGAGATGGCATCTCTTGCACTGCACGTGTTGATTGGGATATTTATTTACTTTAGCAGTGTAAAAGGATCTTCCCAGCCTCAAGCACGGGTGTTCTTAACATTCAATGGTAAGAAAGAAGATAAACATTCTTAAGCAAATGTTATGATTGAACATTATATTCAATAACCAAGTAGAAATTGGCTTTTGATCTGTGGCCACAATTATGTTTGGTCTGTGTTGCTCAGCCTGAAGTTCATTGCTACTGTAGCTATAGGTATGTAATTAACAATACCCTCTCTTTATTTTGAGAGTTATTATGGCTTACTAATAACTAAAGCTTTTATTTTACATCCTTAATTTTGTTTCGGAAAGATGATAGCACATGGCATGTAGTGGAAATGTAATGATTTGAGTTGCTTTCATTCAGTGCCCAACTGAGACATGTTATACTTGGGGATTCAGCCTGCCTGGTTTACCAAGATAGTTAGCAAGGCACAGGGTCCTTTCACAAAATATCATTCTTTGTGCTCTGTGTACAGTGTGTTGGATGTACATAGCATGTAGCAATCACTGATGCCTGCATATTATAAACAAGCAATCAAGAATATTATTGTTAAAAGAAAGGTGCTTTTACTTCTGATGTGATGAGTGGTACCTTAATTGCTGCCTTTACCCCAGTGTTACTTTAATAGTAAGGTATCTTATTCTTCTAGTATTAATCCCTGTCTTAAATGCTGGGTTAGCCACGACTTCAGCTTGTGTGTGTTATTTAGCTTACAGTTTCCATTAAATCTGAGCAGAAATTTTCTATTCCTAACTATGGGGTCATTGGCTTTTAGCCCTCTGCTTTTTCTGTGATTGTCTTTGGGGCATGAGGGCTTGTTATTCACTGCACCCATACTGTCTGCATTAGGCTGAGTGGTTTTGTGGTTCATGAGTGCAGGGATGCCCTGCAACTGCCATGGGGGATATTCTCTGTGCTCTGAATAGTCTTTAAAGGATCACTTTTAAAATAATCATAGCTAATAAGTATCTCAAACTGCTGTTTGCCACAATGATCATAACTATGTACTCTCGAGTTTGAGAGACATCCCAAAGGACACTTGCCAAGTTAGATCTTCCACAAATAGCAACCATCAGGCTGAACACATTACAAGATACTGTGTGGTGTAGAGTATAGGGCCCTAAACTTGTGACTGCAGTACTTGATAGGTGAAAAATGGCATGGTTCCAGCAACAGTAGAAACAGTAGAAAATGCAACAGTAGAAAATGCATTCCAAGGAGGAACTGCCAAATGAAGAAGTAAGTGGGAATTTCTTTTCCTTGGTTAAATAATTCTGACTTAATGTAGATGGTACTGATTCAGCACAACTTGACACACAAGCAAGTTTGGCTGTGGTTGTGTTACACCTGTGGGTTTCAGTTACACAGGACAGGCTGATTCAGATTTCCGCTTCATGTCTATGGTAGCCTTGAAAGTAATCTAGGCTTCCCCTGAGCTCTGGTGTGAGCATCAAGTAGGAAATAGCCAAGTTTTGTGGTATCCAACCTTGTGAATGGGAAAGAAGCACAATGAGGGGCAAATGGTTTTAACCTGGACTGAAGAGATTTGTGTTCCACTCCTTGGCTCACCACAGGTATCCTGCAAGTCTGAAGCACAGAATCGCCCATAGGGCAAAAAAACCCCAAACCTAGGGATTTAGAGAAAATACTGGCTGGGTAAATGGAAACTTTCATTTTCTTTCTGCGAGGAGGTTGTCCCTTCATCCTTTAAAAGGGGTTATGAGAGCTTTAAGTCTCAGCAACACCTTTGTCTGGTGAGACTCTTGGGCCCCAAGAGCTCTGTCACACCACGCCAGCCCTGAGGATACAGTCTCAGCTGTCCAGTTCCAGACTGTAACCCTGCTGGGCTGCCTCGATTACAGCTCACTCCTGCAATATCATGTACAGTGATATTGTGTGTTCTGTGTCCTCTCCTTGATTTTTAAAGTGATGCTTTGCGTGGGTAAAACTGAGTCTCTAGACTCAGTGGAAGTTAGGGGAAAGTAAGTGTCACTAGAGCCTTGCAATACTATTGGATTATCTTTTAATTTGTATTATCTTAAAATGGACATTTTGCGTTCTCTAATACTTATGTCAACATTCAACCTTAAAAAATTAAAATGTTTTAAAAGTCTTTGATTTTTAATGGGTCTCTCAAAGTTATAAATGTGAGAAATTAATTATGCATTTTGTAAGATAACAAGTAATGTCTGAAATAAAGGGCTGAGCTTTTTGTATAATACAAACCCAGTGATCTTATTTTTAAGCCTGATTACCAGATGGTAAGAAAAAACTTTCATAGTGTGAAAAGAGTTTGCAGGTTGTTATGTATAACAAGGTAGTGGCCCCACCTGTAGCGTGAACTTTTGTTCTATAAATCTTCATTTATTTACATGGGTACTGATATAAGAGAAATAAGTGAAACTTTGAATTGTTCTCTAGCCAAGTGTGGTAACATACTCCTTCTGCAGAAGCTGCTTCATAGCTTACTGTTTTTAAATCATGTAGAAATATCAAGTTATTGACTGTCTCCATGCCCTGAGAAGTTGTCAGTTTTTACGGAGAATTGTCACTCTTTTGAAGTGCATGATTTGAAAATAAAACTATAATTAGGACTCCTTATGTTTTAAATGACATTAGGCAATAAAGACAAGTCATTCAAGCTTAGGATACTTACATGATATTTTTCAAGTTCTGAATTGGATTTGGCTTAGTGTCTGTAATTACATTGCTTAAGTTTTGAGGGTAGAATGTGTACAGGAGGAGAAAATGAGTGATGTGTTTCAAAGCTAACCTGCTCCTTCAGGATCAAGTCAATTGAGCTTATTCACGTAGTGGCATTTCTCATGGGAAAATCCAGCAAGTATCTTGACCTATTCTGTTGTTCATCAGAAAAGATAAAAATGTGAATCGTTTGAATCATGGACTGCTTTTCTTTTTGCCATCTACTTCATTAAGAATCAGATGTAATTAAAAAGTAAGCCTGGGTAATACCTCGAGAGCCTGATAATAGGGATTGTGCAATTAACTTCAATGGAAGAAGGACTGCAACCCTAACTTCTATTTTTGAAATCAAAAGCCTGGCCCCTTGTCTAATTAAAATGTAGTTCATGACTTAGCTAAGATTATTAAATGCACGTCTGATGTGAGCGTGGAACTTACTACTGTCTGCACCCTGAGTGTCTTGAAAATTGCAGTGCCATACAGAACCCTGGGGCCTGATTTCTATTGCTTTGCATTTTGTATGGCCATATACTTGGATGAAGGAAAAGGTCAAGCTGGAGCTGAACTGCTTGCTTTGCACAGGTATGCATGGTTATACATGGCACTAGGCCTGCGGAGAATCAGACAAAGGGGATCTCGTTTTATTGGGAGTGGTTTGTCATGACCTAATTGTCCTGTTCAACGGCAATGGCTCGAACCATCAGTATTTGTGTATCTGCGCTTGAAGAGCCGCTGCAGTTGAAGAAAGAAAGAAAGATGGCTCCAGCTTTTCTGCAGTTGCAAAGATGTGAAGCCTGTGGTGCAGCAGCTGCAGTAGTGTTGGGGAGTCACCTGCTTGCAAGAGCAAGGGAACCTGGCATGGGAGAAGTAAAGGACTCAAGACATCTCCCTATGCTATTAGTGTACCATCCCCCCTCCTCTTACCTCTTCTGGCTCCTCCACAGAATAGATCTTCAAGTAGAATAATCTACTTGAATCACCCATCATAGTTTAAACCAGCATAGTTGATTTTCTCCCCATAGCAAGCAACTTACCTTATCTGTTTATGACTATCGAATATAGTGCCTGCTGTTTCTCAAGCTACATGCATTCCTCCTTGTTACTGCACGTCCCTGAACAGATAATTGGGAGCTGTATCCTTCGGTTTTTACAGGGCCAAAGCCTTTCTCAAATCAGTGGGAGTATTATCAAAATAGGACAGACTTTCATTCAAAACCATATTTACATTTTGGGTTTTATTGCAACCCTGAAATGTTGGGCCATACCATTTTAACATCAGATTCTGACTCAGTCAAAGCTGTTCCCATACTTGTTTTTGAACATACGCCCAAAGAAATCTTCTTTGAGCTTCAAATTTATATGGAGACATGCAACCAAGTGATAATTTCACAATTTACTGGGAACATTTCATGCATTCCTACCTAAAGTGTCTGGTCAAGCAGATATTTCCCATGCAGATACTCCCATTGTCGCCAGTGAAAATTCCATATGAGAAATGGATCAAGGCTAATTTGCAGACAGTTTTGTTCCTCTTTTTGTCATAAAATTACTGGAACACCTAAAGCACTTTTAAGAAAGTATGTCAGCTTCATTAATGACAATTAAAAAGCATAAAATGTCACCAGAGCAACAGCAGCACCTATTCAGCTGTCAATATATTTTAAAAGATTTAATGCAACCCCTGTGGTTACCCTCAAGGAAAAATAAAGGAACTGAGAACCATTTTCTTTGAGCTCTTGAGCAACAGAAGTACAACTTGTTTTTAAACAATCCCTCATTGTAATGTTAATGTTACCACAGTTAATAAAAAGTTCATTTATTATTTGGGGGACTTTGTGCTGATGACAGTCTAGTAGGCAATGATTTATGCTCAAATAGTTGATTGGCTCTTCAGTGGTGTCCATGGAATGAAAGCTACTTGCAAAATGAAGTGGAGGTAAAGCATTAAAAAAAAAAGGAAGGGTGTGGGGAGGTAAGGACGAAGAGGGAGAATCACAGTTTTATTCATGTTTATATGCAGAATTCATAGAAAAAAATCTCTTGAGTGTTTATATAGTTGCATCATTTTCAACAAATTGTGGGTCAGGTTTTCTCAAAAGTAACTGTTTTGTGGCTTTCACAGCTTCATAGATCTTAAATAATACTAATTTATAAAGTGTTGAACACCAACCATGCAAAAATTCTCCCCCTTTGATTGTCTCGCCCTGGAAACATAAAAACTGAAATCAGTTTTAAATTCTGTCAACTAAAAATAAAATTCTTTCTGATCCTTAGTAGCAAAGTTGATATTTTTACATCTGGTTGAATTGACAACTTTGGTTGTTCTTCAAGACAAGTACCTAATTTACAAATTGAAGTCTTTGCGGGTCATTTTTAGACTTTATCTTCTCTGTATATGCCTTTTTTTTTTTACTTTGTTAAAATAAGCAGAGACATAATGCAATATATCTTACTTGTTTAGAAATTGAATTACTTGAATAGACTATGAGTTAAATGTAAAAAAAAAAAAAAAAAAAAAAAACCAAAACAAACAAAGGGAGCATTATGTAAAAAAAATCTATTATTTCTAGAGTACCATGGGTAGAGGTCCCACATACCAAATGACATTGAATCTGCCTATTTTCACACTCATTTTTGTTCGGTAGCAGCGTCACTGACATGGCTTCACTGTCATTATTGTTGACACGAATGTACAGGAGAGGAGAATTTCATGTATTGTTTCTTTAGTTAGATTGTGCTATGTGGTGTGACTTCAGTTATCAAAATGATCATGCAGTAAAGCTGAAAACATGGGCAACGGCTGGTCCAGTTCTTTCTTTGTTCTCTGAAGTTACCGCAAGAGGTACCCTCATAGGAAAGCACAAATAATAAGTACATGGTCTTCAAGGTAGTTAATTATCAGCCCTCAAATTTAGGGGAAAAGCTTAGAAATTTAGTCCTACCCTTGGATGAAGAACTCATCTAGGTTTTACTAAGTTTGAGAAGACTTGAGTGTTTCTTCCATGATAAAAATTAGATCTGTTATCTGAGTGATTGCTTATTCCCTTTAATCTCTTTCTGTTCCCCAACTCAGTCAATTTGACCTGTCTCTGAACCATGTAATTTTTTTTTTTTCTTTTGGTATGGAAAAATCAAACTTTATCTTAGAACATTTTAACACATTCAACACATCTTGGCGCTCTCTACTTGTCATAGAAGAAAGCAGCTTATCTTGGCCAATTCCACTGCTCTCTTTTTACAATTCTTCCTTGTGTTGCCTGTCCAAGGCAAATGCCGAAGTCCCTACATAGGCAGTTATATTGCCATTATTGTATAACACATCTTCTTTTATGTTTAAAAAAATGTGATGAGAGAAAAATGGCATAGACATTTCTAATACCCTATCTTTTCCAGGACTGTTCGAGTACCAGTAACAAGAGCTCCTCTGTGAGCCATTCCCGTGTTGGATGAGTTCACAGTGCACTTTGATATGTGGTGCTGCACAAGTCTTTTTGTGTATCAGATGTAATTAGTGACGTGACTCACAATAATTACTCATTTTATTGAAGTGCGTTGACTGAGATCCTGCCATGAATAAATTCATAGAGCAAGACCTTATCCTGTCATTTGAACTGGCCATTTCCTCAACATGTGTATTTTGTTCTTTTTGGTGCTTCACTGTTCAGTGTTCTCAATTTCCTTAATAAAAAGACTAGGCACTCTTTCTCAGGGAAGGGCTTTTGTCGCAGGGACACAGTTTGCTGATTCACAATGTGCCTTCTCATCTCATCTTACATTCAGATAGCAATGGCTGCAGCAGACACTGGGTTAAAAGAAGGCTGTGTGTTTTCTCTTATTCATCTTATTACAGACTTTGGTTCAGGGATGCAATTGAGGGCTGAAAAATACTCCATTACGTGCATGAATCAGTGTAATATTGGATTTTGTCTTACTGTGAAGTGTGCAAATCAAGATAAGTGCGTGCATGTTTCCAGTAATGAAGTAAACAATGGTAATTAATGGAGGGTTTATACCATCTGCTCTTTCACCCTTCCCTTCATACCTCCTTCATATTCCCATCCTTACTCAATATAATCTTGGTACAATTGTATTTGCATCATTACTTCATCCACCATTGGTATGGCTTCTTCCTGGAAGCAGAAATCGTGCTTACTGGTTTACTGAAGCTAAGACTGGTATCTCTAGAAGGAGGATATAGAGTGATGGCTGTGCCTCTCCCATGAAACCACTCTGGAGCTGGGACCATTTTGCCCTTTAGGAATTTAGTTTTTCCTCTTATCCTTGTGAATATAATGCTAACTATTTCTCCTTGAGGAAAAGTCCTTTGCTTCTTGAGTGTATAAGGTTGATGGAGATTATGTTTCTTTTCAGAAACATTGTATAAATATTTTTAACTAATGATCTTAAAATAGTTATTTTATATTCCAAGACAGTGATACAAACAGGAGAAAACTTTTTGGAGAAATGTCCTGCTTCCCTCTTATATCTTATCTACAAGAAACTGTAGCTCATGGTATTTCATCATTACCTGATTTTATTATTTTTTTTCCTATCAAACCGTCTTGAAAGAAAAATCTCTGGAGCAACATTTCACCAGTACACAACTCCAGTGAGTTCAATCAGGGAGTGCCAAGAAATGAAGGATCTTTTAGGAAGTCTGTGTTGTGTTAAGGAGAGAAAGTGATTTTCAGACCTGGTGTGTGAATGCCCTCAAATCACTATAAGCTTAGAGTTAGGTCTATGGGCACCTTTTGGGGTTTAGCTCTAGATCTGTGAGCAACTTTTGGGGTTTAGCTCTTAATTCTGAATTTGGCCAGTTCTTAATTTGTCTACTATCTCAGGAGTGATACAGCATTTTTAAAGACATCGGTAATCCTGGGAAGGAAGAATGGTTTTGGGTTTGTATGTTGGTTTGGGGGTTTTTTGCATTTGGTAGTTTTTGGGGTGGTTTTGGTTGGTTTTTTTGTTGCTGGTTTGTGCCTTTTTTTTAACTGTAAGTAAATACTTCATATAAAACAGACCCTATTTTTATGACAAGTTTTTACTTATTGTACCAAATTCAAATGCAGATATGATTTTGTGAAATGCAACATTTAGAAACCGTTTGGAACAAATGCCCAGACTATTGAACTGTTCTGCTTAATCTTACTCACTGCTACAGGATAAATGATTGCCTCACCAAGATTATCTTCTAGAATGTGGATGAGGAGATATCACAATCACCCTGGATTGCCAAGTTGCTTAACAGGGAAAAAATGTGTCTTGGCAGTTAATTTTATTTTTAAAATACTGAAAATACAAAATTAAGCTGAGGCCAAATTCTTTAATTAAAGGCATCACTTTCAGACATTAACTGGGTCAGATGGGTGTTCTGAAATGAAGAAAAAGGACTTTGCTTTAGAGCCACACAGTAAATATGTAGCATACTAAAATTCGTTTTCAACTATCTGTTGTCTCAACTATTGTCTCCTTTTAGTATTGCCTTTGCACTTTCATAGTTCCTGTATTGCTTTGCAAATGCAAGTGAAAAAAACAATCCTTCCCTGAGAGTAATAGGCTTTCTCAGTCACCTGTTCTGATCATCTGTTGTCGTTTCTTAGATTTTTTTATTCTTTTGCTTAATACCATTTTCCTTTTCCATTCTTAATGAAAAATACATTTGCTTTTAAAAGCTTCATGTTATGCAGAATAAATCAATTTCTGTCAGCTCAGAATCAATTAAATTTGGCAAATATTTGGCTTCTTTTAACATCTGTGTAAATCAGGCTATATCTCTCAGTCTCCCAGCTTAAAGGAGCTGCAGAGTTAGATTTACAGGGATAAGGGAAATATGTGAGGCAAATGTCTGATCACTCATTCAGTTCAATGGCTGGGAATGATGAGGTTCATTTTCTTTCCTTCTCATGTAACAGACCAAGAATGCAAAATTTTAAACAGCAGAAGAAGATAAATACCATACTATATATGCACACAGGAATTAATAGTGTAAGAGGAAACAAAGAGGAAAAGATGATAGGATAACTGTATTCATAATCCTGCACTAATTTAGTTTTAATGCAAAAGGGCATGTGTATTTAAAACACTGTGTCATACATACATCAGTATGTATTCCTGTGATTTCTTCTTTTTGATCCCAAACACTTTACTAGGTATGAACCTAAAACTGATACAGAAACTCCTTGGAAACAACTGCTGATCTCAGAAGACAAGAAGAATGGAGTTTTCTTACCTTCTGTTGAGCCACATAGAGCTGGGGAATGAAACATGGTGTTTTTCTTGGGGCAAAAGACACACTTCTTTGGCCTTTCTGGTGCATTTCAACAGCACAAGGTAGCTCATAACACATTTAGTTTCTACAGTTCTTAGAAATTCTTTCTTGTCTGAAGTAACCAGCCTGCATGCCTGTCATTGCAGGTTTTTCAGATAGTCTCTCTGTTAATACGTAGAGTGCTCTTACATGGCACGATATCAAATTAGTATACAAAAATGTGAGCACTTGCATCTTCAGAATGGTACTTCTGTATTTTTTTAATATCAACCAATTAAGATGTTATTTTTCAAGGAGACGCTTGGCATTTTTTCAAAAATTTACTTTTTGAGGCCCAAAAAGGATTTCGTTGGCATGGAGAGCTGATCCCAGGCTTAGAATTTTCGATGCTTCAACGTGAACACAGCTGGAATTTTTTAAGCTGATTCAGCTGAAAACCCACTTCCTGCCACTGTTGAAAATAATGCACCATAATTTTCTTATTTCTTCCTTTTCCTAAAGCAGACAAACCTACAGCAAAGACAAAAGGGTTTAAAGCCCACATGACGTGCTTTATTGTGGTTTGCATTAGGGAAATAAAGCTGTGCATACATGGCTATAAAATACGAAAATTAATATGCCTGTAAAGCTGTTACCAAAGCTATAAAGATAAGTTATTAAATCAGAGGTAAGTCCCTTTAAAATGAGAAGGGTGTCAGCCATTCATTTCTCCAGTAGAAACCTTATTTTTCTTATAGATATTTGCAAACATAAGACTTCTAATTTTCAAAAGTAGAGTAAGAGAAGAATCAAATGTCAGTGATTTTTATCTCACTGGATGTTTCTTCAGCCTCCCTCTCCACTATTTCCTGATCTCAGGTAAACATGCTCTTAAGCTCATACAAACAGCTGAAGAAGTCTGTTCCTAAAGTGGCAAAACTACATAGAATCACAAAAATAATTTGAAACTTTCAGGTGTGGTCAGATATGCCACTAGCAGTGTTCACAAAGTGAAGCAAGAGGAGTTACAAACTTGGCCAGCACTCTTTGGCCCACCAGCCAGCTCCAACAAACACCAGGCTTTTATCTAGTGCTGTCTTTTCCTTCAAGACATGGGAGAATCTTTGCTTGCACAGTATGTGCTTCCTTAGCTGATGAATTCTTCCTCCCACCCCAGCACCCTGAAGAGGAGCAGTGAGTTCAGGAAGCACCTAGCATGGCTCTTACAGAACAGAAAGAACATGAGTCTTGCTGCATTCATGTGTATATATGTGACTAGACTAGTTAAAGCTGCTGCTGTGTCCACGTCAGTAAAAGCAGGCGCTGGGGGAGTGGGGTAAGCACAGGAATTCGGCATCTCCCCAGCAGCTAGGGAGAACAGACCACCCTGATGCAGGAGCTCTGAGGAGGGGTTTATAGGAGAAGGTTGTGCCAGCTGAATCAATACTAGGGCAGGTTTCATACTTGTGTGATAATTTACATAGATCTGTTGGGGGGAGTAATAGAATTAAGTTTGGTTTTTTTTATAAAACAACAACCTTTCTTGAGTTGGATTTGTTTGCAGATACAGGAATCTGCCACAAATGATGACTTAATTTCCATTTACTATTTCAAAAAGAAGATACATTTCATTCCAGATTCTCAGGGCATCATTGCCAAAGAACTTTCCCTCATAGAAGCACTCCAGATACATCCAGCACTGCGGTACAGCGATGAGATCCCTCTCTATTATTATTATTATTATTAATTATTATTATCATCATTATTATAATAATCGTGCCTGTGTTAGGTGTGGGTTTATTAGTATTGGTATTTTGGTATTACCATTGGTATTGGTACTGGAGTCAGGCACTGAATGCTGGTTTTGAAGCAGTCTGTCCTTCTCCTTGTCTATTCAGTTCCTTTCTTATCTTGTCCTTAGAGGTGAAAGAGGTGAAAAAAATCTGCCTGCGCTTGTCCAAAGGCACACAGCTGAGTTTTTTCTTCTCACTCTGCATTGTGACTGTGAAGGACCTTTGCTTTAAGGTTATTCTCTTTCTACCCATGAGGGGACAACGGCATTGGAAAGGGTTTACGGCTTGCTTATGGCTGATGAAAGCTTCTCTATCCAGCTGAAGAAAACTCCCTTCCAGTTCAGGCTGGATGTGAGAGAAAATATCTACCATCCAAGCTCAACTAAACTTGTGTGTAACATCAATAAACCACAGCACTCTGAATAAACAAGGTAGCCACTCACTGTTTACTGTTCCCTTTGCTTATTTTTCCTGCTCTGTGTCTGTGATAGCCCCAACCCATTTGCTGAGTGGCTGAAAATGAGTTTTGTTCAAAGTGGATCTCACTCTTGGTTGATAGGTATGAGTCCAATCTGGAAATGTGTGAGAGAGAAATAGCAGATTGTGGGACATTTTTTCTCTAAAAGGCTCTTTCATGAAAGCAACTGTTTCTCTGTGCAGAGTGAGGAGGTGATGTAGCAGTCACCAAGAGGTGAAAGGGTCTTGTGGAGATTACTCACAGGCACAAGGAGTTGGGATAAAGTTACTCCACCCCAGCTCACATTGTATGAGAATGTTTAGCCATAAAGTCTTCTCTAGAGGTATCTCCAGCTCCTTTGAAGCTGACTTCAGATCTGATACCGCATCTTCTCATGCTGAAGAAAGTGCACCTGCATATTCTCTGTAGGCTCAGTTAGGAGGCAAAATACTGATTTTCTACACAGGAATTGAGCATGGTACTGGCCTACTGTGTCATTTATATATAAAGGTTTCTGCAGTCATGCCAATTTATTAGTTTTGATTTGTGGAGAGGACAGATACGGGAAAGAGATTTCTGTGTTCGGTTTTGTGCTCTCCCACCATAAGGGGTGCTGGTGAATTGGAAGAAGCCCTGTGTGGGCCACTGAGCTCTTACAGGTGGTGGAGCATGTGGTTGTTAAGGAGAGGCCAAGACAGCTGAGATGCTTCAGCCTGGAGAAGAGAAGGCTACGAGGCACGTCATGCTGTCTGATGGGAGGGAATAGAGAGGACAGAGCTAGACTGTTCTCAGAAGTGCACAGTGACAGGACAAAAGTCGAAAGTCTAGAGTTGTAGGATCATAAATTGTGCTTAGATGGTAGAACTTCTGTTGTTGTTGTTTTCCGTTCACCATGAGCATAATGAGACATTGAGGCAGGTTGCACAGCGAGGTAAGGGACTCTCCATCACCCCAGATATTCAGAACTCAGCTAGACGTGGTCCTGTGCAAACCCATCTTACTCCAGTAGCTAGCCCTGTTCTGAGCAGGACTGTGGCTAGCATAACCTTCACATGTCCTTTCCAACCTGCATGCTTTGCGTTCTGTGATTTATCAGCGATCAGCAGGTGTGAGTATTAAGACGTTGGTATCTATTTTGGCAGTGTTTCCAGCACAGCTTATCTACTGAAGCAGTTCTGAAGGAGAAAGTTAACTTTTCTCAAAGAGGTCAGTAATCTGACCCAAATGACATGGCAGCCTGTGTCCACAGTGGAAGCTGTAAACACTCAACATTAGGAATTTTTATTTAGATGCCTACTGCAAATTATTGTGCCTAAAGTGTCGATTTCTACATTTAAAACCTTGCATGTTGTGTAAATTGCTGTCTTACAGTTTAGTACAGTAGATTTCCCTGGTGTAGAAGGGGAAAACATGGATTTCTCTGTAGCTGCTCAATAAAATACAAGAATTCCTCTTCTGAGGAATGGCAGAAATCCTAGATGTGCCACGTTACATGAAATGATCTGAAAGCAATGTCAGATGCTTCTACCTGTCTTTTCCGTACATAATCTCCTTTGTTCTCCTGTTTAAGAAAAAGAGATTGCTGCCTTCTTGTTAAACTGAGCTCATTCATAATATGAGTAAATGACTACACTTTATGATGGAATGTGCAGAATGTAACTAGATTTACAGGTACAGACTTTATACTAAAAATTCAACTGAACGCCTTTAATATGGTTGTATTAAAATTAAAATTTTAATTAAAGAAGTGGCATTTCTGACCAGATTTCACAGTATGCATTTGGTCTCAGGACAGATATTAGATCTTTACTCACTGTGACATCTGGTTCGAGTTTAATTTCAAAGTTTGTATCTGTACATGTGTATAATGTTACCTAGAACAGATAAAGCAGACTTCTGCAGTATATACTGTGTTTGTGGAGGTATATGTGTCTACTTCTGGGGAAGTTTTATGTTATCTGATGTATGGCAGATGTATAGCAAAAAAGTTTTCAAAAATGATATTAAAATGGCAAAATTCAGAGTAAAAAATTCTAAACTACCTGGCCACATCCTGTTTCATATGCATATCAAATTAAATTTGCCCAAGCTATGGTATTTTCTTTCTTTTCAGTGGTTGAGTTTGAGAGATCGAGCTCTGTTCTTTTAATGATAAATGCGCACACACGCGCATGCACGCGCAACCAGCATACAGGAAACTTAGTAATATGGTATATGCTTCTGAGCTTTCCTGTAGATTGACACTGTATTACTTTTAATATTTGAAAAAATCATTAAAAGTTTATTGATTGTTAGGCTGTCCAGACTTAGGGAAACTGTCTTTAACCTCTCTGAAAGGCTGTAATGGTCTCTTACTGACGGTGTTTAACAAAACTACTATATTTTTCTTGTCTTCCATGGAACCACAGAATCTTGTGGGTTGGAAGGGACCTCCAGCCAACATCCTGCTCAAAGCAGGTCTGATTAGATAGGTTGCTTTGACACATTTCCACTTCAGTCTTGAATAACTCCATGGGTGGAAATCCCACCTTTTAATGTCAATGTTCCAGTAGCCTCCCAGTAGGTCGTTGTACGCAGCAATAAGATTTCTCCTTTTCCTTTGCTTTTTAAAACTGAATAAAACCATTCTCTCATCTCTCCGTGTATGCTGTGTGCTCCAGAAACTTTATTTGTTCTTTGGCTTATTTTTAGTCTTGGAAAGCGATTCTTCCATTCTGATGGCGAGCTGCACACTTCAGTAACTGCTCACCATCTCTTCACCTTTCTCCAGGCTCATCTCTGAATATAATAGGGACAGTCTGCCTCTGTTCATATCACAATAGTTCATCATTCAGCCACTTTAAAACTGAGTATGATCAGAATTAAGACCATATATCTGCCTGTGTATCTACTTAATAACTTCTAAATTGATGTCCAGCTGGGGAATAGAAAGGAGGATTTCATTTTCTCCAGTGGAGTTAGAGTCAACTATTGAGGTTTTTTTCCCACAGAGTGTGAACAAATGTGAGTGTGGTGTCCCATGGCAATTGTTGAGTATTTCTTAAGGCTGGTTATCATGATAGTATGAGGAACTCACCTGCCAGCCATTTTTAGAGAAGCTTCTGTGCACCTTTCTGAGGATACCTTTTGATTCCTACCCGTACCTGCGTATCCATTACCAGTTCCATATTAATTTACATTTTGGGCATTAATTCTTGTCACTGGAGGAAGCCAAAGCATTGTGTCATTTTGGTAATACGAAATACCTAAGGACAAAAATAGCTTGGATATGAATAATAAAATAAAAAAAAATCTCAATTCACTTCTTTAGACTTTGTGCAGGCAGATTAATTCTCTGTGTGGTAAAGGGTAGATGGATTTTCTCTGTAAAGAAGTATTCATTCTCATTTGATCTGCCCTAATCCTGAGGATATGGGTTCAGATCCCAAAGCCATCAAAAATATTAGCTTGATGCTTCCATCATCCTTCAAAAGCTCTGTGATTGAAAGCTTTCAGCAGCTGTTATCTACTATAGTAAATGCCAATGATAAAAAAGACTAGACAAGATGAAGATTTCTTTTTTGAAGAATAAATAAAACTATTTTCTTTCTAAATTAAGTTGGGAAAAAAAAAATCCTTTGATGATTTCCTCATTGCCAGAAAACACCAACAATATTGTTCTTGGATAAAGCAATTGTTCTTTTCCACAAATATTGCTTAGGATTTGAGGGTCACAGTTCATAGTGAAGTATGCTGCCTCTGTTTGCCCAGCTGCCACACCTTCTACTCTGCCCTGTCTCCTCCTGCACGTGAAAAAAGGCTGAAAGCAAGGTAAAGAGAATGACAGATTTAGTGCTGCTCTGCTTGTAAATCATAATGAATGTAAATGGTGTTACAGGATTAAGACTTTTTGCTTCCATGTACATATCCCAACCAACAGGAATGCCACCCTAGTATTTAGCATGGGGAAGAGAGCATAGTCTCTTGGTGTGGTTTTAGCTAAAAAGGGACATACAACAGTAATCCAGAATGCAGGAATAAGTCTTGCAAGGTTTTTTATTGTGATATTTTTTTCACTGTTAAGGTTGCGACAACTGAAAACTGCTCCTCTAGCATAACCAGGGCATTCTAGAGAGAATGGGCCTTCAGAAAGAAGCAAGCCAAAATGTCAAAACTAAAGGAAATTCGTTAGGAGACAATGGACATGGAAAGGCTGTTTCTTCCAGCTTTCATTCCGAGTTCAATTTTATGGATGTTACACACAAATTAAAGTAAGATTGTGTTACAGAACTGTATGTTCCAAAACCTTATGGTACAAGACTTGACTTAAAAAAAAATGCACATTCATTGTTTGTGATTCCATACACTTCAAACAGATGCATTTTAATTTCAAAATGGTCTGCAGAGTTTATCCGTAGCTTGCATTGCAGCAGTCTGTCTCTGCCTTACACGTTTCCATTTGGTTTTGGCAAAACAAAAGGAAACAACAGCTAAAAAGAAATTTAGTTTTGTGGGGGGAAAAAAGAGACAAAACAAAGTGTAAATCTTTCTGAAGTCCAGTCTGAATCATAATCATATTTTCCAATAGGTTCTGTATTTCAATTAGAAATCTACACTTACTCACTCTCCATCCTAAAAGAATGTGTGCAGTTATGAACACAGCGATATATGACAGTGTTTAATGATTTTTTTCACTGTAAGAAAGTATTCAATTTTCCAATTAAAGTTAGAATGAAAACAAGAAAGATTAGAATTAGTTTCTATGTTTTTACAAGTTTTTCTTATGTCCCAATTTCAGCATGAAGCATTTATTCAGCTCAGAGGTTTCAGAGCCTGTGGAAGTGGGGATGCATTAAGAGGGTGGGACTTATGCATCTCAGGACAGGCCTGGCTGCTCCCCTTGCAATGATGAAAAGGCTACATGTTTGCTGCTGTCGCTTCTTCACTGCCCATGGTGGTAATTGCCACTTTGAATTATTTATAGAGGCAGAGTTGGTTTTCAGGTTTGTTTCTTCCTTCTTTTTTCTTTACCACTACCCCACACGACTGTACCCAAGCTTTTTGTTGAGGTTTGTCTGGTGGAAGCAGAATTAAAGAGTTTTGTGTACTTTGCCATCTTATGACAACTGGCAGCAACTGAACTGAGGCATGTCAAGCAAGTACCACAAAAAGAAATCAGTAATTTACAAGTTCAGGCAAAGGTTAAAGAAACAGACCTTCTCTGTAATTGTGCTGTCTCATACAGCTAGTTAATATTGTCACATTTGAGAATATTTAATTTTCCTAATTGAGGGAATGTTGCACTACAGTTCAGAAGAGAAGGTGAAATCAAACGCAAAATAATCTCATTTTCAGCAGAACAGTGCTACCACTTGTGTTAGTCACTGGGAATAATATGGGAGTGGATGGGAAGCAGTAATTCATTACTGTTTCTCCTGCAGTCAATTAAATATACCTCATACCTAACTGATTAAAGATGCCTTTTTTCCATTTTGATAATAATAATAAGATTCTTCTGAAACAGACCAGGAGTAGGACCATTTCTTCCAGCATCTCAAATCTTTAGAGGAAGGGAAAAAGTAAGACACAAGTACCAGTCTTACTAGTTTGAGTTTGATTATGCAGAGTCAACATCAAATAAAGATTTTTCAAAATCAAAAAACCCAAAATGCTCAGTGTCTTTAATGAAAACAATCTCACAAGGGCTCATAAGTAACATGAGATACCTAGAAATGTTTATAAACTTTTTAAAGTGCTAGTACATACGTGGCCATTTTTGTTAATGCTGCCTCTTTATTCACAGGGGGTTTGAAAAATAAAATTTATTAGTGATCCTGAGACTTGCAAATACTTGAGTTATGAGGACCATATAAGTACTGAGGGGGTAACTGTGTTATCTAGAAATACAAATTCACATTTATATAGCTGCAAAGTTTTTCTTCCTATTCTGATGTTGACTTCTGTTAATAGCCAGACCTGCTGAATCTTAAACAGTGCAACATATTAGAGCAGTTTTCACACATTACAAAACCATAGGTCAAAAATCTGGCGATCTGTTGTGTAAATATAGGTTTAATAGTTGAAGATGTGATATCATGGATCATCTCATACAGTGGAGTTTCTGGTTTCTGTACCCTTCCTCCGTCCCAAATTTGTCTGCTTTTCAAATAGTGTAATTATAGAAGGTTTTCATAGACCTGATCTCTTTAATATCCTCTTCTTTCTACAAAATCTATTGTTACTTATTTGTGTTTAAGAGACTGCATACTATTTTGCCAGGCTAACCCTGACAATCCTTCACACTTATGGTCTCCTCCAGTTTGATTCACATGTGCTCCCTTCTGTCTGTAGTCCCCTGTCCAAGTTAAAAAGTAAACTAAAGTAGAAGAGATGTTTGGGCCTCTGAAACACATTGCTGAAAGGTTCCTTTTTCTGCACACAAGTGTTCGGAGTATTTCTCACAGAAGAATAGCATAAATTATGAAGATTGTGTTCACAGAACAGTGAATGGTATTGTCAGTTTGCTTAGGAAAACCTAATGAGGTCGTAAAGAAATACTATCTACTTTATGAGAGTAAAATTTGACAGCTGGAAAAACAAGGGCAATAGGCTGGCTTCCATTTTCCATTGATTTTAGCCCCCAACATTCAGAAGACTTCCTTTTCTGCAAAACCACATTCACACTGCCTACACACAATGGTCTTTTGCTTTGAGCCAGAGGCAGATTAAACTTCATTAGGATGGTAAAGCTTAAGGAAAGTTCAAAATGTTACAGATAGTAATTTGACAGATAAAGAATTAGGATTTGTTTTACTAAAGCCAAAAATAAAAGCTAGAGTGAGGTTCCCATAGTTCTTTTGTGCCTTTAACTACTGGGTAGGAATACAGTTGCTTTTCACAGTCTGGTTTACATACCCAATAAGCCACATACCAGGGCTTTTTTAATGCACTTAAGCACCAGTGGAAGTACACATTTCTCTCATTAAATAAACAAAAATATGCCTATAAAGTATTTACCTTAGAGCTAGAAATAAGAATTGGAACAAGAATATGTGTTCAGAGTATTCTTAGGTAGATGCACTAGTGGCTTAGCTTAAAAGAAACAAGAATGAATGCATTTTATGTCTGGATAGATAGGATTAGCTTTCTGTAACAACATTATATTCTCACCCAAGAATCCATATAGTGACACACTTTCCCAGGCCTTGCTAGCTCTAGGATAAAGGACACATCATTGTAGTTGAGTGACAGATGCGTGTGGTGACTGATGAGCTGTGATTTGAGAACTAAAGTTATTCTGAATTAGCGAACTGTCTAATGGCTAACATGCAGTGGCATAATCATATACAAAGGTCTCTAACATTAATACCAGAAAACATTTTGTTAATGTATATCGGATGAGCTTTAAGTCATTGAGCATCAATGAATGATGCTACTTGCTATATGGTATATGCTGGAATGCACAACATACTAAATAGTAACTGCATGCAAACAATATTACAAAGTGAAGGCTGATACAACAAAGGAATAACATGCTGAAATAAGTGTCTAGCAAATACATTACATGACTGGCTCCTGGAGTGCAATTCAAAGCCTGTGTTAGGTGTCTGTGCTTGCTCTTGAGCCCATGGGGAGTGTTAGGCACCCCAGATTGGGAGCTGAAGCACGCCTGTCAAATAAACAAATGCTGCTGAAAATAGTCATGCTTCTTTAAACATTACCTGGAAATAGCTAGGGAAGAAGCTTTGAGCACAATAATAGGACACAAATCTCGGTATTTAGTCGATTTATTCAGGTCTGCAGGGAGATACCTCCATCAGTCTGGAATCCACACAAAGGGTCACTGCCTGAAGAGAAATGTTTGCATAGTTTACATTCAAAGAACTGAGCAGAGATTACTCCCCTCCCCCCCCCCCCCCCCCGCATTGTACATAACAAAGAAAAAAAGAAAGTTTCAATTTCCATCTTAATTTGGAAGCAAAGATGCAGAAGTTCTAATTCCAGACCATAGAATCATAGAATAGTAAGGGTTGGAAGAGACCTTCAAAGGTCATCAGGTTTCTTGAATAACTGTTCTAAGTAGGAGACATAAGGTGAGGTAATCAAAGAAGTGTACTGTAAGATCTGCCGCTATACACAAAAAACAATTCAGAATGAACTGAACTAGATTGAGCAGCATAAAGGGCGGTAGATTAGGTCTGAGTCCTAGCTGTAGTTTCCTGTTTTCATAATTACAACTTTATTTTATAGTAACTGGTAGCTCTGTAAAACAGAGACTGTCCATTAGGAGCAGTCTTTGAGATGGTGGAAGAGCGGAGCTGTGGACAGCCACTGTTCCACTCCTCACATCCAGCAGATGATTCCTGTAGCCTCCTGAAGGGGGACATTAGCCATCTGGCCCCAAAATCTTCTCTTTGACTGTCTTCCGCACCGATTAGGCCTCATAGATCAGGAGCTGTGTTGCATCTGCGAGGCCTGTTGTTGAGAGACCTCTAATTTTAGAAGGCTACTAACACTTTGGCCTGGCTTTAGGCTGGCTCACAGATCCCAAAACTGAGTTAAATTTGTGTGTTTACAGAAGATGCTCATGTACTTGGAGGTTTTAATTTCTTGCTGCTGAGTGAGCAAATCTATCATTCTATATGCTGGTGATCCCCAAATGCTGCATATAGACATGCAGAGATGCCTGTGTTCTGAAATGGATTTAAGCCCTGGTCTGTATCTCCTTTAAAACTTTGATGAGGTTAAATTGTTGTTTGGTTCTTTGGAACAATTTGCTTTATGACTTGAAGGAAACTACTGCACCAAATGCAACTATGAAATGATAAAGACTGTGAATTTAGTTTTATAAGTTAACTTTACAGAAGGGTTAAAAAAAAAAAGAGATAAAACAAGAGTCAGGGTGAAAATAGTACATTTCTTCGATATATGTAGTCAATATATGTATCAGAATACTCCTGAATATACTCATTTTAAAATCGTGAAATGCAGGGCAATACATACTTCAAAGCTAATTCTGAAGTGTGTAATTAATAAAAATTGCCGTGTGTTGCAATTACAATTTGTGCTGACAGGGAAAAAATACAGTTTGAAACCACACATTTAGGCTGACTCCCTCTTCTCTCTTCGTCATTCAAGTAGCCGCCTCAGCTATGTATGTGGGGGCAGCTGCATTTACCCCTAATGAAACTATGCCAGCAGAGAATTTGGCTCTGTTTCAATAACTTTGTTTCTTGGAGCTTTTATGTCTCATTCCCTCAAGCAACAGGATAGAGATCTATTCAAGATACTTGTGAATTCAGAACACTTTTTAATTTTTGCCTCAGGTAAGAAAGATATCTAAATATCTTTTTCTTCCTGATATGTACACATGTACACACACTTCTCTATCCCTTTGTGTGCACACACATACACATGCACAAAATGTCACTATGAGATATCCCTCTAAATAAATAGACCAAACCAATTTTTAAATCCAGTCGTAATGAAAATGTGTGTGTTACAAATGTAGGAATCTTGAAAACTGGGAATATCAGAAATCATTAACTCCTCTAATCCACCTCATTTTAGTGACAAAGTGATTGCTCCAGCACATTTTTGAAGTGCTTTCTCTTGTTCAGTAATGAATGTCCTAAGCACAGAAACTTTTTTCTGAGCTGTTATTTCAGGAAGAAGAATTATTTTCTAACTATGAGCCTTTGTTTTCTATTTTGAAACTCTGTAACAGAGAATTATACTTTTGTGCACCATCCTAATCCTATTCCGTCTGAGTACAGAGCACTCACACAGAATTATTGTTATGTTGCTTTACAATAATTTTTGGTCTTGCTGGCCATCCTTTGGTTTGTTTGTTCATGTTTTCTTGATGTTCCTTCATAATTTGGTCTCTTCAATCTCTTGAATACTTATAGTGTTCCAAACTCACGCCTGTTTTGCTCCCCATTGCTAATACTGAAGAGTTTATTAGCAAGGCAGTTCATTAGTCCATGGATAATCTCAGGGTGGTAAAGGGATGTTCTGTGGTGGGATTCCTTCAGGTAGGGTTCAAAGTAATGCTAAATACAATTCGGTGCATTTTTAATTTATTTCTTGCAGGTGCGTATGCTTCCATTGTTCTAATGGTAATTTAATTTGTGCAAATCCAGACTACCGCCCTTGAAGTCAGTGAATATGCATCACCTTCCTAATTGTGTATTAAGGGATTAGATTTGAAATAGTAAAAATACAGCGAGCCAAGTCCATAAACACACTAACATATCGCCAGTGACACAGTACTAATGAAGTAATAGAGCCAAGAGTTTGGAGAACTCTATTTAAATGCTTATGTGCACGCTTTTTCCTGAAGCTTGTCATTTTGCCATTGACTCACCAGCTGTACAAATGCATAGGGCTGCACTCTCAGCATTTTAATATATTCAGGCGCATGCCTGTTCTTGCCCTCTAAAGACCACATGTGTAGTAGGACAGAAGCGTGAATTAGAGGGTATGTTGTTCTGGAGGTGTTCAGACTGGTAATTCAGCCTGGATTTTGCCATTCAGTTTAACTGGAGATGAAAATCTCAGGTTTTCCCTACAAAAGGAAATGATATCTGAAGACACACACCAGAAGGGCACTCAAGTAATTTCCTTACTGGTGCTTGAGACAGGATTACCTTGGCAGGTGTAATGTTGGGAGGCCCATACTGAGTAGAGTTGATGGTAAGTGCAGGCAGCTAATGCTTCATAAGGCTGCTTTCATTGCAGGGATTTGTCTCCGCCCTTCTCCCTACAGCACTTCGTGACTCTGCTTTTAGGTGTCAAGGCAGTCTGCTGTGGTAGGTACATACAGACAAGAAGCAGAGAGATCCAGATGCAGTAATACTGGAATAGGGGCTTCATGATGTGGGAACCAGTTATGTGTTTCTCGCTTCATGACTGGTATTGTCGGTATTGTTACCAGTGCTGGAATACTCCAGCGAAAGCAGATGTAATCAGATTTGTTCATAACAGAGACTCGCTGCCAACGCTGAACCCTTTCTCTATATATTCTTCATGCGTATGGGTATGTCTGTTCTGCTGAGGGCTTTCTTCAGAAGCAGGGGTTTGACTTGCTGTTAGAGAGACGTGTGCTCTGAACAGCCTCGTACTTAACCAACAAGGATATTTAGTTCTCAAGTTTTGTGTGAGCCTCAGGCTTGCTGTAATATTGTTTACTCAGACAATTGTCACTGGTGCCAGCTCTCCTTATTATACAATTTAGAAATCTGCTGCCTCCTTGTCCCTCTTACAGAATCAAGGCATATTCCAGAGTCAGCACCGTCCACATTTCATCCCTCTGCATGCTTTGAAATAAGATAGTGATGAAAGGAGATGGAAATGTAGTTCAGCACTGGAGTCTTCACTGCTGTTGTGCAATATGCATGTAAAATCATCTCCTTATGCCTGTTGTTTACTATAAAAGAAAAAAGAAGTTGCACTGCTGAGGAATTTGCAGTCTTAAAAAGTTTAGCTGATCTACAGTTCTTTGAGCTGGAGTTAAAAGGGGCAGAGGGAAACAAGGCTGGGGGAGAGTGAATGGGCTTTTGTTAAAGAACGATAGAAACCAAGAAGGTCTCACCGTTGATGCTCAGGAAGAGCTTGTGATTTCTATAATACTTAAGATACTATTTTTCTAGCAAATGTATCCTTGCAAAATACGATCCAGGTAAATCAAACTAACAAAATTAATTAGATGTATATGTGTTGTTTGTTTTTATTTCATTTTAGGTGCATAAGATGCCTGAAGGCAGTTTTAACTTGCATAGGCTTCAAAGGATTGTAGAATCAGTTATATGGTATATGCAAAATAAGAAGAATTTCTGGTTTATTCACTTGCCTTTTTTATAGTTAAATGTCTGTGTGCCATGCAGCAGGCAGGTTTAAAGTGCTAAAGTGTTTAGGTATGCAATAGGGAATGGTGTTTAATTACTGGTGTTTAATTAATTTGATGCTGCTGTTTAAGTAGAGTAAATGAATGTAGGCTGTGCCTTTTGAGCCCATTATCTTTATCACTTCCTTGAAGGTATGAAAAAATTTGGAACAAGTATTAGAACAAGTATGAAATAAAATCCAAAAAGCTGATATTGTTATTGGAATCATTAGAATCTCTCCTTGGATTTTAAAGGAGTTTTTCATTACCTGCTGTGAAGAGTTTTTACATAAAACCCAAAACACCTGGGTGAGAACACTGTGCAATGCTAAGCATATGAGGAGGCTCTACATGTGAAAGCCGCTGAGTAAACTATGGAAATGGCATCAAGATCTGTAAGACTTGTAGGAAAGCAAGACTCTACTATCACTTTACAGTGTGGGTTAGACATCAGAACTGAATATAAGACAGGGGAAATCAGTCCTTCCAATCTTCAGTTACGTTTTATGCCATTTTCTCTCCAGCCTCTGTCCATTATTACTTTCCAAAATTAAATACAGATTTTTGTATAATAATGCTACAGCAACTGTAATGATCAGTCTTCCCGAGGCTGGTTTGATCCTGTGCTTCTCACATTTTCACATACCCATGTCTAAACAGGGGACTGGATTTTACTGGGGCAGTGAATGCATGGGTAAATCCGACCATCCCTGGCCACTGTCTGTGTCCCCATGAGCACAGCATGGCTTCCTATCGGCTGCCACAGCATCTGACGCTGTGGAGAGCAGTGCCACTGTCCATGCTGGGGATGAGCTCCTCTGGCTTTATTCCCAGATGGCAGAGCTGCCCTGCGAGCCGCTCTGGGGTCACGGCTGTCCCCCTGTGCCCGCGGCACAGTGCAGAGCAGCCTTCCCGGATGGAGATGCCACTGCCCGTGGGCAGCTGTGTCTCACATGTGTATTTTTGGAAGTCTCTGAACTTTACGGTTAAAGATGTGCCAGAATTAGTTAGGAAAAGTTCAGGAGGCACTGAGCACTTGAGCGCTTGCTTCCTAACTCACTGGTCTGACAGAGTTAATAAAACCTATTTTGACAGTCATTCACTGAATTTAAGTGGAAAAAGCTTAGTTTGTTTCAGTTACCTCATGCCCAGCAATTACTTCTGCTCATTAGAAACTCCCACTGTTTGTTAAAAGAGATTAAAATACATTTCCAAGTTTCGAATAAAGCTGTTAGGAATATCATTTTTTCAGGGATTAGAGACTTGTGATAGATTCTGGAATAATGTGGGTTGAGTGAGAATGCGCACCACTGGTGAGTGTGCTGCAGAGATCGACTCTGCTTGTCAGTGGTGCAATGAGAGGGAGGCTGGAGAGGAGGAGTGGGGAATGATGGCAGGAGGAAGGCAGAAGTGGACTCTGCTACAGAATGAGCAGACCAGTCAGGAAAGTACCGAGCTGAATTAAAGTAGGAAAGACTTTTTTGGGGGTTTCTTTTCTTTTTTTTTTTTTTTTTTTTCTTTTTCAGAAAAGGAGTAATGAAAAGCTTTGGTTAGTCTGTCATGGAGCCTTAATTTACTTAACCTCAGTGGGCCATTTATCATCTTCCAAGGAAGGAAGAACTGTGTATCCATTAAATCATGTTCAAGATGAATAAAAATTTCCTGTTGCTTCAAGTGTTCCACCTTTTCTTTCTGTAATGCTCCTAAGTATTTCACACGAGGGACTCATTTGCTGCTCAGGGGATTTAGGATTCATGTAGCAGTACAGAAACATAACTGTCTTATGATTTGGAATTACAGGACTATTTTGAAGAGATTTATGGGAGGAGAGAGATTTGTGAGGAACAATACAGCTCCTGCTGTCTTTTCACAACAAGTTTTTACTTCTCCTTCCATGCATTTTGGCACCTGCAAAGGGCTCGGTGTGTGCTGCTCTTTCATTGTACCTGTTCCCACCTTTGTGCCCACTCTCCAGTACTGGATACTGCTTTTGCTGTCTTCATTTCTCTGTGCACATAAAGTGGAAGCTCAGAAATCATTAAATCACTGAAATCACTAAAACACTGTAATACAGTGTTTTACTTTTGGAGACAAGTTGAACACTTGTAATGAAGTCTGCTTGGGGTAGAACTTCTAAAGCCTCTTGGAGTAGTGATTTCTGATCTGTCCACCCATTGATAAACACATCCAATATATGAATTTTTATTTTGTAGCTAATATTTGACTCTCTAAAATATAAATGACTGCAAGTTTTCCTTCATTAATTCATTCTGCTTTCCAAATAAGTAAGGCTTTGTCTGGAACAGACAGGTAGCAAGATTTGGGGCAGTTTTGGGTAAAAATGGTTTTCGGTCTAAATATTGAAAGTATTAGTGAGAGCAGACTGGATTGCAACTGGTTCAGGCTGCTACCAGGCTAATTCCTAAAGAAAAATGGAGTTTGGAAGCAAAGCAGATTACGTGAGAATCTCGTGAGCTGCAAATCTAAATTTAGGGACAGAAAAAGAAAACACTTCCCTACAGTGGTCATAAGTAAGCTCCTATTCCTTTCAGGGCTCACCTTTCAGTAATGATTGACTGTCCTTAATCATTACTAAAACAGGATTACTTAACAAATTCTAAATGTTCTTCTGATCATGTGAGCTTCTGAACTGGGACTTTAACCACTACGGCCTACAGCCTACTCCTGATAACTGTGTTTTTGCTTTCTCTCTTTGTATTGATTTAAACTCCTTTGAACCCAGTAGTGAGCACTGTTTTCAATAGGTAGTAAAGCTCTAATACACTTACATCTGAGAAGGCTGGATATTGCATCCCTAGAGCCAGTGCATGACTTGACAGCTTGAATGATGAAACCTTTGTCTTTAGGCTGCAATTTGCAAATATTGTTTCCTGAGCATTCACCTACTTACATATAGCAGAGTTTATGAGTGTATTCAGGGAGAGAATTGTGACTCATCAGTGTATCAAAAGTTGGGAGGTAAAAAGAGTTTGACACAGCTTTTCTGAGTGCCTCAGTTGAAATGCCTTTGAAATGTTTAACTTTGCCACTTAATATAATTTATTTTTGTGTGCAGCCTAAAAAGTTTCAATAAACCTGACTTGTTCTACTGCTAAACGTAGAACTTTAGATACACCAAATACTGATGTAATACAAGTGTGAAGGCATTTTATGGGGAAAAGATGAAATCTCATTTGAAAAATCATTTCTGTTACATTCTGACCCTATAGCTATTTTGGGGTAGACACTGTGTGGACCTTTGGTTTGAGCTAGAACAGCTTGCTTTATATTCTAACATAAAGCGCATTAAGCATTTCACAGAAAGACTCTTACAGATTGCATGGCTGTCCGGCTGTCTGGCCAGGCTCTGTACAACAGGTGTTTAATTATGATCTCAGTCACATATATATCAATAGTCCCTGGTGCTGCCTCTCAGTACTTTCTTTTAGCTCAAAATCTAATGGTTTCAACTTGATACCACTATTGATTGTAACTCCAGTGCTCGTGAATGTCTGTCATCTGTGTAATAAACACAGAAAGACCCAGTCTGAAGATCATTTGGTCTGAAAAAAGGTAGTTACTAAAGACACAGTTATTAAGACTTGTAATAGTTTACAAAAAAAAAAAAAAAAAAATCAAAGAGACACCTACTTTTTCAATCTTTTTCTTTTTAGCCATCAACGTGTTTTACCCAGCAGCTCTAACTAACAGCCATATGCTCTCTAGTCCCAAGGGAAGTAGTTCCAGCTTGAAAATCAATATGTCACTACCAGGCTGTGGTAATGGATGCTTACAGCAGCAGGTTTATATAACCTAATGGTACACTGTGCAACAGCAGCTCATTTAGATGAAAGGGTTGCCTAGTCTCATTCAAATGTTTGGGGCAGCAAAAGATGAATGTTTGTAAAAGCTAATCAAAATGGTAATTTGTTCACTGTTGAGCAGGCTGTCTATAGTTGCTACACTGGAGATCCTACCAAGGAGTACATCCAGTGTACACTACTCAATGGGTTTTTTCTGCAAGATGTAAAGACTGGTGCTACCCTATCATCCATCATAAACCAACATATTTTAAATTGGGGCTTTTTCTTGCATGAGCATTGACCCCTCTGTACTTGTTTAAGCTGGAAGAAATTTGCAGAAGACCAAAGATGTAAATATGTGCGTGAAATTCAGTAGGTAGAAATACCAACAAATCATCAAGACCTGTATTTAATGTGTGCTTTGTAAAAGAAAGCCTAAGTGAAAGGCCTAAAATAAAGGGGATTTTTAAAATAATTCCACCTTTTTTGTGGTTTGTTGTTAAGAACAATGATGACAGGTCATATGGATCAAAGTCTGGTGAAACAAACTGTATTTATGCTGTGTGCCCTTGCAAAGCCATTCACAGTGCCGCTAGTGACATCCTGCTTGCTTCCACTGAGAGCTGTTTCAACCACTGCTGCTAATACATCATACCCTAGTGTCTTTCAGAGGAGTTAAAATACTCTTCCAATGGAGTGTATCACTACGTGTTTCAGAGCAGTGGAAAGCAGTCTCAGTGTCACGTACAAAAGAAACTGCAGACATGTATGTTGTTAAAGGGATGTACAGTTATCCTTTCATATGCTATATGGTAATGCTCAGAGTCTCATTTCTTTCTGTTGCTTGGGACAACCATAATGTATTTTTTCACCTGACGTATGTGTTCTAGTTGAACAAAGACAAGAGTGAGATTTTGGCTAGAAAATACAAGTTCATAGTGTCAAACAAGATTTCTGTCCTCTCATCATGAATGGTGACCAACAAAATATCCAAGCAGCTTAAGCTGTCATCTGTTTAGATTCTTACCTAGCCTGTAGTATGTAGCCCATTATACAGAACCTACTTTTAATTTCTGTCAATACCTTTTCAAGATAAATTGGGTCTCTAGATTTGCTTCCATCTGCTACAAGAGGCCTTGGGACAGTCCTTTCCAGTCCTTTTCCATTCTTTAGGATAAAATAACATGTCTGAATATTTCAGATCCACACGCTGGATTTTGCTTGAGTTCAGCTCTAGAAATGAGCAAAATTGTATGCAAGAGAAAGCATTGTGATTCTTAATTGTGTCTGTTTAATTCTAATGTGCATAGCTTGTGGGGGTTTGTTTAAAAAGTGCTGAAATGCATAGCCAGTGTGTATCTTAATCTCCTGTTCAGACATGGTGTTCTTAGTTTAAATAACTAGTTAAAAAGAGCTATTTAAACACCCCTTTGTAACTTGTGGGAGCCAAAGCTTGCCTTGTTGAGCTTTTAAAATGTAACTAAGCCGTGTTTTGGTGATGTATGTGTAACTCTGTCTGTTTGTTTATTTCAAACTCTTACAGCAGCTTGTTTTACATATATTTACAACTGAAGTTTCATCGAAAGGACATGTGGCCTCTTGTTTTCGCATTTACAGGGAGCATCAAAGGACATTATAAATACACTGAAAATTTCCTCTGGCAAGAAACAAAACCACCAGGTTATTTGTGCACTATGTATGTTTATAGCCTACTTCAAAGGCTTTGGTTACCTTAGCTCTGAGCCGTGGAATCTCTCTTGCAATGTATGAGCAGGTCAAGAACTCCTACAATCACACATCAACCTCACAGACTAAGCCTGATGTCACAAGTCAGCGTAGACACTAGTGTGTTGCCTGTTGACTGAACAGTGATCTGAAGCCCTGTGAAATACAGAGAAACACCCACTTTTGGCCTCTTTTTAAAATCTGATCCACCGTCCCTTGGAGTAATTTGAAAGATTCCCATGACCCGAATGTTGCTGTGGAGGCTCTCGTCTCAGAGGTAGCCTGTCATCATTTTCTGATAGGATCCCAAGTTGGGTAAAAAGTGAAAAACTGACAAACTGTATTATCAAAGATCAGAAAGCGTAAGAGCTTGTGAAATGTGAATCCTTTTAGTATATTAGGTCAGCTATTCACAGAGCTCCCCCTTCACATCAGCCTGGAAATAGAACTGATGAGTGAGCACGGGTGAGAATTAGACTCCTTACAAAACTCGTCCAAAAGTCAGCTATGTGAGGAGAGCATTACTGAAGGATCAAATAAATCACTAAAGACTAGAAAATAGCCAGCCTAAATTTATCTCAGCTGCTTTTTGATCATGTATTGTGAAATTATTATGCCATTTTTTTTTGTAGGCTACCTCCATGTTTGGAATTAATCAGGGCCTGAGATACAGTTGTGGATCTCTACTGTCACTTATTTGTAGAAGGTACAAGGTGGAAGGGGAAAATTTCAGCTTCATGTTTCTGAGGGAATTGAGTCCTCTTCTTGTCTGTCCCGCAGTTTTTATTGACAATGCTAGATTGGACAATTAAGCAGTGTTTTCAGCTGGTCACAAACTGCTTTCAGCAGGGGTGAGATTCCTGTTTGTTGCAGAAGTGACAAATATTTAAACTCGAGGATAGAAAATAAGCAACATACAACAGGAAATAAAAAGTGCTATTCAATAATAAAGACTACAAAGAAATATATCTGTGTGTCTTCAGTCGCATACCCAAATTTTTCGTTAATTCAATTCTCCATCTGTGAGTTAACAGACATGTTATAATAGTAATTTAGTTAATGTTTCTAAAGGCACTAAGGTCCTACACTGAGCAACATTGAAAAGCCCCAGAGGAATAAAAAATATTGTATTCAAGAAAGGTTGAATAATTCCTATCACAGAGGAATGACAATGAAAAAATGCTGACTTACGTCCAGGTTATTCAGTATTCCATACACTGAATGAATTAATTGGAGTACTAAGGAAAAATGTGCTGATGTAGTGAAGAAACATGTTATAATTTATAATATTGTAATTCACAATAACGTAGAGGTCAAATTAGATTTTATTCAGACAGTTTCCATCTTCTGAGTGCTTGAATTTGCAGCGTTAGTTTTCCTTCAAGTAAAGCCAAATGAATGAATGAAAATCTTCACAAGTGTTTTAAAAAGCATTCTGAGTGCCTCCTTCCTCTTCTGCTGAAATTCTACTATCATCTTCATGCTTGATCATAAGCCACATATGATTTTAAGGTCATTTCATCCTCTGATATTTAAGTGGCAAAAGCAGTGAGATGACCTTTGTTGACCAAACACAGAGAAATCCCTTTTGACCATAGGCCATCCTCCCTCCTGGTGTTACCCATTGTATTTGGTTGAAGGGCTTACCTCTACCTCCATATGCTGCCTGATCTCCTGTTGGAAGGGCAGAAAGGGTGTAAGACTGAATTTATGGAAAGGGTTCGTCTGAGACAAGTTTCTTTCTCTTTGGTCTAGCATCTTGGCCTGACTTGCAGCATTTGCTCCAGGCTGGCATATGTCTCTTCTGGGAACAGGCAAAGTATAATTTCTCAAAGGTGCACATTTTGGGCACACCCAGGTACTTCCTCCAGAAGACAGAAGAGGTCACCTCATTGTAAAACTTCAGAACATTCACTGAAGGGATGCTCAAGCTCAAACCTTTTATATGAAAAGTTATTTACACTTATTTAGACTAATGTGGTCAAGATGATACATAATCCTTAGCCTCCTTTTTAGAAGAGCAGAAATGTGTAGCTGAAAATTTCCAGGGTTTCAGCCCAAGGCAGACAGCCAAAATGGAAAAATTTAGCGCAAACAATTTCAGTTAAGTGATTGAAAACAAGTGTTGAGTAACCCTTGAATAATCTAAAACCCATGTAAGACTATGATAGAACGGTTGTTTCAGGCTACTAAACTAAGTAGATCTGAAAAAAATCTGATTAGCTGTGTAATTTAGGAAAGGCCTACAAATAAATTGACCAAAAGTGCAAATGAATGCTAGTATCCTTGCTTTCTTTTGGTGTCATAGTGCTTTTAAGCAAACTGAAATAGAAGCTTCTATAATGGTACAAAACTATTTTGAAATGTGTGTTTTAACAATAAATCCACTAAAACCTAACTTTGGGCTAGAAACACTGTTTGTTACTTGATGAGTCAGTGAAGAATGGATGAACTGCTCTTATTCAGAAGTGTTACTTTAGAGCAGATTGACAGTTTACTGTAAGCCTGATTCTGAATTAATCAAGTGCTGCAGAGATTTTTTTTATCCTGTGGATCTTGATACAAGTAAGAAATGCGAAAGAGAAGTATAAATCTGTAGCTGACTGAGAAGAGAGCAGATAAACATATTGTGGTTACAAGCTTAACAGTTTACTTTAGCATGGAGAAAGAGAGAAACACTGATCATAATACAAGAAGAACAAGTTAAAGGATATTTGTATGAGCTAGATATTTTCAATTGTGAGAGGTTGATTAAGTTTATGCTAGACAAATTTAAGGGAAGTGTAAGGAATCCTTCAGTTCCAAGGCTATGTTTGTACTATCACATAGAACTTTCTAGGAATTTTCCTGGGTACTGATGTCATGGGGCATGAAACAGTCCAGATCTCCCCTGAAAACTTTATTTGTCTCCAAAACAGGGCATCTGCATCCAAAGCATTTGTTGGGAATCATCCTGGAAATTCCTATACTACACCCAACCTTGGCATTTGGTTGGGACAGTGCTACCTGGCACCAACCCCAACAATGCCAGGCTTCTGTTATTACAGTTTAACAATATAGACTTGTGTCTTCATTTTTAATACCATAATAGGTGACTTTTTCTTACTTGCTAAGTGCAGCATTAGTGACTCTTTTAAAGAGTCCTTGGATGATGGTAGTGTCTAAGTGGGTCAGAGCATGGTGCATCAGCAAATATGAGCTTGCTTTTTAGAAAGAGACAAATAGAGGGTTTTTAAAAGTACAGACCTGTCAATAATACTGGAACCAAAAATCTTCCAAATTAACCAAAAATGCTGTAATGTCAGTTTAAATGCATTTGGAGGGATAGTGAGGTGAATAGAATCAAACAACATGGATTTATAAGGACTAAAGTAGATTTTAGTCTGATCCAAATTCCTTCTTTGATAGAGTGACTGCTTTTACGGATGTGAGGAAGTGCATCTGTTACAGCTTGACTTAACATCACCCCATTTCAAATTCATTTAAGCAAACTATGGAATTAAGGTCTAGATGAATTTAATATATGCTTAGTGGGTGGCAAATAATTTAAGAATACTGTTTTGCTGTCAGACTGGAAAGACTTCTCCAGTGTGATTGCACAGTGTCTGCCTGGAATCTATTTCTATTACACATTGTCAGCAGCAGCTTGGATTGTGGAATAGAATTTCCACATTTGAACCAAGCTGAGAGAAGTTTCAAGATTTTTGGAGGATAAGATCAGAGCTCAAAATAATCTCACTGAGTTGAAAGATGGTCTGAAATCAATAAATGGAAATTCAATAAGGAGAACTGCAAAGTCTGTATGTGCAATTAGGGAGAAGAAATTAAATGGTCAAATCAAAATGGAAAAAATTGGACAGCAACATCACAGAACTGGAGTTGGGTGTACTACCTTGTAACTGAGTGAGTAATAACATAACTGTGTCAGATGAACTCATGGAAATGTCCGTTTCAGGCACAGAAGGCGATTTCTCTGCTTCACACTGATGAATGCAGTTTTGGTCACTGCACTTAGCAAAGATGTAGGCAAAGTGAAGGGAATCTGGAGGACAGCAACAGGATGATAAGAGGTAGAAAAGATATGTCCTACAAGGAAAGCTTGAAATAACTGGGTTTGTTTAGTCTAGAGAGAAGACTCGTAGTGTGGGAGAAGGGAATATGATAACAGTCTTCAAAACTGTTACAGCCATGGTGGTTATCAGTTGTTCTCCACGTCCATGCAGGACAAGGCAGGGAGCTACTGACTTAATTTGTAGTAGGGATTCATAGGAGAAACTTCAACTGTGCGGAGTTAAACAGGTTTTGTTGGAAGAATGGGAATGATGGAACCCAGAGAATTACACATTTATCAGAAAAGAAGTCACTGTAAACCTGTCTACAGGTTTTGATCTTTCTTCAGCTTAGCAGGATAGTATAATAACTTTGTGATCCTTACCAACTCTGCTTCTCCATTTTGATTTGGTGCAATGCATTATCTGCCAAGTGAGTGGTATAATAAATAAAACATGCATTTCTTGCCTTTGCTGAAATATAAATTAGTCAAGTAATTGGCAGCAATCCATAACCTTTAACATTTTTTAATGAAAGCTATTATTTCTCCAGTAGTATTGTAGAGGACAAGTTGATATTTGATACTGATGAATTACATATTTTCCATATATCAGAAATTAATAATAATATGCCATACATTTCTGTATATTCCATGTATTCCATATATTTTCATAATATATGTTTTAAAAGTTACCTCATTTTCATGGTCCCTCCACCACAGTCTATGCTAGGGCTGTATGGACTACTTATTAAAAAGCAAAATGTCTAGAAGCAAGCATCTACATACACTTACAAATTAATCCTTTCCTCCAAAACTGTACTAGTGGTCATAATTTTTGGATCTATTACAGATCCTTTTTCAAAGTGAAAATGAGCAAATCTAAACCTACTGTCTGAGATCCATAAAATCGGGCAATATTTTGCCACCAGCCTCAGTGGAAACAAGACATTTTTAATGAGCTCCAAAATTAACTTTTTGGTTGCTTTTGCAAAGTTGTGTGTTTCCTGATACAGGCCTGGGATGACTGCCATCTGTGTGTTGCCATTGTTTGTGTTGTGGTGCATAGCATTATAAGCCTGGTATTCTCCACGTTTCATTCAGCTTTCATACTTCCCCCCCCCCCCTTTTTTTTTCCCTATCGTACTGTGCTGAGTTGAGTTTCCTGTACTGAAGATGTCTATTAACATTTCTGGAATCCCTCTAAGGATGTCCCATGCTCGTACCCTAACTTTGACTGAGGCAGGAATTTAAACAGACCAGTGTAGTATGCCCAAAGAAAATACAACTTGAGCTATTGGAATGAACCATATATACCAGAAAGGAAAATGTGAATTGAAATACAATTCCCTTGTTGCTGCCAATAGGTTTTGCTATGGCAATTCCATTGGTTTCACGGCTTTGTAACTTGATTTTGTGCATTAGAGCGTTCTTTGTGATCTCAAGTGTTTGCTTACCTTTAATTGCTGCTCACTGCTTCTTGAGTGGCTTTGGTCATTAATATTAAATGAACATGAATACTGAACTGCTGCACACACATTTGTAAAAGCAAAGTCCACCTTCGCTATTGGAAGTGAGGCATGGTGTGGAGCGGAGTCCAGACTTGTGAGCTCTCTGGGCACATTAGGCAAAGGCTTTGAGTATGTCTCCAGAAGACACCAACACCCCGAGGGAAAAGGAAGAAAGCAGAGGCTGGTGAGGATGCAGCAGCAGGGCTTTAAGGGCGAATAAAAATGCAGTGACATAAGGCAGGAGAGGAAGAGAGGGCAGCATGTTTAAAGACCAGCTGCTAAAAGGTTAAAAAGCGATGTACTACAAGAAGAAATAGAAATTTTGCACCCTACCTTAAGATGAAGTTCATTAAATCCCATGGGTTCCACAATCCTTTCTAAAATGAATAAGATTATCAGATTTTGGCTCACAGCCAGTGTATTTTAAGTATTCTGCAAATGAGTATACAAGTAGTCTCATTTTGCTTCATAGTGAATATGCTGTTCTATAAAGTGTAGAGTAAATTAAGTGGATTGATCACATTTTCAGTCTGGGAAGTACAAAGAGAAATAGCTTAATTTTGTGTTATTCATCGTTTTCAATCTTAAATGTGATTATTGCAATAGCTATTTAGCTAGAACTAAACCCAGAAAACTACTTTTGGCATTGTCTAAACATACAAAAGAAAGTTTTTGCTTCCATGTAGTAGTTCCTCAAACAAACAAATCATGAACAAAGAAATCCAGGAAAATAATCAATTCTTATAACAGCTGTAGTGGAGTTTGGGTAGTATCTCAAAAGGCTTCATTTCTGCAAGAAGCCAGTAAAAACTGTAAGCAATAGTACTATACAACGGGTTTCTGGAGTAGGTTTTAACTCATTTACTATTTGTGAAATTAGACTATGCATTTTCATCAAATATGAACATACAACAGAAAAATAATTACTTGGTTCAGTGAATTTGTCTTGAGAGGACATATAAGTTGGTTTGGTATTTACCAGCTGCTTGAATATGACGACTTTTTGTCTGCAAATAGTGCCTGTAAGTGACCTCCCTGCCAAGAGCTGAGCCAGCCTAGGTCTGCCTAGATTTAACAGTGAATACAAGAGGCATTTAGCCAACCTAATTCACATATACACAAAATATATTTCTGTGATAGTGTTACTGCACCTGATGGTAACTTTCTAGGCCAAGATTGGTCTGAACTAGTGATAGCCCCACAGAGATGTAGAGGAGTGAATAAGTAGCTGATGAAGCTGATTGTGAAAGCATGAGCCAAGATGAGCCACCATCCGTCATTGAGCAGGAAAGACAGGAAGGATGTGAGAGCTTCTGGCTGAGGTCAGGTCTTGGTCTTTTGATGGTTTGTAGTTGGGTTTTACATTTCATTTGAGGTTTAACACTGATGTTTTACTTGGATTGACCCCTCTGTGCTGCCACACCTGAGGTAAGCACAGCAGAACTGGAAGCTAGATGCCATTGTCATGTTGGATTGATGTGATTCATTATGCTGATCAAGAATAATAAAGGCCACAGTGAACTAATAATGATGAGGTAGTTTGGCTAGTAGAAGTGAAAGGTAAATACTGTGTCTGGTTAAAACATTAGTGAGTTAAAAAGCTGCTGGATGTGCGGAAAGGGGAGGCATCCCCAGTGTAAGCTGTAAATGCATTTACTTTTTTTCCATCAGTCACATTTTTGTGAAGGTCAGACTTTCCCTCACACATGTGCCAAATCCACTTGTCTGTTAGCATTTCTTATCAGCTACTCCTATAAGGAATGATGAATATTTAATGTGCTGTATGTAGACAGTATCTATGTCTGATGGGATTCCAGCTGTAAAATCACTTAATATTTCCATGATCAAATATTAGGGACCTGGGGGGAACATATTTGTCTGAAACTGCTATAGCTCCTTTAACAGCCTTAATTCTGGTAACATGAACCTTGCATACAGTTTGGTTCCAGGATGCGTCCCTAGAACTGAGAATTAAGTGCACCTCTAAAAAGCACTGAAATAGAAGGAAGCTCCAAACTAGGTTTGCAATTCTGGATGTAGGTGCTAGACTAAAGTTTCCCATATGGAGGAAAAGGGAGAGACCATAATCCGGGAGCAGCATCATGCTTGTTATCTCAGCCCTCTTCTGTGCTCCAGGAATCCAGATTTTCCCATCAATTTCTGGTTGCTGCACCAGAAATGCTACAGGGTATAGGCCTTACACTTCTAGATCAGTCAATGCTTTTAAAAACAGCATAAGCATCAAAACATAATTACATACCTCACACTGTACTCTTAGGGGTAGGGTAAGAGATGTCTTCTCTCTTGTTTACTTTTAATTGCAGAGATATGTACAAAAAGTCTATCAACCTCGACTTAAAATATCATCATATTTTTGAAGGGAAAACTAGTTGGCAGTAGTGCAACATGTGGAAGGAGGTGGTACAATGGGCACATACCGACACAGATCTCATCTTCTGGTTGTGCGAGTATTTGAAGCTAATTTGTTGGATGGCAGCAATGGCCTTAAGGTTTCACAGTTGTTTTAATTACAGTGGGTTTGAATCAAGTATGTCTTCAACTTGCGTGCATAACTGTTCTGTTCTATAGCTATAGGAGGAACTCTGCCTAAGATATAGCTGTGACTGCAGATGTGCTGCTGGTCTGCCACACTGACCCCTCTGCTATCTGAATGACTTGATACAGCTCTGTAAATGTGCAGAACCATTTAACAAAGACACCCGCCCCTTTAATAAACAATGCATCGTGTTTGACTTGTAATTGCAAATGTTGGTAACTGTGAGGTGTATAACCTTCACCTGCTGAGACAATAAAATCCTTGATGACACAATGTCTCAGTAGACTGGTGGGGGGGGAGAAATGTTTGCTGCACTTGAGAGACTATGGTTTTCTTCACAGCCTGCTGGTTTGGATTAGAATCAGAGATGAGTTTCCAAGTCAGCATGTACAGCACCCTGCCAGAGAGTTGTTCTTGGAGCTGCTGCTTCTTTGTAAAATGCAGAGGGGGAATAAATAAATAAATAAAAAGAAGGAATGGCTACTGGCAGCTTTTCCCTCCTGTGTTTCGGCTGTTGTAGAGACAACAACCAGTACTGTCTGGACTTTGCTGAAGCGAAAACTGGGTGGGCAGTGTGGTTTCTCACTCCTGGTAGATTTCGTTGTTAGTACAGTGTTAGAAAAGAAAGGAGAGCTTTCACTGAAACTGGCAGCACTAGCAGCATGCATTTAATATGTGAATGAAGCAATAGTTCTAGCTTTTATCAAAAACATAATGGAAAGTTTAGTATGTTTTACAATTTCATATATACCCTCAAAAGGAAAAGGCTGTTTTGGAAATTATAAAATGTGTTTTCCCACAAGTAGCTGAAAATTTTTAAGCTCCTATAAAGGCTGAACCAAACCAGTACATTCACAGGGATTTATCCAGCCTACACTACAGAAGTATGTAAAGAATTTCAACACAGTGGTTGTTTGTAACATATTCGGACCTGTTTTACCAACTGAAAAACTTGAATGGTAGCAACAATAACAATATTTGGCATTTTAATGATGTTTTTAGAGAAATAAACATGAAAAGCTTTGCAGGCGACGTTGTCCAATAGGTAAACTGAAGCACAGAGAAGTAATCTTAATTGTCCAAGGTCAAGAGAGCCTACACTAGTCCTTTAGACACAGTCATGAGCATGATACAGCAGCCCCTCTGCTTCTCTGAATGTTATGTACCCTGATCAAGGTTTTAATGCTTAAGGAAGCAAAATTAAATTTCTTCCAATTTTTCCTTGGGTATTTTTAGGCAGAAGGCTGACCAAGCAATGGTGGTGCCTCTTGCAGATGGAGGTTCACCTCCCTACTGCTTAATAGCTTCTCTGTGATGCTTTGAGCAAGTACTTTAGTACTCTGTAATTTCTCATCAGTGGATCAGTATTGGTGCTACATCACAGCTATGCTATAAGGACATTTACAAATTTGACAGATATTATGGTAACTATAGGCATGAAAGATAGAATGAGGACAGCATTTATTACTGTGTGTGCCTGGACTCGGTCTGATTCACCTCAAGAGGGATTTGGTGATGCAAAGTCAGGGTCAGTGCATAATCAAGAGAGTTCATAATCAAGACTTAATTTCCATTATTTACTTTAATCTTAAGTTGTATCTAGTTATGCTTTAACATGCTATAAACATCTAAAGGGAATTCCATCTCCTAGACCTTCACTTTGCTGATCGCTAATCATGCAAGTTCTTGTGTACTCGTGCACAAGTTGTTCCGAGCTACACAGAGTGTATTGAGAGGGACAGTTCACAGTTTATTTAATTAGTATTACATATAATCCTATCAAAATAGCATTCTAGAGAAAGCGTTCTAAAAAAATACATAATTGTAGAGCAAGTGTTTGATATTGCCCTGCATTCCTTGTTGTTTAAAACCTTTCCTTAAAAAATGAAAAAGCATAGAAAGAAGACATTACTCATCCAGCTTCTTTACTAGCTGCACTCTTTATGAGTTCTGCATCCTCAGTTTGTAACCTTAAATGGAATTACTGCGTTTGCTAATTGTAAACTAAGTTCATGATTAAAACAAAGTTCCTTTGGCATTGCTTCCTATCTTTCTTATTTTACGAATTTTGGCAGAGCCTACAGGACGATGCATATTTGTGAAATACAGTATACTGTATGCCTGTATTATGAAATGACATTTTTTATTCTTTATTAAATAAAGGGTGGGGCTTTCAGAAGCAATTGTTGCCTGACAGGACAAATCTTACTGAAAGTCAGTTGTACTGCTAAACCTTTTAGATGGAAAATTCTTCTCATACTTTTCACGTTACAGCAATGAAATCTGTATAATTTATTCCAATCAGCAAACATGCAATGTGAATCACAAAGAAAATAAGATCATAGTAATATAAAGCTATAAACATATTGAAAGGGATACTTCAGCATCTTTTTGCTTACAGCAAACATTTTGTTCTTGGAAGCAGCAGAAAGAAAAGGAGTGGGCTTGTTAATGTCAGCTCGCTCTGCTCTTTGAAGTCTTTGGAGGTGTTACCAATTTCCTTAATAGGCAAAGTGATGAAGAACATGAAATCCAATTCGATAGTAAGATGGAGAAGGCTGATGTTCCAGAAACCAAAACCCTTTTCTTTGCTCACCTGGGTGACAAGGCTACTATGGGGAAGTTCTTTCTTGCATTTTGGGTGAGATCTATTCTCTCACAGAATTAACTTCGTTCTGGGAGCCAAAGCCATAGGTGCCTGTACAGAGGGACCCAGTGTTTTCCTTGCTCAGGGGTCCATGATACCCCTCTGAGTCATGGGGAGCCTTAGAGGAGGATAAACTTAGAGGTCAGGCGTGATTTGTTTATAAAAACAAATTACCCTGGCAGAGGGCGTTAGCAGCCTTACAGCAGAGGCTGTCAGACCTTTCAGTATCTTGTTAGCTTTCATCTTCTGTCTGGTGGATTGCAGTGCCTTCTGCTGTGCCTTAGTGCGAACACCATTTTCCTCAGGCCTCACTGTTAGAGACATAGAAAGGCTTTTGCTAGCGTAGCATTGGATTTTTTTGACTTGGTTAACTAACCTGGTAGTGAAGCTTTTCATGCCATCTGCATCATGTCATCGAAGTAATCTTCAGATTAGACAGCAGCTGGGCATGGTTTTTCCTGACAGATGGTATCCTGTCATCTCTTTAGCAGCTGTTTGGACATGGCTGCGTGTCAACGCCACCATGATATAATCATTGTAGTCCTGTGAAGCAAGCCCAGTGTGACCCTTAAGGCACTTGGCATCGCGCTGGTGGTGGCATATTTTGCAAGACTATTTTGAAGAAAGGGTACGGAAACAAGAAATCCGAGCACGTGTCACATATGTCCTTCCTTTACACACTTTTATGGGGAGTGACAAATGTGTTCAAGTGTCTTAACAGTAAGTCTTTTGCTGGTTGCAAACCTAAATTTTGGATTTAGAAAGCTATATAGAGTTACTATGAAACCGTGCCAGTTTTGCAGTAATGTTACATGGTTCTGGCTGTATTCCACTGATATTGAACACACAGTCTTTTATATTTAGCATTTAATTAAAGTTCTCGGCCTTGTCAACCAGCAAGTTTTTAAATCAGTGAGAGAATATTAGTGTAAATAGTGGAAAGCTGCTTTGAGAACATATGCAGATCTTTTCTCTCACTTGCTGCATGCAGTCCTGGCAATTCTGACTCAAGATGGGGATACAGGAATTAGCAGAAGTCAAAGCTCTGAAGAAAACTAGCAATAGAGTAATTTTCCATTCTGGAATTTATATGTTTAACCTGGCTGGTAGAATAAGATTCTTTACATTTTTAGACTCTTGTATTGTAAATTACAGGCCTTAGCCATGTGTTTTACATCTGAAAACTCAGTTCTCTTCACCATTTAATGTGCCCTCAAAGATGACAGTGTCCTTTTTTCCTTTTTTTCCATGTATGCATCTTCCACTTAATCAGATTATGTGCTTTTTCTCTTCCTATGGTTGAAGTACTGAGTGTAACAGATGTGACACAGATCCCTGTATGTCTTGGTGACTAGCCCCACAGAAAACTTGGTTGGCAGTCTCTCTGAGTCGTGTGCGTCTGTATTTATATATACACACATACATACATTTGCATCCAAGCCACTTTGGCCACTATCTCAGAGTTCAAAGAATCTGCAGTATGAGTGCTAATTTTGTCCAGATGTAAGTTGTTTTGGTCAAACCGAGTTGTACGTAGGACCTCACCACAGGAATCTCCTTTCCGATGCCTCCTTCCTTGACCTTTTCTGTGTGGTTAATTAGCAAGTATTGTGACTATCAGAGAGGATTGGCAGGTGACGATTAGCTTCTCTATATCTATGGGGCATATTATACTTGATTTTACCATCAAGCAACACAGCTTTGGTCAGTTATATGCACATGAAAAGTCACATGGCTATTAAATCATTCAGAATTCCTCAGTGTTGGTTAAGTCTTAAAGAAGTTCAACACACAAATAAAGAACATATTCACAATGCAGTCAATTGTACAATAGATTTCTTAGCTTCTTTAGGGAGTTTTCTCTTTGTTTGTTTGTTTGTCTTTTTTTTTGCTGATGCTGAGAATTAACAAAAATATTCCCAAGATTATTGTGGGTTCTCTGTGCTCGGTAGCTATGGAGGCTTAACATGCTATTTTTGGTTGAATTCTCATTTACAAAGGAGCAGTAAATAATAACAAATATGCTACTTCTCAGTCATCATCGTTTCCAAAGGATGGTTTAAAAAGGTTTTCAAGGACATAGCATTTTTCAAGGGTGATGAGTGGGCTTTGTTTTACTGAACTACAACATTAAAAGACAAAAAAAATTTTTCCAAACATCCCAGCCACTGACTTTCTGAGGATTCCACTTCTGAGTGTGAGAAGCAGCGGATATTTGTTAATGATTACAGATCATGCCAATGAAATAGAAATATGTGTCCACGTGCCCAGGTTACACCATTTAAAATTATTCTGCTTCAGGTTCTGCTTGTTGATAATCTGCTGCACTGTTAACATATAAATATATGTTTTGGCCCAAATGCTGTGCAGCCAGGCTACTTCTTACAAATCCTAGCAATAGTAAAAAAACAATGAGGAAATATCTGAATGTCCAGAGTATTAACATGTTAAAATTGATCCATTGACATGGAAAGCATTTTCTTTATAGCATGTTTTTTAAAACCAAACAAACAAATGGGAAATAAAGCCCTTTTGCTTATTTTCGGCATAAATGTTTTCCTAGCATTTTACCAGCTAATTAGTGTTCATTATGAAGACTGATCTCTGTAATGCTTATTTTCAGCCTTGGCAAGTATGGCTGAGAGCACCACCCAAGGTTTTCCAAATCCAAATACCTGAGTGTCATTCTCACCTAGATAATGACATGAACTATAAACCAGTATGACTGACAAGTTTCCAAGTCGATGCTCAAAAGCCACTGAACTCTTGTCTTCACTGTCAAAACACAGCTTTGTTAAATTTTTAACTTTAAATACTGCACATTCTATTTTTCCACATGCAGCAAATTAATGTGCATTACAAACAGCTTGAAACATCACTCCACCTAGGTTTTGCAGCTGCTCTGGTTCGCACAAGGATCCTGCCAGCGCTTGAGGCTGTGGAGTTAATGGGAGCTGGATCCGCACCCAGGCACACCCAGCTGCTGCTGCAGTTTGGATGATGGCTCAGAGGCTGACCATCCCCTAATGCAGTACTGGCAGGATAGAATCATAGAATCACAGAATGGTTTGGGTTGGAAAGGCCCTTAAAATCATCTAGTTCCAACCCCCTGCCATGGGCAGGGACACCACACACTAGACCATGTCACCCAAGAGTCCATCCAACCTGGCTTTAATACAGTTTGATGGCTTTGTGCTGTTGGAGGTGATAACCTTTAGATGAAATGTTGAACAGAAATCAGGTTACTAAAGTTTGAAGACTCAGACATAAAGTGTGAGCCTATATATAACTGTGTAAAATCTAAGCCTCTGACTTTGGCGTTTGACCTACCGTCTGCAGCTTTGTTTGGCTTCAGTATTCACTTTTATTCTTACCCCCAAGCTTGAGTATTGCTTGCTGTATGGTATGAAACAGCTATTCCCTTTAACCTGGAGCTGGTTGTTGAGAGATGTGTTCTCTGTGCTGTGTTCTCTGTGCTATGTTCACTCTTCTCCCGGCTATGTTTTAAGACTCAATTAAAGTGGTTTGAGATCCTTGGGGCAGTGTTACTGCATGTTATTGTTTTATTACCTGCTGCAACGTAAATGTTGGTTACTGTTTTTTAAATTGCATTGTATATGTGACCTAAATTTGTAAATCTAATACTCAAAATGGCATGTAAGAAGAACCTGATTCTTTGGAGGTACAGTGGTCCAATTTCTTGCCTTCCACCAGGTTTCCTTATGGGACTTACAAAAAGTAAATGAATAGTTCCATCTTAATAGCTCACATCTTACTCTCCTAAGTGAAATTCAAAAGAAAGAATACTGATTTTCATGCCAAAGCAGCTGTCTGGTCACAGGAAGGTACGTCTGTCTGGTCAGGTAGGCCATTCCTACGCAAGTTTAAAACCTCCAAAAATTAAGCAAGTCAGTTCCATTGCTTTTTCCCTGGATATATGCAGCAAACAGGATTAGGGCTCTTCCTGGACAATGGCTGTGAGGCTGTGTGCTTCCGTGGAGGGAGAAGGAAATAATTGTGAGAGACAAAATGTTTATTTATCAAGTGCAATAATGCATCCATTTTATTTACTATTTTTATACACTATTTTCTATCACTTTTTTTCTTGTGCTGTGAACACTTGCATTACTGTTTTTTACCATATTAACTAATTGGTACATGTAATTTTTGCTACTTGAATGCTTGCATTGTCTCATAGCTAGATTTGCTGTTAGGCAATTATTGGTATTCAGTCAGCCTGGATGAATGGAATTGTTGTACTTAGAAAGCTGAATACTTTATATGGCTCTAACAAATTAATTAAACCTGCTATTATTTAGCCTGCAGGTCTAGCTGTACACAGCTTAATCCTAGTTGTAACAGATACAAATGTATTATGACTCCATAAAGACATACATATTTCTAACTAGTATTTATGATTTCCCTGTGCAGTGTTAGACAACAGATGAAGCTTCTGTGAAACATTTGTGCTGGGAAACATTATCTAAACCCTCATTATTATGTGGCCTGTTTTTAAAGCTCAGTCAGCTGCACTGATGGGGAGAGCCTCAATAAAGTCAAGATTTAGTTTGCTGCTGGTAAAGACAGTAAGTTTGGAAGGCAAATTTCATTCCATCTCTACTCAGTCCTTTCTCAGACTTACTTCTGCCTGGAATTAGGGTCACCTTGTTTGACAAAGTGTCCACTGTCCCCCTGACTTATTGAAAATAATGTTTTCTATTGCATTTCTATTTTGTCTACAAATTTTTTCTATTGCTGCTTATACCTGGTAATACGAGCTTTATACAGAAGAATCATTCATATGGTGGTCACCTTCACATCAACTGCTGCCATGTCATAGTTTTCTACTGCTTCTGGAGTGATGTGTTCCAGGATGTGTTACCCTGCAGTGGGAAAATGAGCTTGCAGAGCAGAGGGACCAGGGTATTGCATCCTAGGAAGAGCTCAGGAGTGCTTTCTGTAAAGCACGCTCCCTTGCAGAAGTCCTTGGCTTCAGCCCCTGGCTGACGTGCCCTGCCGCCCTCTGCAAGTGCCCTGATGTGGGGGATGTAGCCATTCACACGACCCTGTGTGTGGAGCCTGGTGTGTCCTGGAACAAATCTTGGGAGGTCTCTAATGGTCTTGGACCAAGCCCTGTGTGAGACTGCATAGATAATTGACCACCTCTTTGTCTGTAATCATGCTTCAGTTCGTGTCAGAGGAAAGGCTCTGAAAAAGCAACTGAACTTCAGGAAATACCAAGCCACTTCTGAGCAAACTGGAGGTGTTACCACATTTCCCATGAGAGTTCAGCTTTTCTTCTAGCTGAGCTGTAGAAGAATAGTGGGAATCGACATTCACAATAAGATTTCAGGGAACAAATTACCAAATTTCTTTGAATCTTAGTAACTGGCCTCATTTTAGAGGAACAGAGAAAATTTTATTGTTTTATTTCACAGAGATTGAGTCATCTTCTTCTATCCTGTTCTCATTATAAGACAGTAATAATTTGCTAGTTTCCAAGATTGCTTTATGATCTTTGCAGTACCAGTAACTTTCTTTTCTTAAATCTTCAACTCCTCATCTCCTTTAGCAGGAATGGTCTTGAATTAGATTTAGTCATGCTTCTGCTCATTCCTATCAGTGTAGACCAATGTTTGGCAAAAATGATGGCATTTGTCTCACTATTCAGATTTCTCTGAATGCTTCTTTGCCAAGTGTATTTGTTTGTTTGTTATTTGTCTCTGAACTTTTGACTTGTGTAATATTCCTCAAGGCAGTGATATTTATAAGAGTAATGAAAATTTGCACCTTTTTTGATGACATGAAAGAGGGGGCAGGGTTAACTGAAGACCTGCTGTTTCCTTCTGAGCACACAGGGGCAAAAATACATTCTTCTTCCTCTCTGAACTTTCTTTGAAGCACATCTCTGCTATTGGACATGTCAGTATTCAAAAATTCTTCTAGTTTTTGGGCCAAAGCCCTTACATTTTGCATTTGGGACATTGGCTCGCCAAGATATACATACGTGGCCAAAATACATATTTTTTTAGGGAACTGTAGAACTTTTTTCTCTGTGAATGTGCATCTGGGTTTTCTTTTTCTTTTCTTCCTATTCTCCCTTGTTTGGTTTTTATATTTTTGTTTTCAGGGTGGTGATGAGTTTATACATTTTAATAGCATTCTAATGCAGTGACATAAATCCTTTGCTAATAGGAAACAGAAACAACAAATAGCTTCATATACATTCAGTGCAAAGCACATTTAGTGTAGCAAGAGTAACAAGTGTCAAATAAGACAAGTCAGAAAACCTAAGAGTTGTTGGTGGACTTCAATGTCAGTGGCAAGCCTTTGCCATTTCACATGTTGTACTTGGAGGCTGCAGTGTGCTGAAAATTGGGTTGCTAGGTTGCACACTTAGTTCTTTCTAGAATATCTGTGTTTGGGCATTTTTTCTTCTTTAAGTTTACAAGATAAAATATACTTTTTTTCCCCACATGAAACTTTCCCTTGTTTCCTCAAACATTATTATTAGTAGCTGTTAACCAAGTGACATATATACCATTAGAACACAACAGAAGCATGCTTAGGAGGTAGCAGAGGCAGATGGGCTGACTGGTATCTTAGCTCAATTTTCTGTAATGTAGGAGGCTGGGAGTGAAACCTATTAGCGTGGGCTTTATAAAAGCCAACCTCCTTCTGACAGGTTTTCTGGGGATATACAACCCAACCTATCCTCCCAGGATAGTCAAATTTGAACCTCTTTGAACTGAATCTCATGAAATGTCTTGGGCACTGCACAGCAAAATTGAAACCCATAAAGAAAAAAACAAATTCAGATTGTGTTTTCAGCCTTTATTTTTAGTTAAGCCACAAACTGTTAATGGCTGTTTGAAGTAGGAGGTTCCAGATTTTTCTCCTCAAGCATGTGCTATTTAGTTGCTACCCATGCAAGCATGCAGCCAGAGTAGTTGGTTCCTCCAAGGACACTGGAAAGGCTTCAGAGGAGCCAACTTGTACTGGGCTATGAGAAGGAATCCTGGCTCTGCCACATACAGCCTCCTCAGGGATGACCGATCCCAAATGATTTCTCCCTTTGCATAAGGAGAGGTCAAGATAGTACCCTTGATCTTACAGGACATGAAAGTGGGCCTTGGCAGTATGGCAGTAACTTCCTGGTTAATGGTCCTGGATGACTTCCAGCAGGTCAGTTTCACTCGATGTTCCGATCTCCCTTCTTTAGCTTGTTTACAAAGGTGCAACTGTTTCTGGCAGGTGTTTGCCTTCTGCTTTATGCTCGTGTTGAGTTGCAATTTTGCTTTGAATCTGAAGTAAATTAATTCTGTCTGGCAAATAAATTATCAGATATATTAGCATCTTGGGTGTATGAGGAATATCCTTCCACCATCCCTCTTTGTTTCCTTTACTGAGAAGGCCTCTTGAAAATGACTGTTCTTAAATGCATCCAAGCAAGACTGCATTGAGGCAGGAAGAAGAAAACAGCATGCAAACCCATTTTCAGCTTTACTGGCAATTTTATTTCTAGAATGGTATTTTCTCTTCTTCTTGGTCTCTTTTTTCTCCCTCTGCCCCCCCTAACCCTCTTATTGCTTGTTGATTATTTCCTCTGCTGGAATAGCAATACATAATTGTGGCAGCCCAGTGTTTATTTACAACTTCCAGCTAAAATTTAATTTCCTATCTTTCAGTATTTGCCATGTATTTTAAAACACTGACATCACTATTGTCATTTGTAATAGCTAACCCAATATTTTCATTTCCTTGCTTGTTTTCTTTCTTTTCCCTGGTATGTCATTGTCTTTCTTCACTTTTTTTTTAATCTGAAATTAAAAATTGGTCCGACAGCTCATTTGAAGATGCTTAGCTTGCATTGCTGAGAAGTCCTAGTGGACTCTTAAGTGCTTAATATTTTACTGGAGTAGACCATATTACAACTGTAGCAGATGAAAATCTGCTCCTATTTTCTTCTTGTACCTTGTTTGAGCTCTTTAGAACTTCCTGTTCTAGTTCAACCTCTTAGCTTTGTCCTACAGAAGATACAGCCACTGATCTTGCAGTGGAATCTTGTGAATCCCACTAGTTGCAAAAGAAGTTAGTGCAGGGGTAAAGACCTACAGAGGCTAGATGAGCTCTGAAAGTGTTTAATGTCTTTGGAAGGTCTTAAAAGGAAGATGGAAATTTCATTAAGGTTACAGTTTGTTACTCTCATGTTGCTAATGATGCCTCTAAAAGACATGCATGACATTGCAGCATTTTAAAATACTTGCAAGAAAAAATACATAACCACTGACCTATGGGCCTGGTGTTTGGAAGAAAGTCCATGATCATTTATACAAGGAGGTATACTTCCCAGCTGTTCTGAGATCTCATAGGGAATTGACAGCATTAGGTATGCCCTGATGCAGATCAAGTAAACTGAGAATTATTTTTAATTGGAGTTAGAACCTCACCTCTTCAGGCCCTGTTTCAGCTCGATAAATCAGGGCAGGTTCCTTCAGAGGGAGCTTCAGAGAATCTAAGATACTCCCCTGCTCTGTTTAACCCTCTGGCTTTTCTTTCTCAGTGAGAATATACATGGCTTCTAGAAACTGGGTTTCTAAATTCAGTACTTCAAGCTAGATGCCTGCAGCAGACTGTATGGCTTTATACAGCCTGCCTAATCAGTGTATGGACAAACTCACATCTTCTTGGGATTTGACTCTATTAGTGGAAAAGAAAGACTACTTGCAAGCCATATCCCTACTTTCTCAAAGTACTACTTTCTTACTTGGAATTCTTAAAATGGACCTCCTGAGCCCTCGCTTAATTGCTTATATATTCACTGAGTCAGAAAGGGTGATGGAACTGTCAGGTTTTGGAAGAATGCCCTTGCTTTTCCTCCTCCTATAACATCTGCAGGTCTGTTGTAACTTAAAGGCAATCCTGAATTGGGGCCTGTGGATTTGTGATGCCATACAAAGTATTTCTGACCTTCCACTGACAGGCCTTGTTTAATACATAAAGGTAATTGTCACATATCACTTTCCTGTGTGTTTCTTTGCTCCAGAAAATTATGCTTAGATTGTTTGTAATCCTAACAGCCGCAGAGGATTTGGCTTTGGTTTGAGTTGTTAATGTGGTTGAGTGACTCAATAGCAATGATAACATTTATCCTGGATCTCCCAGCAGAGTGAAGCAGACAGAAGGCAACCTGAAGGAAAGTTTCTAGTAAGAATACTGCTCTGACACTGTTCAAAATCTTTCCGTCAAAAGCACTGTTTAAAAACTAATCAAAAAGAACAGGTGTTTGAATTAATGTCCTTCCAAATTATTTAAGCCACTATTGCTTTGATATTGCAATAAACTGAGATTATGAAATACACTGTCCCTGCCCTTCTGCACAGAGGTTCAGAAACTGTCTGTGGCCCGATCTTGAGGAGTTTGTAATCTAAATAAACAAGACAGACCAAAGCCAGAAGGAAAAATGGTGCACCCACCATTATGCAGCTGGCCAGTAGCTGCGCTGAAGTTAATCTAAAAGGTCCTTGTCATCAGAAATATGGGGGGTTTCAATAAAAAAAGCCTGGGTAATCCCAGCAAATTGCTCACTGTAATTTTAGAGGCCAGACATAGGCAAAAATGTGTTGACTTAATGAATTTGCAAACTGAGACAAAAGATGTAGGAGCATCGTCTCCTGTGTCATGAAATGGAATCAGAAATAACATGTCCCTTATCACAGTATGGTATTCTGACTTATGCATCCACAGTAATTAAGTGCTTTTTACCTTGACATACAGCAAAAGAGACAAGATTCTGGGAATATTTTAGTATTTTGTCTATTCCAGAATGGTAACGCACATTTTTATGTTCTCATATCTTAACCATCAGCAGTTATTTTATGCCTTTTCTATGCATTTTTTTTTCAGTAGAGGCAAGCTTGTTTAAATACTTGCTCATTTCTGATTAGAATGTTTTTCCCAAGGCTATTGACACAGTTTCCTTTGTTCAATTAAATATAGCCAAGTACTAATGTTTCCTGAGTAACAGTATCATTACAGCAGAAAAAAACAGTTCAAACAAATTACATTCTGTATTCACTTGTTAGGCACACATCTACACTCTAGCACTATTAATTAATGTAATTGATAGATCTTATTTTAATTAAAATAATACAGTAGTTATAAATAACCTTGTCAGATATTTAAAATATCACATTTGAACAAGTGAATGGATTTTTAGTGTTAGCTACTTGAAGCAGAATTTTTGCAAGGTACTAATAAAATGAGGGCCAAGGCACAGCACAAAAATTGTCTTTTAGCAACTGCATTTTATAATTTTGAAAAAGAAATGTTAACCAATGTTTGGAAGCATTCTATAATTCACATTTGGACCGGGACTGTCTGTCATCTCAGTTGATGTGCACAAGTTCATACCAGTGAAAAGCATAGTTCTTTGCCTTGTTAGAGAGGTGGAGAAGGGAAAACAGAACGGATGGAGAAAAACTGCATTAATTATATGATCTGCACAGTGCTGTGTGTGAACAGCATCAAAATACTGGAAACATGCTGCTGATGGGACTTGCAAACATTTATTCATGTGATTATTTTTTTTTCATCTATAAAAAGCCACATTCTGCTTGCTTCTATAAATGGTGAGTTTAGGGCTTTTGGTTTGCATTGGCTTAGTGTGTGAGGGACAGGGGGATATTAGGTGGCATTCAGTGTTATCAGGAAATTAATGTAAATGTATTCAAATTGCAGATATGTTACTGTCTTCCCTTCCTTCCTCTCCTTATGTGTCACTTGCTTTCTAAGATGATAAATCCAACAAGTTAATTTATCACACTCCTGTCTGTGTGATTTTTGTCCTGCTTGGAGGTTTTTGATGCAATTACCTTTGAGTTCAGCATATTTATAAAGAATTAGATATTTTTTATTTCAATGGCCCAAAGTCAGTCATTGAAACAAACAAAACCTTTAGTTAACTGTTTTCAGATTTTTTAATTTTTTATTTTTCTTTTTTGCTGTCACTGTTACACTTGGCCCTTGAGGTGCCAGGTGAGGTAAAGTTGTATTTTTATCATACTGAGGAAGTTCACTTACTTCTAGTGTTGTCATCTAAATGTTAGATATCTAGTCTGACTTAGTCATCCAGGCTTCTTTTATAATCACTAGAGAAAAACAAAACAAAACAAGAACCTGCAGAAAAAGGTTGAAATTAATGACAGAAAATTCTGTCGCTGTGGATGAGTTAGGTTCTTGTGTCACTGTCCTTTCCAGAATTCCAGAAAACACCTGAGAACAATTACTTTATTTCTCCCTCCTTCAGCAGAATGTTTCTCCTCATACTATTCATTGACCGTTAAGGTTTCCCTTTTCTCATACCCAACTCTAATAAACTGCATTTATTGTTTTGTCATGTTTTAAGCCTGAAGAGTATGTATTTTCTGGCAGTGCAAGATTTGTGACCATGTCATTCAGTGTGAGGAACACTGATGGATGAACTTCATGTGTTCTTTACCTTACAGGTTATAATCATTAATCATTAATTCTGTGTTGTTCTGTTTCTGGACTACCATGCATTGATTTGATGTGATAAAGGGACAGGTCATTTGACAGGCAGTGACAAAACCAGGACAACCCATTTTTCCTCCTGTGATTAGGTTTAGGGATTAGACATCTGAGCTTAGCAATACTGTATCTGCATGATCATTCGATTGTGGTGCATGTAAAACAGAATGAAGAACCAAAGGGAATAATAATAATATAATATTTCGTGAGACTCCAGAATGTTTCCTTTGTTATGAAATCAACAGGTACTGGTGAATTCTTTTAGTAGACCTACTTTGGAATATAAAGTGGCATTGCTGTGCTGAGTTTACCAGTAGAAGAGATAACAGTAGTTGTGACATGCCCAAAGTTAGAGTAAGGTAAGTGAAGTATAGAAAGGAAGAATAGCAAGGCACATACTCAGTACACCAGTTATGCACTTAAACTGGCAGGTAGGAATTAAGAGCCTAAATTCAGAACATTAATTCTGGAAAATCCAGCCTAGCTCATATTCAGAAATTTTCATAGATGAAAGCTGTACTATTAGGCATGCCCTGGACAGTGTTTTTCTTTGCCTTAGGTTGGCAAAGGAAGTGGCTGCCTAAGGTTTATTGGCATGCAGAGAAAAATCATTTCTCTGCCTAAATTCTTTGCTGAGCTGGATATGCATGGTCAGACCTTACCAATCTGCACCAAATGGTCTGTTGTAGCCTTAAAAAAAAGGCAGAAAGCTAATGCCTGAAATATTCCTGCGAGTAACTGGGTACTTGTGCTGTCCTCAGTTCTGCCTTGGGGTTGCTGTACTAGAAGGAGTCTGACAGGTATTGCAAAGCTGAGATTCACATTTCTAAGAGTGATTGTTTGCACTCTAGCTTAGTACTAATACCAGGAGTAGAGCTCAAATGTTTGAACCTCTAGGTAATTTCTCAGCCTGAGCTTATATTTCAGTAATTTCTGGAATTTTACTTGCAGTCAACTGGTAAATTTGATAAATTTGGAGACTGCATTTCTGACGGTTGGAGAGCTAAGAATTGATTCCTAATGCTTTAACCGTATTTTATGCCAGTGGTTCTCTGTTGATTTTATCAGTGTTGAGAGTGGAACATTTGGAGCAATTCAGTGGAAAATTAGATCAACAGGCTACTGGTCAGTGATCATAAAACCCAAGGTTGTGTAAAATGTTGCAGTTCTCAGGCTAATTGTATTAGATAAGATTTGGTAAGAAAGATTTGATAACTTCTGCAGTACAAATGAGGATAGGTATCTCCAGATTGTAGTGTCTTCAGTGGCTAATACTTAGGTTTTACAATAGATTGCCGCCAATAAGACATATACAAATAAGTTGAAATTATTTATTCTACACTCAATACGTATCTTATGGAAGAGACCCAAGCTTTACTTGCAGTGCCAGTAAACCACCCAATAACCCAGCATTGAATAGTAAACAGAGACAAGGAAGAGGAACAGCAATGAGAAATCTGTTTAACGAAGTTAAAAGTTATTACAGTTGCTTTCAGTTTTTCATAACTGATAAACAGTTGAAGTATAGTATGAAACGCTATGAAGGTGAAGCTGTTAAATGGAATTAGTCAAAATATGTCTTACATAATAGTGAAAGCCCTATTAAATAAACACCACCTGAAAGACTTAAACCTGTTAAAAATATTTTGCATTCAAGTGAAGAGTTCAAAAGGTCACTGTGGCATTCCTCCTCATGGGCAAATTCAGTGAAGTTTACATGCCTTTAGTAAACAAATTCTGCTTAAAAGCTATTCAGAACTGTCTCTATTTGCTCTATCACAACCACGTGGTAGAGATTTCCTTTCCACCACAATGGAATTCATGACATTATCTATTTAAAGGAGCTGAAATGGATTGTGCATTAAGTGGTATTACTTTATACAACACAGAAACACTAAAGCATGTGTACCTGTAAAATGGAGTAATTTAAATATGTTATGCAATAAGCTTAAATGGTATCAGGAACATGAATTAGACTAATACCTTGAACATAAAAATGCCTTTCCTTTGTTTTTTTAGCAAACATGCATTAGCTGAACTTGATAGTAATTCTGAAAGACAGGTAAGTGTTGTTATAAACATATAGCAGATGGTTAAACTGACATAAATGGAGAGTGAGAGATTTGTTGAAGGTCAAAGAGCAAGTGCCCAGGAGTTCTGACTTATAGTTCCTTGTTCTGATCATGAAACAAATCTCCTTTGTTCTAGATATTTGTACATTATGCTTTAAATGAATAGCCATGTTATTTTGCTTATGCTTCCAAAATGTGAGTACAGGCCATACACAAAGGACACAGTCTATAAATTTTGCCTTTAAAGTTAGCACAGCTTTGATTTTATTTCAGGATCAAGGACGCAGAGTTACATACTGACGGCACTTGCATCTTCCTCTGCTACAATTACTAGTTTGCTATGAAGATAAGTGGTTGACTGTGGTTGATTTCTATCCCATATTGTGCTCTACCACTTCCTTCCTATACCTGCAGTGTGCCAATCTGTCAGGAACCTAAATACCCTTCAGTTTTGTATTGCTGTTCGAGTCCTTCCTTCCTTGAACTTATTATTTCTATGCTGAACGTGTAGGAGGTCCATGTAGTACTTTATCATAGAATCATAGAATCATAGAATGGTTTGGGTTGGAAAGGACCTTAAGATCATCTAGTTCCAAACCCCCTGCCATGGGCAGGGACACCTCGCACTAAACCATGTCACCCAAGGCTCTGTCCAACCTGGCCTTGAACACCACCAGGGATGGAGCATTCACAACTTCCTTGGGTAACCCATTCCAGTGCCTCACCACCCTCACTGTAAAGAACTTCTTCCTTATATCTAACCTGAACTTCCCCTATTTAAGTTTGAACCTGTTACCCCTTGTCCTACCACTACAGTCCCTAAGGAAGAGTCCCTCCTCAGCATCCTTATAGGCCCCCTTCAGATACTGGAAGGCTGCTATGAGGTCTCCACGCAGCTTCTCTTCTCCAGGCTGAACAGCCCCAACTTTCTCAGCCTGTCTTCATATGGGAGGTGCTCCAGCCCTCTTATCATCCTCGTGACCTTCCTCTGGACTTGCTCCAACAGCTCCATGTCGTTTTTATGTTGAGGGCACCAGAACCATACACAATACTCCAAGTGAGGTCTCACGAGAGCAGGGTAGAGGTCACACTTCTTTTGATGCAGGCCAGGATACTGTTGGCTTTCTGGGCTGCAAGCACATTACTCTTCTTGACTCTTCTTTTACTGGAAGCAATGAGTTATCTTATTTTTTCTCTTTGCTGATGTTCAGCACATTCAAATGAACTAATAGCTCACTCCTGTTAGAGCCTACCATTATCTAAAAGCATGTCGTAATCATGAGATGTTTTATAACTGAGAGTTGAATATAAACAAGTGGGTTTTATCCAATTTTTTTTTATATCTATCTGTGGAAGTGCAAGAGGGGGAATTCTTATACTTTTTTCCCTTCTTTTGGCCAAATACTAAATGGTCATCCTGCTGAATAAATAAGGCACGTCTGGTTTAAACACAGAGTGAGTGACTGCAGAAGGTTTATTTATTTAAATGTCTTCCCATTCAGATGAAATCTAAACAGAAAAGCATAAAAGTTATCTCTTAAATCCAAACCAGAGTTTTGGCTGAGCTTATTAAGTCTGAAGGCTCTGGACTTCAAACAAACAAACAAAAAAAATCTCTTTTTGCATGTGAAACACTCTTGAAATAACTTCTTCCACCCTTTTCATTTTAATTTCAAAGGCTTTTTTTCTGTACATTACCAAGCGCAGCCCCAGAACAACCCAGTCAAATAAATTGCCAAACTGTTACTTCCACTTTACATATGTAACTCAGAGAGTTTATGTGACACGTCAAAGAGCAAAATACCAGCAGAGTAGGATTTAAGACTTGAGTGGACTCTAATCCACCAGGCTGTGCTCAGCCCACTAAACATGTCTTTTATTGTACACCCAAATACCAGCTGGTGATCACTTGAAGATTGATGGTAGCATGCAGCTCTGGAATGCGTCCTAAATTCGGTCTTTGTGTCAGTCTTCATGGTGTGAAAAAGAGGGAAATACAGTAACATTCTGTGTGTTTGAACAGCAAGCATGCTACACACGGAACACATCTCCCTGCGGGACTTGAGCGCACTCCTTCTCCCACTGAGCCAGCTGTAGGGACAGCCACATCTCATAAATGACGCCTAACAGTCACAGACCCATTTCCAGCTTCCAGATCCATACAGAAATAAAGTAAGCTTAAATAAAATTATTTTCGTTGCACACATGCTTGGAAGTATTTGTGGTTTGAAATTGACATTAAAAAAAACCAACCTAAGTCTTCATTAATTTAATACTTAAAGTATTCATAACAATCCTAGGTGTTCGGCAACACAAACAGTGCTGGTGTTGTGTCCAACCTCTGAAGTCCTCTGGGGGATGAGGCCAAACCTTGTGTCCAGGGGAGCAAGTTGTGGCATTACAGTAATTTGAAAAGAAAAAAACACCCAACCCTTAATGTACAATCTGATGAGCCCACATGGCTATTTCCTTGATGGGAGTGACTGCATTTAATATGCCAAAGAAATGTATTTCAAGGGAAAAAAACAAGAAGAAAACATTTAAGGATAGGCTTGACTTTCTCTCTTCTCACAAACCAAACTTTCCTTGGCTTCAGGAGGAATCCCAAACACCCACGTTTAGAAAGCAGCTTGCTTCCTGTCAATGCAAAAGGCTGGGTGGCCTCTTGGGTGCAAAATCAGTTTAATCAAAGAGCCCAAATTAGGCAACAAGGGATAATTTAACCATACGGAACAACAAAGAAATATAGGGAAAGGAATGAAGAATATTGTGGAGAAGTATTTTACTATTCTAATATTTCTATTCTAGAAGTGGAAATACCAAGAGGAGATTTGGATAAATACAGTTGTGAAAGAACTGTGGAATCGAGTGTGTCTTTCTCTTTTGATAAAGTTTTTTATCTCCAATATAATGACCCTTCTGGCATCATGTTGGACTAGGGGTTCATTGAAGGTTCACTGAAGGGGGGATGCCATTTGTTGACCTCCGGCTGCTTTGTTTTCTCACATAGTGGAGTGAAAATAAATGTTTCTTTTATCCTTCCCAGATGAAAAGCAGAGCTTGCTTTCTAGGCTTGGTATAGAGAGATGATTATCTCATATATAGACAAGAGTGTATAGACACCAGGTATATGCACACCCTTGACTGATATACTGATACTGATGCTGATACTGAAAACAAACAAGAAAAAACACTAAAAAAAGGAAGCAGTAGTTTACCTAGTTGTATGCTGTACCCACCATCCCACATACCTGTTTCCTTATTTTTGCTATAGCAAACTTGGCTTCTTTTACGAGCATCCCTCTGCATTCAGAATTGTCTGCGTCTAAAAACACTACCCTTTAATTCACCAGTCCATTGAAATTAATTTACTAATGAAATTCTTTTGAATGTGAAATACTTCCCTCCAGGCCTTCTTCAGCTCATAGCTGAGTAAATTTTACATTATTTTACTGAGAAATGAGTAAAAGTTAAGCACCGGGATTTAGCTGGATCTCTTTATGCCTGATAGCTAATCCTAATTTGATTAAAATGATGATAATATTAATGAAACTGTAACCAAGCCTTGGTATACAAAGTTGCCCTTTCTTATATGGAGTAGGGGTGAAGAGGGACTGCCCAAGAAAGGGCCAATATGTTTTAAGGAGATCTGCGGATAAAGTGGCATGGCCAAAATTGCAACTGAAGTTGGTAACATCAATAAAGGCAAGGATTACTGCAGCCAGGGCAGTAATGCCAATCCTAGATATATAGAGATTGGCTGAATCTCTGGGGAGATTGCTCTTTGAAGGAGAGAAAGGAATATAATGAAAAGAGTTCCTCTGCCTCACCACAGTGAAGTGGGTTCTTACTTTATTAAAGAAACCATAATGAAATATGGCAGTGATTGAACTGTGTTTTCTCAATGAGTTTTTATTAGCTCTGGCAACAAGAGTAATTCGGCAGCATAGCAACTGTATGCTAGGAGAAAAAGACTGCATGTGAGTTGATGTGAAGAGCTTTTTTGGTCAGAAAAGAAGTTAAGAGACTACTATCATACTTTCGTATTTAAGGTATTGATTATTTTGCAACATTTGGTAGTTTGGTAGGTATTTGGTGGTTCTTCACTAGTTTGGTAATTCTTCACTGGTTTGGTAGTTCTTCGCTACAGTTCAGAGGCCCAGTTGTCAGTACGTCAATGAAAATGTATTAACACCTCAAAACTGCACATTTGGAGAGCAGCTGCCTCTATCAATTTTGCAAAGGGCAAATTATGTCTTCACTGTCTACAGGCTACCTCAGTAAGCCTGCAAAGTACACTCTTACACTGAAACTGAAAGATAAACTTGCAAAGAAAGACAACTCTAGCAGTGAAACAACCTACATTTCACTCAACCTTACTTATACTCTCCTGTGCTCTCCAATATTCAAAAACATCCCAGCTGACATCATCTGTCACATCAGCTTGTGGGGAGCAAACAGTCAGATACTCAAACCTAAGCCTAAAAAGGTTTGCTTTTTTATCAGAAAAATAACAGCCTGGATGAGATGCAAAACTAATGAGAAGTCCACTCAGACCTCGTTCTACACCCAGAGGTCAACTCACTAGTGACAAACAGGATGAAGATGAATGAACTGGGAGAACAGCTCTGAAGTCTCATGTTGTTGCCCAGTTCTGACTTGGAGAACAGCACTAGCTTCAGTTTTAATTCAGTTTTCAGACAGACAATTAAAATAATGCGTTTTCTTTCATTTCTCATATATTTCTTTAAATTTGGATCAAAGTGCTGTGGTGTCTGCATACAGTCAGAGCTTCAGCTGGCCAGTGAGTCTGATAGCTACTTGGAACATTTCTCTGTGAGACTGAGCATCACAGGAGGAAGTACAGACATTCCACCCATGATGTGATTGCTGGTCCACTAGAAAAAAAAGTATGAGAGAAAAACACAAGAGATTATGATGAAAAGATATACAGCTCCCAGAAGAAGTAAAATAATGTGGAATTTGTCTGACTTCTCCATGGGAGTGGTGTTTTTTCTTACTCCGTCTCAAAAATAATGTCGCACTTGGCGACCAAAAGCTTCTCACTCCTGAATCTGGAAACCAAACCATCTCAGGTGCCAATGGCAAAGCACCTGTGTGCACCCAGGCTAGTGGGTAAGATGGTTTGAGCTTGTGCAGTGTTAGGCAATGTGGCAAGGATCCTTTCCATGTCTTTTGGGAAGAAACAAAAGGGTAAACTCTGTTTAACTGTGCAGACTTTGAAGTATGCAGCTTACAACTCTTGGAGAGCAGTTTGCATGCTGCAGAGCTGTCATACACAAGCTCTTTATACACAAGACATGGAGGAGACTGGCTCCCATCCGACATGGCTAACTCAGCTGCAGTAACCTTAAACCCAGTTGGCCTGTCTTTATGGCTGCCCATGCTTGCCAAAGTTATTTCTCTGGGTTTGGGACTAAAAAATGAGGATAAAGCCTGGACGGGTCAATAATGGGCAGAAAGAAGTAAGGTTGTATTTGAAAAATCAGATAACTCCTGGAAAGTTCTGTAGAGTGGCAGTATTTGTGATGTCTTCTGAAATAAAACTCACAAACTGCAATTATATAAAGGAATAAAGTTGATGACCAGGAAAATTACAACTGCACACTGCTTATTAAAAAAATCAGAAGCTAGCTTTTCAATGGTTTTATTGAAATACCTATATGGACTTATTCAAAGTTTACAGTGAGGCAAGTGGAGGAGTAATCTGAAAATGATGTCTATAAGTGTCTACATCCCAGTGAGACTGGCTGGCTGGAGGGTGTGGGTGGTCTTGCATAATTCTCAATGAAGGAATCTCAATACTGGAATATTTGGCAAGACTTGGAATAGCTATGTAACTGCAGTTTGGAAAAAGTTGTCATATTTTTCCTCTTTGTTTTGGAGTGGGGCTTCTACTGTGGAATGTGGTATGATTTCATCATGACAGTATCTGTGTAAGTAAAAAAGAATCAACATTGAATAGTGTCTGTTCATGATGTAAAGCTTCAATAAAAATGCGCTTAACCTTGTGGGGTACGTCGGGTTGATGAATGTGCCACAGAGCCATCTTAATACATTTTGCCACACTCAAGTAAGTCACTTTCTCTCATTGTGTGTTTGCCTTTGCGTAGAAAGCCCGTTCCTTCTGCACAGAACTGGCAGCTGCCCACACCTCAGTGGATCTTCCCCTCCTTTATTCTTCAAAGTAGCAAATCAAAGATGAAAAAATCTCTCATAGTTTTTGATAATTTTAATGAAACACAGTCTGTTCATGAGTGATTCCCCTTTCAGTACAACTTTTAAAAAGCCATAAAATCAAAAGCCAGTTAATCCTCCATTGTGATCTTTTTAAAGTCTACAAATTACCAGGATTTTAGGACCTCTGTGTGTCTTGTGAATTGTTAAAAAAAGACTCATCTAACTGGCATATGTGAATGCTCTGCTTAAGGTCAACTGTTAACTGGTATGTCTTTTCCTATCAACACATGGTCCCCTTCACAAAGAGCTATTGAGTGTTTTACTGCTCCTAATGTGTATGTTGAGCTGCTGAAGGTGAAAGATTGTTCTTCAGACATGCTAGAGCTACCTCAGGGCCTGATTCTCTAAAGACTTCACCTTGGTGCTATTATTGCTGTTTATAAAAGACTGCACTATCTATCTCAATCCACTAATGTTTAAATTCCATTGTCAACTAATTCAGCAAATATACCAACAAGTATTCAAGGTGTATATTTAAACCAGATCATATTTAGATATTGTTGACATTTCTATCTTATTTACTCTCATTCCAAATACAGTAATTAAGTTTCCTTCTAGCAAATTACACATTTTAGCTTTGAGCAGAGGGCTCCTGTTTCAGCCTGTACTGTCTGAACTCCCCTTCCCCTATCCTAGAAATGATCTTGTTAATTAGTTAGCCTGTGATTTTATGAGCACTTGTAAATCTATTTCCTCTCACTCTATCTTTATTTTTTTTATAAAAATGCAATTAAAACCCTTTCAAACAGATTCAGAACCTTGCAAGTGTGCACATCTGTGATTTCCAGTCCTTATAAACCTATTATCTCCTTATACAAAAAGCCAAATTTCATTGTAGCAGCATTAAAGAAAAGTGTGAAGACTTCTCATGCATGAAGAAGAGATAAAGAGATAAAGAAAAGGTCAAAGGTCCACGTGAGCTTTTGGGCCCCATGTGGTTAAGGCACACGAGGGACTCACTAGTAGCACATCTGGCTGCCTATGGCTCTTTGGCCAAATGTCTGCGTACCCATTTATAATCAGCTTCTCTTGAGAACTGGCTGAGGGTTGGGTTTAGTTTGAACACTGCATGAGCAGTGGAAAAATGCTTTAACGGCTCTCTTATCTCACCCCCTTAAGTAGAAGGAATCAATACAGATTTCTTCAAAGAAAAAGGAATATTGGCAGTGCAAAGGTAACTCTTTCTGAAGTTTTGAAAGGAAATATTCAAACTTTCCTTGTTCTCTTTCCATACATAAAATTAAACAGTCTCCTTGTACCTAGATGATCTTAAGGTCCTTTCCAACCCTAACCATGCTATGATTCTATGATTGTATCCTCACAGAGTTGAAAAGCCGTATTGTAAATGTCATAATTTTTCCACAGGTACTATTCAAACTATAAAAATAATACATTTATTTCTTTCATATCTTCACACTAAAAAATCAGAAATAAGGCCAAGAAAATAATAATTAAAATCATTAGACTCTTACAAAATCTGATATCTTATAACTAGATCTCTTCCAGTCATTTCTACTAATAAGGTACAAAGCAGAGTTGTTAGTCATTACAAAGTAGAAAGGAAAATATTTAAACAAAAATAAAACAGAGTTTTTCTTCTGGATGAAGCATTTTTTGAAATGATTTTTTGCAACTTTGCAGGTATCTCTGATTCCACTCATATTTTTTTTAAAGATACAACCATTTCTTTCAATGCTACCAACATTATGTAGTGTCGTACAAAATTTGTGTATGCAGATTATTTTTCACCTGTTCAAAAGTGACCTCTGAGTGAAAAGGAGCCAGTTCCATTTGATGCTATAAGCAAAAGCATCATTCTACTTAAATATTTATTTCTAGGGAAAAAAAAAAAAGAAGAAAAAAAGAAAATTGATTGCATTCCAGTTCCTAGGTGGTGAGATTTTACATTGCAGTTTCACATTTGGCATGGGCTGGCATATTTGTTGGCACAAACTGAAAGCTTAATGAGGCTTAAGAGAGTCTTACAGCCTCCTTAACTAGAAGCTAATGTCAAGCCTACTGCTAAATGTACACAAGGTCTGTCGTTTGTGCACCCCATACCCCATGGGGGAATGAAATAAAACAGCGTTGTATTGCTGACTTCCAAATCACTAAGGCTACATAAAATCCATACCAATTTGGGCAACAGAAGTTCCCTGGGGAGAGGTAGCCCATCTTTATGGAAAGCTATGTTTGTCCCCTTCAGTGTGGTGCTGCATGTGAAACTGGTTGCTTTATAAATATGCTTTACTCCCTGCTTTTTTTGAGGCACATACACCAAATCTCTGCTTCTGCTCTGAACTTCTCCATAAACAACCTTTGGAGAGTGAATCCTTATGCCAGCAGGAAAGAGGAAGAAAACATTATTTCTTGTACGTTACCACAGGGGATCATAAATTAAAAGCTTGACAGAGCATCCTAGATTTGCTCAAAGAAGCCTGCTAGGCTGGAAACCCAGTGATGGCATAGTACAGAGACAACTGTGCACTCTCTCATGTATCCACAGCTTATCAGTGGATAAACTCAGTGCTTTGAACTTGGGCTGGGGATGCTTGCATACCATGGCTGTAGCTTTCCAAACCCTACAAGGTAAAGATATTTCATTATTATATTGAACTTCTCAGTAACAAGTGGTTATGTCTGCATAACCACTGTTATGGGTCTGCAAATAGAAAATAATCATGTTTTGGAAAGGTCCTGCTAAAAATTGTATTAGTTTCAGTAACATATACATCAAACATCCATATTACTATAAGATGTCTACTGAGGAAATCACTTAGATTAGTTTCTTAACTTAATATTGGGGATTATTATATTCTTTACATTAGGAAAGTCAGGCTATGTTTTCAAAATTGTGACACCAGTGAATTTGAATTAAGGAGTGATGAAAGATTGATGTTCTGTGATTAAATAAGACATTCAGAGAACCTGATGGGTAGATACAGCTCATATACCCTTGTGCAGGTTGGACAATATGTATATAACAGGGTGTGTGAGATATCTCCACCTTCCTGGATTTTGAGTCACTGATAGCTGTAATTTGTTTTCTCAAGGGCAACACAATGAGTTTGGAGTGTTACAAAGGCTTAATTATAGATATTACACAAATACTGTGTTGTTTCTCCTGCAAAGACACAACTTTTTTAAAAATAATACTTGCATTAACTTCTTTTTGTGGTGGATTAGAAGGATAATTAAAGAGTAGGTGTTAAACTGCCTAATTGTCAGATGTACACTGTGAATGGAGGAAACTCCCAGTCATTGGCATCTCCAAAATGTGGAGGTCATTAATAATAATAGTTCTGGGGAGAGAGTTCACTGCAGCTCTTATTTTTTCATTAAAAGGGACAAGAGCTATATAACCTGTCCTCTAAGATCAGATTTCTGACACTATGGATCGAGTTGGCATTGGCTTTATAAATGAGGAAAGCCAAAACTAAATTCACTGACTGACAAAAAAAGGACGAACAAAGATTGTTCTTGTATCATTAAGAATGACAGTTATTTGCATGTGGAATATATTGTAATTTTTTGTTTTATTGTCAGACAAAAATGTTAATATTCAGAGAGCTGTCCACATCATCATTTTCCATACAGGGTTTACTGCTTTGAGTATTTGGTTAAATTCCCAGAACATGGATTAGAATTTGCCTTGAAGGTCAGGAAATGTTTGAATCTTTTTTTTACAAAACCTTTCGGAGATGAAAAGGAATGTGGAAGACCTTACAGTATCTTTCCAGCCACCACTCTTTCCAAGTAACAACACTCAGATAGTAAATCTTTAAAAAGTAAAATTTTCTTAGATGATTGTGTGGTAAATTTTGTTAAATGAAAAGAAAATTTGATCAGTTAGTTAGAAATTCCCTCTCCACTTGCTTGAGTAGCCCTAAGAGGCTAATAAGCCATAAGCTTCAGCACTGAAAGAAATAAAACTAATAAATCTGTATGAGAGTATTTGTTTCAGGGCTTCCTTCCCCTTGTGAGTGGCATTGAGTTTCCATAGTCTAGCGACATATTATAAGGTATTCTCCTCATCAGTGGCTTGATGGAGACAGATTACCCTTCAGGTGCCTTAGAAAGAATAATACCATTGCAAAGAGGTTAAAAATCTTGGAAAATAATGGGTTTTAATAAATGAAAAGTGTGGAAATCAGATATCTTTTGCTATTTTTGTCTCTTGCTTAAATACAATCATCTTCTTGATCATCTTTTTTGTCCATCATGGTTTATTCATTGTCAGTCATTGTCAGTCACTGGAACAGTAAGGAGGGGCATTATTCTGTGCGATCACTGTGCTCACAATTACTTCGTGTTGTGCAGGAAACTGCTGCCTCTCCCACTTTATCTGTGCTTTCCTTGTACATCACATAGATGGTTATGAGAAGGTTCAGTTTACCTTATAGCTGCCAAATATTACAGTAAAGTTAATAAGGCCACCAGGAAAAGGGATGAGCACTAGCTTCTCAGGCTTCTTATGAAAGGTCAGTCTGAGAATTTCAGAGCAGGCAAAGGGACTTCATTTTAATGGCACTGTGCTCATGAGCCTCCATGGTGCCTTTAAAAACTCTAGCTAAAAGCTTACAAGGAGGATTGTTTTTTTAATAAAGTAAAACAATTGATTTTTCAAGCACTGAAGAAAGACTGCTGAAAGCGATGTGGACAGTTTTTGTATACATTTAATGAGTACTGTTCCAGTTCAAGCGTTTAGGTGCAGACTGTAAATCTTGATTGTATGTTTATCTTTTGTTGAGAGATGTATGAAATAGAAATATTATTTGTTGGGGGTTTTTTGTTGGTTTTTTTTTAATTTTACCATAAGTAAATTCACGTAGGCATCACAGCTCCTGAGAGCTGTCACACACCTAAGAGAATCAAAATTACATATCTTTCAGTAACCGAAGATATTTTCCATCTTCCAATGAAACTATTTAACAATCATTATAATAATTAAGTAGAGCTACGTACCATATTTATCAATGCAAATTATAGTCTGATAAGTGTTATTTCAATCATTAGATCTCTAGTAGATAGGTTTAAATCCCAAGACTGCAGCCTTTGTCTTTATGTTGTCTACAGCTTGTCAAAAATTGCGCTCCAAGTAAATTATTCTCCCACCTAATGTGTTTTACAGAAAGTGCATACTTTAGACACTATTTTTTTATTATTATAAAAGAGCACATATCCAGAAATATTTTTGCTTTGAGAGTTTTGTTTTCCAAAATAACATTAGCCCACATTAATCTAGTCATCTAAAAGGTTTAGATAACTAATCTTGGATAAGACATTTACTGTTTTCTGTAGAGAACTAATGAGCAAACTTTGCTTTAAGCAAAAACTGGGCTTTAGTAACAGTTACAAGAATGGTCCCAGACAAACAGTTTGCAAAAGGGATGTGGATTCAGTTCTAAGATTTATGAATAAACATTATAGCAAGGCTTTGTTTTCATATGCACTGTGTATTTGCCATGCTTTTAGAGTCACAGGAAAAACAATCCAATAATAATGCTCATGAGGTAAGAGAGCATAATTATATGTTAAATATTTAAATAAGGACAAATTGATTATTAATGTTTTATTTTTCCATTCTCAGCTCTTGAGAAATATCCCTTCTGTTATTACTGAAAAGAAAAATATCTGAGTGGGGGCCAAACATATTGGCCAAGGAAAGACAGGAAGGCTGAGCTTTCTCAAGGACAACAAGTAATACTTACATTGCAGATGCTTGTGCTTTTCCTGTAGCAGGCCTGATCCTGCACTGACATCAAAGGATGTTTTTCACTTCTCTTCATTGAAGAAAGTTTTAAGTGGAAATATAGAGCTAGTTCTACAGTTCTGATAGTTTGGTCCAAATCCTATATACAAACAGCTGAAGAAATGGATGCATTTAAGCTTGACTGAATACTTTTTTTTTTTCTTTTAAATAAGCCATGCATGGTGATGAAAAACTAAAAAATAAAATTGACCTTGAACACAATAAAGCTATTCTTAGTGAAGTCTCCTGGTAGGGAAAGAAAGTAAACTGTTCTTATATAGCTTTCATTGATCTTGTGGATTTTCTGCTGTCATAAACTTCAAAGTGTATTAAGCACATTGATTAATTTAATATATGATCTTCCTTAAAAGCCAGAGGTGTAAATAATTATATCCATTAAAATAAGAATTAATTAGATGAATGAATAACATCAATGCCTGATTTTTATGAGATAGGTCTAGCTACCTAATGTATGAAAGAATCACATTCAAACCGGAAAAGGAAAATTTGTTCTAACTCAACTATTACATTATTACCAAGTGTTTGATGAGAGTTTTTCGTCTGTTACTGACCCCACTTGTGTTCAAAAATGCCTTTATTTAGAAAGAAATGCAGTTGTAAAGCAAGTAAGTCAACTAAAATGTTTTACTAATCTGTTGTCTTTACTATTTCAGAGCTGCAAGAAACCAAGACCTCTGAATATCACAGAATATCCCACAGTCCCCTAGATTACAGGATATTATTCATGGATGAAGATCAGGATCGGATCTACGTGGGCAGCAAAGATCATATTCTGTCATTGAATATTAATAATATAAGCCAGGACCCTCTCAGTGTAAGTTCGAGATCTATTTTTACCCAAGGTTGCTTCACTACATGCCTTTCTGATTAAGACAAAGAATGCATATTTCATTATTTTGCAGCAGGCAAAAGTCCAGACCCACACCTTATCATATTGTTAGTCCTTGTTTTATGTGTAATGCAAGCTGAGCAAGCTATTAGCATGGCCACTCCTCAAACACTGGTTAAAAACTGACCTGTTTACTCATTTTGAAGTGACATTCAGCATGGATTGGCCTCATAAGGAAAATTCGTATGGGTTGATGGTTTCCGCTGGTCTCCAAGATTTAAGATAATTCAAAATGCACTTCTGAAAGAAGACTGTAAGGAAGAACAAGATGCATACTATCATTTCAGGCTGCAGGTCAAAAACCAACAGGACAGAGTTGCCTTTAACCTTCAACTATATTTATTATTTTGTACTTTGCAGCCTGATTGCCAGACTATTTTCCAATCTTCTGTTATGTCTGTGTCAGCCCTCGCCCTTCAGTTCAGTAGCTGAGACACCTCCTGTTTGGGGTTTTTTGGACGCTATGACCCACATCTCCTTTTTGACACTGCCTGTTTTCTGGCTGCTTCTCTCACTTATAAAGATGTCATTTTCTAAGGACTTTCTGTGTCCCACATCCCCAGACTGTAGTAGGCAACCCATGTATGAAAACAGTCAAATTATCAAATGTTTAAACTGCTTTCACAGGTTCCTCTGTTGTCCGCAGAGCCAGTTCAAATCCAGCTTCTCTGCTTTTAAAATAGGTGGCCTGCAGAACAACTTGTGTGCCCAGAAGTCTGACTGTCAAGATATTATCTCTTGCCTATCTTTAGATTATCACAGCTACAGCTCTGCCTTAAAGTGTACCTTAAAGGCCTTGTTCTACCAAATTCATCTGATCCTTTAATCTATGGGCTTTATTACTGTACCTCAGGAGTACTGAGGGGCAGAGATATCCAGCTCGCAGCAGCAAAGATAAATGCTTTCCTTAAGAGGCAAGGCTTTTAATGTGTCACGAGAGAGAGAGAGGCCCCGCTGGAGGGTGATTAAGCGCAGTTAAATTAGGCTTTGCTCTGAATCACCCTCTGGACATGCCTGTCCATCTGAATTGATTGTGCAGGCAGTCCAGGGAGGCTAACTCTAACTTACACATTTAAATTAAATGCCTCTCGTGTGATGGCTTGAATGTGTCCTTACACCTCTTAATGGTACGGAAATCTTCGTCTGAAATGGGGCCACCTTTTCTGATCTGAAATAGCTTATGTGACCTTTTTGCTAATTCCCATCTCACCAGTGATACAGGTGCCCTCACATGGGAGCTGCTGTGCTCCAGCATGGCATGCTCCAGCCTTCCCTTAGCAGGATGGTTTTAATTCTGTGCAGAGTTTGGTTAGATAGGAAGGCCTTTGTTGCATGACGTATATTCTGCAATATAAAGCTGTGAGGCATTTCAGCATGGAAAAAGAAGAACAAAAAAAGTCAACAGAATGCAAAAACACACACAATTTTCTGGCAGTGAATGTGATCACCCAGTATTAGGCTCAGAATTAATCTCTGCAATTCCACACGTTCTTTTGTTTGTTTATTTATTTTTATAACAGATTCGCTTTGCTAATCTTATGCCTCTATACATATGCATGCATACCTACAACCCTCTATATATGTATGTGTAGATATACACAGAGATATTTTATTGCTATTATTTATGTTATCCTAAGGCTAATCATTATCAGGCTCTGTCACCTACTAAATTTCTAGGGAGAGATTTCTAATGGATGTCTTCTATTTCAAAATCAAAATAAATAATGGAAGAAGTTCAAAATCTTTAGAGTTGGAGTACAGATAAACATTCAGGCATTGAAGTGTTTGTCGGAAAACTGAAAGAAATCACTCTGAAATCTTAAGATTTCAATCAGGTTTGATCATAATCTATCCAAACCTTTGCTGTTAAAACCAAAAAATTGTTACAACAACCCTTCTTGCAATATTTTATTCTGGTTTCTAGTGTGAATAATTTTTAGTTCAGTAAAAGCGAAAAAGTAAAAATGGACAATAATTTAGGCACTAAATTAGGCAATAATACTGAAAACGTCTCTCATTTAGAAGAAAGAATTCTAAATAAATTAACTTATCTTAAAACTATGCAATAAACTTAATTTATATCAGCCAAAGACCTGGGGCTTTATTTTGTTTATTGCATGCTAAGACAGAAACTTGTTTTCATTTATCAATGGAAATTCTTTTTTCCTTATAATTGTCCTGGGTTCAGCGTTGTTCCCAGGCTGAAAGTTAAAAAACACAGCACTGCACCAGCTACTAAGAAGGAGAAAAATGACTGCTATAGCTGAACCCAGTACAATAATCAAAGTGTAAAAGATATCAAAATATTAATTTACTAGTGTTAGTTTGGCAGCAAAATATTTTGCTTAAATTATATAATAAATATGTTACTTAAAAGATATTTCTTTCCTTACAGATTTTCTGGCCAGCATCGGCAAACAAGGTTGAAGAGTGCAAAATGGCTGGCAAAGATCCTACAGTAAGTTATAATCCACGTGAACATGCACAGGCACACACATATGCAAATTACATAGTTGGCAGTAAAGTAAGATCACCTTAAATGCAGCCACAATGAAGTGAAAGAAGTGTTCGTTATGCTTTTGAAATGCTCTGCAGGCCAACCGATAAAGTGAAGTTATGAAAAACAGGCTGTGTAAACAGAATGCACTTTCAGACAATGACAGATGAAAAAAGATACACACTGTCCACTTCCTCGCCTTTTTGTCTCGTCACTACTCAAACTAGGTATTAGTGCTTTTCCAGGTATGTCCTGGGAATGACGCTGAAGAGCCTGCTGAGCTGTTGTTCAGTGTGGGGAAGTGTTCTGCCTGGCTGCTCGCCACAGGAACAGACTCTACAAGCGGGTGGCACTCACTGTCTGGAGCCTGAAGACCCCAGATGCAGGAGCACTCCAAACACCTCTTTCCAATTTACAATACATTTACAGTAATTCACCTGAGACCATTCTGCAAGAAAAATATGTGTGGGCTTTATTTTGAAAATCAATTGCAAATGCTGACGAGTGTAAGGAAACCAGAAGGGTGGCCTAGTGTACTACTGCTGTAATACTGCTATTTCAAAACTGTGGAGAGTAATGCACTATATTGCTACAGAGCAATACAATACTTCTTCATGAATAACTATATTATGGTTGGTGGTGTAGCTTATCTACTTTCTTTTCTGATAGCTATCGTAGTGAAAACCAAGTATTTTTCTTATTGAATTTCCTATTTTTATATATATTTTTACATTGTTCTAGTTACTGCAGTATGCAGTAAATTCAACAGCTAGTGGCCTGGTAGTTTGCAGTAAATGTGAAAAGAAAGCAGATAGCTTTGTTAATGGTGATTAATGTTGACTAGTTTCTGTGTCAGTTGCATCATCAACTTGTCATAGACTGGTTAAGGAATTTTCCTTTCTTTGAAATGCAAAAATTTATTAGCCTTAGTCATGTTTCTAAGATCTGATGACATTCTTCTAGGGCAAAAATAGGAAAAATGTAGATACTCTAAGCAGATAGTAGTATGCAAAATATGTGATCCATAGGAAAAAGGCTTAAAACGCTACTAAGTGCTGGAGTCTCTGGAGGACTTTTAATCTTGAGCATTTAGTAGTGAGACTTTCCTAGCTTTTAATCATCTTGAAGTACCCAAATTTTGCTGTATTAGTGGACAGATTTCTGGATAGAACCTCTGTTTTTACAACAGTTTAATTGTAGGTACAGCTAATACCCTGTAACGTAGTTAAGCATGTGTATATGCATCAACTTCTACTGATTTTTTTGTCCCAGCTGTGCATTGCAGAAGGAAAATTAAGTTCCAAAGATAGAAAGTTTCTTAGAATTTGTCCTCAAGAGTTTAAAAGAGGAAAAGAAAGGTACTGAGGAACAGCTGCTGCTCACACTAAAATCGGTGATCTATCTCACTGAAAGCTCACTGAGAAAAAGAGAAACCAATGCTAAATCACTGCTTGCAACTTAAAATATATAGTTCATTTTAATAGCATTATTGATAATATGGGAGAAGCAGAGAGTGAATTCAGGAGAATTAAGCATTTCAAATTAAAAAAAAAAAGGGGGGAGGGGGAGTGAGTGCATGATAACATTTGGTGTACCAGAGAATAGTGATTATCACAACGTAAAAGAGGAATAGATATACTTGGAGCAGCCAGTAAAGGACTTAATGCAATCAATGAGTTCTTTTCCCAGGAGATTTGGAGGCAGTTGTTTGCCCTACCACTAGACTTTGTCCTCTTGGCTGCCTTTTTTGTTACTGAAAAGAAATTGTCACCTCTAAATAGTATGTTCAGTGGGCTATCTTAGATGCTTACATTAGTATGACATCTATTTATCTCCATTTACTGTGATGAGATTCCAGAGCATAGACATCTAACTTTTAGATTTCTTCAGTAAGGGAGTTCCCCAGACACTGCTACTGAGTGAGTTTTGGTATCAACTCCAAGGAAAGCACCAGTAGTATGTGAATATCTACCTTCAAAAAATGTCCATCCTAAAGACAACTATGTCACCTCAGACCAGACTAATTTAAAAGCACAAAGTACTTTCCAGTATCAAGGAAAGGGAAATAAATTGAAGCATAAGTGCCCTTGAATGCAGTCCTACAGAATATATTCTGAAGTAACAATTTGTTGCTTTGTTGGGTTGTGGATTCACAGCACAGTACACAGATTAATCATGCAGCATATTGCAAATGGAGCTCAGTGGTTCAACAATAGAGAGATGGGCTCAGAGATCATAAAATGGTCTTCCTGCTGAACAGGATTAAAATAAGAGCATATTGGTATTGAGCCAACTTGTGTTACTTGTCTGTAAATCATCAGTGAAGAGGCATGAAGACACAGTATGTGTCACATGGTTACCCAGAAGGCTGTCCTGAAAGAATCATTCATATAACCACCTCTGTGTTCTTGCCATAGACACTTTGGAAAGCCATGGCATGAAGCAGAGTGGTGAGTGCCCTGTACCAGTACTGTGCATGTAGACATTGTTTCCTGGTCCTGATCCTGGAAGACTTTCATTCTGAGATTTCTCAGCATGAAATAAACCTTTATCTAGGATTCTTCTAGAAAAGTCTTGCTGCAGACAGCAAGAAAAGAAAGTGTCAATTTACACTCTGGCATATGTAAGCTAGTGGTATACCTTCACTCATCCTTCTTCCCTTTCCACAGCAGTAATGTGGGTTGGCAGTACTGCTGGGAAAAACATGATTTTGATAGCAAGACATTACTAAAGCTATCTTTGGGACAAACTAAGATAGCTGGATATGAGAAAATGGAATCATTTAGGAACAGCCCTCAGCTTTAGAGAAACAATGTGTTTTGGCTGGGTTGAAGGACTTTTCAAATATAGCTAGAGCTAACACTTAACTGAGGGCATGCAGTTTTCCCTGTAGAGAAACTCCTTCTATGAACTCTGAACTACCTACAATTACGCACTAGTTTTCAGATGTTGAAGTACAGTACCAGCTCCTGCTGGACCAAAAATGTGAATGCCTTTAAATAGAAATAAACTGTGCAGTCTGCTAAACAAGGATTAACTCTATGGATTTTCATGAGCATGACTGATGACACAGTTTCCAATCCTGTGCTCACAGAACACATGCAATTCTCAATGTCTGTCGTTAAGGTTTGGATGATTGAATATGAAGGCAGTTCTGGGATCACAGTAAGAAAAAACATTCGGAAATAAATTTATTTTCAACCTAACGTGCATTAACAGTTGATCATAGTCAAAAAAGGAAAGAGCAAGAGAAGAAAGGGGTATACTGGAAGGAGAAAACTGTAAATGCAATGGTGTGAAACTGTGTGGCCCTTAACATTCTGTTTTAGTTTTAGTTTTCATGCTGATTTGAAGATGTCACCGTTAATCTTTGGTATTAAGGAACAATTTGCTTTAAGCTTCCTTTGTGTTGTTCAGTGTTTTAAAATTTTGGAAAGAAATTGTTTGTAAAAATACTGAGATCCGAAATTTGGGCTTGCTTTGCTTTTTAATTGTCTCCAGCTATGATGAGAAAATTAGGGGCAAAAAAGAGGCTATTCTGGAGATGTCCTTAAGGAAATGTCACAAAGTTACTTGCTTTTTTGTCCCCTGCAAAGGCCATGCTTCCTCCCATGCAAGATACAGAGAAGTCTGTGAATGAAAATTAGGTAGCTCTGTGGAAGTGGGAGAGTTACATGCACTTGTCTGTAACTCCTCTATAGTGCCTTATCAATGCGTAGTTCCCAGAATACGCAAAATGGTGTGAAAAGAAAACAGAAGTCTACAGCTGTTCAAGTCTAAAGACCACCACGCTCAGTAGCTGTTTTCATGATACTATTAAATTTATAAACCATGTATGTTCCCAGAGTTCCCAGCATCTAATAACACTTGCCAATGTGAAACGTTTCTTTCCTGTATTCCCTGCAGCATGGCTGTGGAAATTTTGTGCGTGTGATACAGTCATACAATCGCACGCACCTCTATGTGTGCGGCAGCGGCGCCTTCAGCCCCGTGTGTGTCTATGTCAACAGAGGACGCAGGTCCGAGGTAAGTCCTTTTGCATTTTATCCATCCATTTTGTGGTGCATCTTACTAGAGTTATGCAAAACACAAAATGCAAAAATCGGTGATCCACACAGGCTCCTTCACCCATGTTAAATAGAAAAAGAGCAAAGATCCAGACATTTCTGACCTGTTAGCAGCTAGAAGTAAAGCCACGATCAAAAGCCATGTCTCAAATATGATGGTTATCCAAAATTCCACAGTCATACCAAATGCTGGGCTACATTTGATACTACTTTTTATTTGATATTGTCTGGTGAATTCATTCCTGCTATTTGTTGGAAAAATTGCCAGGAAATACTTGAAAAGAAATAGCCATTTGGATAAAAAGTAAAATATGCAGTCCACTTTTAATAACTTCCACGTGTTACTGATTCCTGGGAGAAGTCCTTCAGTGGGCTAACTGTTCAGGTATGTGAAGGTTTGCTGGACTTCCGCTTAATACCCACTAGATGCAATCTCAGTACAAGTAACTTTCATCTACTGCACAAGTTTTGCTCCATTAGATTCTGCCAGGATGGAGTCAGTAAGTTTTCCCATCATGGTGTAAATCTTATTCTCTCCTTTTTTTCTGTATTCAGTTTCACCGTGTATTTTCAACGTACAAAGTACCAGATGTTTCCATAAGTATATTGTCCACGTTTCCTGATTTGAAAGTGAAATGTTTGTTTATGTGCAAATGTAATAGGTAATAAATTAAGCAACCAGAAGGAGAAAGAAAGGCACTTAACTGAGAACCAGGACCTCAGTAGCTTTTGGGTCAGATTAATGTCTGCAGGCACAGGAGTGTGCAGTATATTTGCTTGTACAATGTGGAAGCAGATGTGTTGGGAAGGAAGATCGGAGCATGCTACTTGGAGTTTTGTCACACAAGGGCAGCTTTAAAAGCTGGGCTAGCTCCTAGGGAAGACACTGGAAAATTCATCACTGATTTCATTGGGAGTGGGTTTGGAATTTTGGCCAAGACCCAGCACTACTGCAGAGGTTGCTAGGGAGTTGATAAATCATTGTTTCTCCAGGTAGGTGACTTTGGGTAGATCTCTACTTGGCATCAGCCTTCTTAACAGAGTGTGTCCTCTGAGTCACTGTACCTTCAGACCTAATGAACAGTCTAGAATTAGAGTTTCATAGGCCTGGATTTAAAAGCACAAGCAAAGAGAACTGAATAATCAAATCCATCCTTCTGGTTAACAGAGTCTACATTAATTTATTTGGATGTATTTTGAAACAGAGGTCAGCATCTTTCCTCAGCGTCATCTTATTTCTTGACAAATTATTTAAAACATGGAAAGCGATCCCATTTGTGTCTAATTAATGCAATTTCCCTTTATCAGCTTAAGCAGTAGTACTGTAGCCATCAGAACTCTGAAACTCATTATTTTATGGGTTTGTAAATGAGATTGGGGGCGGGGAGAGGGAGGGCAGGAAACGCCATCTCTAGATGATGCAAGATGTTATATTTCTTAAGTTAAAGATACATGTCTTAGAAGAGCAGAACTGGCTTCACTTAGCCTGTCTGTATAGCTACATGCCTATGATCAATTGATTAAATAAACTGCTGTTTCAGACGTCTGGAGTCTGTCAGACACTTGACTGTAAGCATCGCATGCTCAAAGCTATTACTGTACAGGCCAACAATAGCATAACAGTTTAAAACCACGCATTTCCTTCTGAACTCATTGCATATATCACTGCATGACTAATTAATAGGGCAGAATGAAGAACTATGTAATGCTTATGGGACTAGTGAGAAATCATTTTTTCTCTGCTTTTATCATTTCACCTTTAATTTAGTACAGTTTTCCATGCACAGAAGGCTGTTTTTGCACATGCAAAATGGATATTTTAGAAATCACATCTGGTTTTCTCTAGAAGCTACAAAGCAGTCAGAGTCATATCCAACAATCATAAGAACTGGGCCTGTTTTGCTCTTTTGTCTCCAGGATTCCACATAATATCCCAGAAAAGGTGGTTTCACTTGGGGGGGTATTGAAACAGAGGTTAAAAAATAATTAATTTTCTTGCTTGGCACATTTGATGCTTTGGTCTTTGGTAATGATGTTCTTAGTCACCGAAATATATTTTAATGTCAAAGTAAATGCACACAGAAGGAAATGTGATCACTATGTGAATTAATTATAGACTAAAAAGTAGTTTAATATATATGAAAATCAAGTGTAATCCTGGAGCTAGTTTAATAGTGCAGTAATGGGCATTTTGAATTGGTAAATAGTGGTGTAATATAGTAAATATGGATTAATATCAAGCTGCACATTAATCTAGAAGTAAAACAACAACAAAAACGAAACCAAAATCACCTTAGAAACTTCATGCTTATGTTTTAACATCGTTTGGAGAGCTTATGACTGAAACAATAGATAAGATCTCTGTGATTAAATTACGCAAAACAGAAGAAGGAGAAAAGAGATCGGGGATAATGAATATGAAAACTTCCTGCTGTAACTGAATGTTTCAGGTTGGTGGAGTCTCCAACTTGCTGTCACCAAATGGCTGCTCAGAGGTCTATGTGGCATCCCTGTTTCCCTGAGATTTACATTAACTGTTAAAGGGAATATAAAGAGTTGCTACCTTTAGTCGAATAACTGATACATTGGCCTCTACATCACCGAAGGCTTTCTTTGGAATTTTTGTCAGCTACCGTTTTCTGTTGAAACAGAAATGTTTTAAATTTGGGTGGTTGGGCTTTTTTTTTTTTTGCAATTGTGTCTTTTGGCCTTTCATTAAAGATGAGAAGTTTGCTATAGAAGGCTAGGAACAAGTTGTTTGCTTGGTATACAGTGGTATACGAGTCAATGTATTATGGATTAATGTCTCTGCCATAACTGACCACAGTTTTTAAGGAATAGACTTGAACCCAAGTCACTTCTTGCTCTTCAGTATTGCTAGGAACAAAGAAGTGAAGGGGTACACTGAGATGGGCAAGTTTTCTAAAGATATTCAGACTGTTTGTATTTCAAGCCGTAGTCCAGATTGTTTCTACTTTGCCAAATGGATTTCCTATTTATAAATCACATAAAATATAAGCAAATCCCCATACCAAGATTCTTAAACAGCAAAGAAATTCCAAGCTATTTCAGGCTTGATAAATCACCTATCGCTGGATGGATCTGGAGCTGTACACATAATATAAGAGATGGTGTTGAAGAAAGTAACTATGGTTTAGGGGATTTTTGGAGGTCTGATAGCTCAGTAAAGAACAAATTATTTATACTAGCACCAAATTACGGTTGTCAGAAGAGATTTCTATTAAATATGTTTTATTGTTTTAGTAGCTTTATTAAAATGTCGTAGACTAGGATAAGTATCACCATGTTTTCAGCAAATAATTGATAAATGACTTCAAAAACACAGAAGTAATCTCCACAAATGTTAGTGCAGAGATCAGTCAACCTCTCCAAAGCATAACTGAGCTAGAGGGTAAAATTCTTTGTTTCAGTGTCTTGAATTTGTAGGAAAAGTCTTGAAAAAAAACTGGGTAGCAATGAAAAAGTTGTCTTAAAAAGATGATGAAATTCTGAATAGTAAAGCTAAACTGATGATAGTACAGTAAAAGTGCCCAGCAGTGCTGAACATTGCAATTCTGGAAACAGCCAAGCATAAAAATCACTTCACATCTGGTGGTTTCTGAAATGAGAAGTGACACACAAATCTACATTGCAGGAACAAGTCTTCAAGATCGACTCCAAGTGTGAATCAGGAAAGGGACGCTGTTCCTTCAACCCTAATGTGAACACGGTGTCTGTTATGATCAGTAAGTAAAGATACTCCAAGTTGCTGAGGTCTAAACCCATATGATCATGCGTGGCATGGATTAATGAGATGTGTGAAATGAGCTTGTGGCTGGCTGATGGGCACAAGTACTGGGTCCATCCTTGTTCCAAGGTTTACATGAAGCTAAAGGTGGGTATACAAATGAAATGCAGAAAACGTTGTTGGAAGGGGGAGAGAGAGAAACAGAAAACAAAAGGTTGTCCCTTTTCCAGCTTACACATTTTTTCCCAGGATTGGTTTCAACTATACATTACCCTGTCTAGCATTTTATGTTTGAACAGTTTCTGACCTTGTTCATCCTAGACAGCACTTGTGTCTCATTTAATTATTTGTAAAATCTCAGAGTAGTCAGGGAAAGAAAGCCTGAAGACTTTAGTTATTTTGAATTTCATTTTTGTTGTCATCTCTGCTGTACAGCCCACCAGCTATTGCAAGGCTCTTCATTCTTCAATTGGCTTTAAACCCAAACAATTTTGCAGATTTCTTCCATTAAAAGGCCAGAGGCACACCTGCCAGTATTTGAGGCACACCTCAAATACTCCTGTCAAATGGTGGTGTCTGGGGTCAGTGACTGAGAAATATACCCCTTACAAAGAATTACTGCAGTGCCTATTGCACACCTAACTGAAGACTCAGAGGGTGCATATGCTCTGTGCAACCTAAGTCATCAGTAAAACACAATTTCTTTCTTTGTTTTCTAAGCACAAGATGCATTATATATACTTAGTGTAACCCAACCTTTCACATTTGCAGAATGTTCACAGACTTCTAGTGCCAAAGCCTTGATTTTTCAACATGTGCCTAATCCTTGCTATATTTTTGGCTATGAAGGGAACAGCAGTTAAAGACATTTTTCAGGCTATCTTAGCAAATAAAGCTTAGTACACAGGTACTGCGTATTTCACCCAAGGTTTACAAGGGAACAACGTGTGGTGTTTCTGCCATTCAGCTTCCACTGAAATTGATGGCAGCTACATATTGTGTCAGATATTTCCTTTAAAGTTTGAGTCTCATGGAGCTTAAGGGAAGTGTCACATAGCCTGTCCTACATTGTCTGTTTGAAATACAAATTATGTTTTGTTTTCTTAATTCCTTATTGCAAATATATTTTGTACAAAGGACAAGTAATTTCAGTCAGAGGTATGAACCGAAGCATCTTTAGAAGACAGGTAAATACTCCCTAGGTGCCTCTCTGAACCTTGGCTGCACTCACGTCTCTTATCTCATCAGTGATCTATGGTCAGTGTTTACAGATACTCACTGCGTAAAGAACATGTTTATTCAAAGTCAGTGATGGATTAATCCACTGCTGCTCATTGCTGTTCTGGTATTATTAAGTGAATCAACTGGCACTAAAAAATAAAGTTTCCTTTCCTTGTTCCTTCTGGATTTTATAAAACACCGTAAAGGTACATTGTTTCTGAATTGCTGTATATACAGTAAGCTGATTTTTTTCTACAGTGGATCTATGGAAGCTTTGTTCATCTTAGTGAACTTTATGTTATCTTCCTCGATGTCTCAGTTATGTGACTGAAGAGACCTTCCCTAGTGTTTGACTTGACTTATCTTTTATGACATAATTTCATCTACAAAGTTTAAATTATTCCACAAAGGTCACATTCCTTTTCAAAAGAGTCACACAGATTGGGTTTTATACTTTCTCCCTATTACTACAAAGTCCAGTCACTTCAAAAACTTTAAGCTTGAATGAATTTAGCCTCAATATCCATGCCAGAAAAGGGAAGATTTTGTAAGTCACAGCTTGAGTTATGATGAGAGGACCGAGCCCATATACTGGACTCTTCTTTGAGCATTCTTTTGCAGGAGGAATTCCTTCCCCTCACTTCAGAGGGTGGGAAATACTGCTAGACTGGATATTTCTTCCACAACAAAAGAACCAGTTTTAAATATAGATATATTTTCTTGACAATTTTGGGCATCACCAGCCTAGAATACAGCAGGAAAGCTGATTCACCCTTCAGAGGAAAGTGGTGCTATAAAAAGAAATTTGAACCTGGTGCAGTTTGCCATTGGACAAAGGCACCTTTGCATCAAAGCAATGAAAAATGAGCTTTGAAGAAGCTTGGCATAACTAATGTGCAGGATGCATGTCTCTTTCCCCACCAACACTCTGAGATATAAAAGCAAACATACCTCATCAATTCAGTATTCCCCCCAGTAACAAAGAGAAGTAGTGTGAACTAGTTGTGCCGTGCAGACCAAGTGCTGTGCAGAGTTTAAGAATTTAACCAAAAGGAACTGGAGCTGACAGATATCATCTGATATGTGATTAGCAAGCAGACACTAGGAGTGCTTAAGACATAACTGAGTTGATGAGTATGGGATTAAAACTACATAGTGTAGTGCTGTTGTTAAAGTGTGTGCGCATGTGTATGCATAGGACTGTACATAATGTTTAGTGAGAACCATAAGCCTGATCTCTCTCAACCAGTTTATTTCATAATAAGAATAAAGCTCTGATGGATTGAGGTGATGAGACAAATATACAAAATCACTAATAAATCAGTATAGATCTAACATCATTCCATCAGTACATGCTCAGGAAGTAAATGCTTCACAAACATGCAGTGAAAGCGTTGTTTAAATCCCCTGTGTATGAATCTTGTCATCACTGGGAGAGATGAGAGCAGAAGAGTGGCTGCTGGCTGCTCTGCAGGGGTTCAGTTCAGGCTCTAGCCAGCAGCAGAAAAACAAAATCTCCAGAGTTTTAATTCTCTTATGAGCCAATAGTCTTCCATATTGATGCATACACACAGAGAGCATAAAAATAGCCTCAAGCGCTTCTGAACCTGTGCCTCTTGCCAGCTTGACCACACTCTCTGGGTAGTCCAGGAATTCGGATAAAAACATCAATCAAAGGACCCAGCTGTACTGGAATGTATTCAGCAACCACTCCCACTCTGAGAGTTATTTTAGCTACTGTTTTCTACTCTGGGGTTTCATTGTCATTAGTCAGTGGAAATTGCTTGGTTATTCACCGAGTAGAAAATGATAGTATATGTAATTATAATTATGTATACGGATATTTACGCACACACAGAGACTCACACAAACACAGATAGGCATCCTGACTGATGGACTGAGTTTTCAGCCCTGCACAGGGAGCAAAAGTTCATAGTTCTGTTAACGTAAGAGTTGCGTGTCTAATTCTGTTCAACCATAATGACCCTATACTTAGAATCAAGTACATAAAAGGGGACAACTGTTGCTCCGTCTTACTCTGAGTAAAGTTCAATAATATGATTGTCTGGCCTCTGCAATACCGAAGTCAGCTTGAGGCTGCCTGGGGCAGCCTTGACAATACTGTTGGTAAAAATTGGCGCTGACTCATCGACTGCAATAGATGTTGTGCCAGTTTACACCAGCAATAAATTCAGCCCAGTTATTTTCTCTACTTCCATAACAAAAAAAAAGCTTTTTGAAGTATGTACTTAAAAAATTGAATGTGATTCTTTTTGATAACACTAGACTGATTTTCCAGTGATCCTTTGCAGTGAAAGTTGAGCAGCCAAACTTCATATCAAGGAAAGGTTCACCACATATGCAGTTCTGCTGCTGCATTTAATTATGCAGTTCCCTAAAGTCTTTAACAAAAATCTGATGATTCTTGTGCATTCTAGATTGTGTCTTTGTAAATCAGAGGGAAACCCCATTCCCATGACCCAAAACTTATCTGTATGCACTCCTGTGTAAATAGAGGGCTGACAAATTTAAAATAAAAATAGATCTGTAAATACGGTTTTCCCAAAAGCCATAACAATGCAGTTACTTTTTCCCTTCCATTTCAATTCTTTGCAGATGAGGAGCTTTTTTCAGGAATGTATATTGATTTCATGGGGACGGATGCGGCCATTTTTCGGAGTCTGACCAGGAGGAATGCAGTGCGAACCGACCAGCACAACTCCAAGTGGCTGAGTGGTGAGATGCCTTTGTTTTACCAGAGCTTTTAATGGGTTTTACAGAGATCCTGCTTTGTTTTCTTTAAAACAAAAGCTTGTCTTTTACAGAGCTTTTCTCTGAATTTAACTTATGAAGTTGAACCGTAAAGAAATGTGTGTAAATACACATTGTAGACAATGCACAGATGTAAAGGGTTCACTGCATGAGCCAAACCCTTAGGCCACCTCACCTGACAGCCTTTTTTGCATTAAGACTCAACCAAACTGTTCAAGGGAGAGTGTATGAAAATCTGTCAAACAGCAAGTGATCACACAATCTGACTTCTAGGGAAGTGCCTTCTCCGCCTCTAATGCATCAGACACTGCCTTAAATTAGAGTGCTCGATTCTAAGATTTAGTTAACTCTGATATACCTCAGAAGACTCACCACCACTTGCATTTAAAATGTGTGCAGAAGAGTCCCATTGTTAGAGAAGTCAGAAACAATTATTGCCATTTATTTCAGTGTTAAGAAATTGATTATCAAAACACAGTGGGAAAACTAGTTCCTAAGTGCAAACACTTAACTCTCGGCTTCACTGAAATCAGTGTCAAAATTCTCCCTGACTTCACTCGTAAGAAGACTCCTTCAACTGTTTTGAATTAAAATGGTGGCCAACCCTCTGAGCAGAGATAGATGTCAAAGGTTACAGAGCAACTAACAAAGTATTTCCAATTTTAAAAAACTTTCAGGTATGTTGAAGTAAAGTTACTGTGGTTTCATCTTGACTGTTTTTAGGGTGACTTTTATTCCTGTGTGAGTACAGTGAAATCACAGGACTGCAATCAGAACAAATTCAGTTCACTATGAATGGGAAACTATGTCTGCTTTCTAAATTTTCTTCTGTTTGCTATGCATTCGTACACTTACCGGCACACCCTGAAATATGCAGCCTAAAGTGAATAAGGAATAAAGAACTATTAAAATGCCTAATTTTTGGAAAATATGTTACATCTGCTCAGAACAGGTACTTGACAAGCACAGTTTATTTCCATGTTCTTTTAGAGTCATGACAATTGTTATATTAATTGAGAATGGGCTACGTGAATAGAAAAATGCTGCAGTCTTAGTGAGTTTTCTGTCAGACATGCAACCTTTGTATCGGGTTGTTTCAAGATTTTTACTGGATTTCAACCAATCGAGCAATCTTGTATGATCATTAAAAGGTATAGCCTTCATACAGGAAGAGGGTCCACTTCTTCATTCAGACAAAGGAGAAGGTCTTCTAGGTACTCTTCCACTGTCCATTATATGCTTGCTGTTAAGGGTATAAATTATTTTGTGTTCCCCTTAGTGCTTCTTTGCTGTATTTTGCATGTACACATTTTGCATGTACACTTTATGTTTATCAGTGTCTGACAGGAACTCCAGTGCAGTTCAAGCATTTCTAGCCTGCTTTTCTTTTCTGTGTTATTTTCCTCTCTTATTTACCTATCTTACTTGTTCTTTTCCTAATGAGTCTTTCAACAGTTTACTTTTATGTTTTGCCTCAATGAGGCTTTCCTTAAGTGCCCCTGATATCACACTGTAGCTCCCTTCTTCTTTCTCCAAGTCTTTGAATCTCTTCAGTAATCTAATACTTCTGCTTCTGCTTTTGAATTGCTTTTCTAAAATCTGCTGTGGGGTAAAATGCAAGGATGCAAAAACTGAAGGCTGCCAGCAAGAAGCCGTTTACCTGGGGTATCTGGTATATACAGACATGAGGCTAGAGCAGTACTGCCACAGCAGTACCTCTATATGTATTATATGATGTTTCCTTGAAGCAGTCAGTAACTATCAAATCATTAATTGCTTATACTGATATATCTTTTGGTTTCATCTTTTTGGTATATGGTTTCATTTCAGAGCCTATTTTTGTGGATGCTCATGTTATCCCAGATGGCACTGACCCCAATGATGCCAAGATCTACTTCTTCTTCAAAGAGAAACTCACAGACAACAGCGGCAGCACAAAGCAAATTCATTCCATGATTGCGAGAATATGCCCAGTAAGAACTAGTTTGTTTGACAGGTTGTCGGACGAACTGCTGGTGTGACATGATAAGCTAAAAGACTAAATGATTGAAAGGCCTTTGATTTATATTCAAAACAAATTTCCTTTTTCAGCTTCCACATTCATAATTAAGAAGAGCTGTTACTGAACACACAACTAGGGTCTGAACATGTTATGTATTCTGGCTATACCTATAATGATATGGAATTCTAGAGATTCAGTGATTTGTGTATTTCTCTGAGTCAGAATAGTTACCAGTGCTGAATTTCCAAACTTGTGTCCTTTGCCTAAATGAGGTACATTATTTGCTTAGGAAAACTGAATTATAAGACAGTGAAGTCTTTCACAAACACACACATACATACATACACACACACATGCACTCAAAATCTTTGAAACACATTGGAAATACCAGAGCCAACTTTTAAATGAGTTGATTTAACTTTCCGTTATTGTTTTCATTTTTGCAATATCTGTCCTTCCTGAGTTCTTGCATTGATGTATGTGTGAGTCTAATTTAAAAAATGTGCACAAGAAAATTAAATTCAGGAGTTATGGCTGCTCCTGTGCTGTGATTAATTTACAATAACAGCTCTCATTGTCTTTATTTCCTTTTTCATATCTGTAGTCAGCTGTAGATGAAAAATTATTGAAGCAGCCCTTTCTATCTCAGGTGGAATGGGTATTTTTTTAAGGAGAGAAAAATTGTAAATGCACAATTACTGCTAGCCTTTTCATTCCTTCTTTTGGAAAGGCTCAGGAAGATAATTGTGAGGGTTTGTGTATTCTCTGTCCTTAATCCGGGTCTTCTTTAGAATTTGGTGCTTTGTGATGTTGTGTATGGGCGTGAGGGCATCTTTGGGATTGTGTTGAACTCCTGCTCTGGCAATATGATGAGGCATGTGATTTCTTTTATAATCGTCATTTTCTATATTTTTGTGAGGGTGCCCAAAGGCCTTTTTGGGTATTTTGCAAAAAGACATTTCATGCAATTATAGCTGTATTTGTTATTGTTACTGTTGTAATGAAGCCCAGATGATTTCTGAAAGGCCTCAGCCTGTTTAGGCTTACACTGAAGTCAGTGGCAGGATCCCAAAGGCAATGAAAATAAATCTGAGTCAGTCATATTTGTATACTTGTATACCATCATATTCATATATCAATGCCTTTGAGACTGGCCAAATATATTAGTACAATAGTGCCAAGGAAGACCCCCCCAAAAGACCCCTTATAGGTCACCCAGGAAGTTGGAGTACAAACTCCAAGAGCACCAGTGAGGCATGCACAGCATTTCTCCAAAATCACATTTGCCTAGCTTCTGAGTTTCCTCATTTGACTGGTGAACGCCTTAGATAAGAGCAGTATCTTCCAAACTGCCCAGCACAGTGTCACTCAAAGAAAGGGAAAAAGGAAACTTAGAAATGAGGCAGGAGCTATCACCTCTATGCTGCACTATCTAGTTTAACAGTAACAGTTTTGACCTTACACCAGAAAGAGATGGGAAGATCCTTGCACGAGCTGTGGCCAAGCCAGCTCAGGACCAAGCTAGCAGGACTTCCAACAGCCTGAGCCATGTTAGCCGGCATTTCTGAATTGAGTGCAGAGCATCCACGTCATGGGCCAGCATGGCTTACTATATCAGATGTGGACATACTGCTGTCACAACTGGAAGACACATCTCTCCACAGGACTGTTAGACCTGTTAGAGGTAGCATGGACTTCTCCACACTAGATGTCAGTGACTGATACAAAACTCCACAGTCCTTCCCAGTCATACCTACCTACACACACTGCTGCTGCACTAAATCTACTGCCCGACCCTCCCAAGACTGCTAGCCCAGCACAGAAACTCTGCTCAAAAACCCTAGTTCTTGCTTTTCCTGTGTCTGGGGTGTTTGGATGAGAGGATTTGGTTTAGGCCTGTCTATTTTTTATGTTTAATTTACCAGCATAATTGTCTAGATGATAAGTCAAATTAACCTGAGGAAAATGTGTAAAAGCCCAGTAAAATGTTAGCTGTGTTGTATGATGTTTTTCTGAAAATAATATTTCTTTCCAGAATGACACGGGTGGTCAGCGTAGTCTCGTGAACAAGTGGACAACATTCTTGAAAGCAAGACTTGTGTGCTCAGTAATGGATGAAGATGGAACAGAAACGTACTTTGATGAATTAGGTATGGCAAAAAAATCCCTTAAAAATTTTATCTGAATCTTGGACCCTGTGCATATTTAATTATTGAAGTTGCAGCGCATTAGTCAAGTTGTTGATGGTGAAATTTTGGCTTTAGAAATTCATGACGAAATTCCCCTTGCAGTTTTATCTACACAGGAAGTGTAGAAATCCTTATAAATCTCTCTGTGTAGTTATCATTAACTTTGAAATAAAAGTAATTAATCTTGACTATGCAAAGGAATTATATTTATGAAGAACTAATATTAGGAAGGGAACATGTGAGGGAAGTCTATTGTTATTTTGCTCCTAGTTAGGATTGTGATAGAGATTTTTAACATGCACCTCCTTGAAACTGTTTCTTATACCACTGTGTAACCCACAGCTTTTCCACATACAGTCATTCTTTTTTGATCACTGCATAGAGGCCTCAATTTGATAGTTCAAGATAATGCTAATAAATACTAGTAAGTCGTGTTCCTGGCACCAGCAGTAGTACTATGAATAAATATAATTTCTCAGGATTCATTCAGGCATTTAGATTTTCTGTTCACCATGTGAAACACTGCAGATATTCAGTGAATGATCAACACAGCAGACACAACAGGGCCAGTTCAGTTCAGCGAGTAGGTACAGTTTTGCATAGTGCAGTCAATAAATCCCTATACAACAGGAGCTGGAGGGTTTATATCTCTCAGTGTCTTCACTGCGAAGTTGTGTGTCATTCTTATCATGTTGAAAATGAGCTAATGAGGGCATCTAGAGTGTGTACTGAACAATAAAACACCTAATTGTCCTGCTTTGGATTAAATCAATAGGAACTCTTCATCTTTGACCTACTGCAACTCAAATGTTTGCCTACTGTTAAACAACCTGCTGAAACAAGATCCGAGAGAAATGTGTGACATGGATTCTGAACATATTTGAAAAGCTTTGCCTTCTGTCCTCGTAAGGCTAGGTGTCATGGAGTTAATTTCCAAATCTGCTTCTGAATGTTCAAATGCTAGATTTATGCATATGGTCCATTCATATGACAAGTCTGCTTTTCCCCATTCAAGTCGGAGACAAAGCTACCATTGCCTTTAGCAGTAAAAAGTAATAAATTAAACTGGAAAATAAAGTTTTTATTAGTGTTCAAAACTTTATTTTTTCTTTTTCCTTTTCTTTCTTGCAGAGGATGTGTTTCTTCTAGAGACAGATAACCCCAGAACAACCCTTGTGTATGGGATTTTTACAACATCAAGGTAATTATGGAGATTTGAAAAAAATTAGCTTTCTGAAGAGCCCAGTTTTCTATATGAAAACTGAATGTGATGGTTTGTGGTGAAGGCTGTGCTGTTCAATTCTGTATGTCTTCTGTGGCCATCGTTCACATGCAGGAGTAACAGTCTCAGTATCATTGCTGTTGGTATCTATGTTAGAGCTGTGCTGTTTGGTGCAAGCTGCTCCCTGATGTACTGTCAGATGGCACTGGGAAAACATTTCTGTGGAGGGCTACTTGTTACCATCCAGCAGCAGAAAGCTAAATGACTTTAACGCAGTGAACTCATGTGGCATCTGAGAGCGCTTAACACCTCCTGAAGGACATCCAGCACCCTGAAGGATCAAACCGGGAATTCTTACATGAACTCATACAAATCACTTCCAGTCTCTCAGCTGGCAGATGATTGCACAGATAGCAAATAACCCATGTCAGCTTCAGTTGGCTACCTCCTTGCAGCCTTAAGCTCCCCATTATCAGTCAGTAGTATTCACTTACTATCCAGTTCAGAAAGCGTTCAGTGAGCTCCCAACAACAGTGGAAGTACTAGCTATGGCTTCTATGATGAAACTCTCCACAAAGATAGACCAACAGGTGGACCAACAGATTCCGCCATCTCTACCTTTTTCTTTTGTCACTTTTCTCTGTAGTATACAGAGTAGAAATAGTTACAGCTTGCTGATTTCTGATATCCTCTATTATTTAGCTGTTAATACTTCAAAAAAGTTTTCTGCTTTTTTTAATTTAATTTATTTGATCAAATTAGCAAATTATTTATTACTAGTAATTCCTTAAATTACAATTTCTACTAAAAAATCCTTGCATGAAAAAATATTTTTCACTAAACCCTTTTCTGTCTTTTTTCATGTGGATCCAGGGATCTGCTTTCTCAAATATGTGAATATGATATTTGTATACTTGTGATATTTCATTTGGAGAAAAAGAATCCCATAACTTGTAAATATCTGGTGCTGTCTACATTTTATGCTTCTTACTACACAAAAGGAGAAAATGCTGAGGTTATGTTTAGTAGTAAAACCACACTTATGATTAGGTTGTGGATGCAACATGCCTGAACTAGAAACACTTTTACCTAATCCTCCTGGTATTTCTGCAGTGGAAATGAGGTTTGAATCACAGGACCATATACGGTGACAACAAAGAGAAAACTTCACTTTTTCCTGGCTCTCAAGCTGTTTTCTCTCTTTATTGAGGTTTTTACACTCATATATTTCTGTTATCGTGAATCACATGGTCTGTGCTTGCTTTCTCTTTGCTCAGTAGCTTGAATATGTTACCTAGTTAAATACAGCAATCATAAGGATTTTTACTCCTTAACGGTTCCTTTATCTTTATCTCTGTAGACCTCCAACTCATAACAGTAGCAAGAGAGAAACATCCCAGCATATAATAACTGTTAGTATTTTCATCTAAACCATACAGAGGGAAACCAAGTAATACTAAAGCAAGTTATTTTAGTGGCATAATCTGCCGTAAATCTAACATAAAACATCTGGAAAGACTAAATAAATTTCTTTAAAACTTATTAATACCTACTAAAATTCCACAAATACCTTAATCCATCTAAAAGGTTTCTCCCACTAATCCATATACAGCTGGGAGCAACGCAAATTGCACATTCCTTGTTTAGACACTATGTGTAATGTTTTGGGTTTTTTCTGGAGTGGTTTTTTTTCTTCTTCAATTGAAAACAGAGAGTTACTTGGATTATCTTCATCCTACAGCTAATATCAGGCAGATTTTAGACCATCTGGAGTTTCCACTTTGTTAGGATACATATTTCAAGCCTTATATGCAGTGAGAGAAAAAAAGGAGTTAATTCACTGCAGTTAACCTTAGCATCACTCTGGAAATTATTCCCCTAGTACCCTTCATCATCAAGGGGTGACAGAGGCCATTCAGGGCTTCTGCTGCCTGAGACCGTCTGAGACCATTGCTGAACCCAGAGTGGTGGAAAAAACAGGCCCTTCTCATAAGTGACCCCCCAGGTTCTATTCAGGAAACCTCAAACTTCAACCCTCTTGAAGGGGTCTTTTTAAGACTGGTTTTGTGGGTAGATTTCAGGACTATAGGAGTAATTCCTTTACAGCCACAACCTGTCCTTATTTTGCTTAGGAAAGTTGGAAACTGATTGTAACAATCTATCCAATTGTAATTGCACTGGATGTTTTGATTAATATTTTATCCATGTATTTAAAAGGCTCATGGAGGTCTTGTGGTATAATACACTGGTATGGAGTTCTGGAAACCTGTGCTGAGCTTGGCAGTACAAAGTTTATAAAACTCTTGTCTCACTGAAGTCAGCAATGTTTTTGGCATTGTTTTAACTGGGGCCAGATTATATTTCTTTTATATTGAACATTAGGAAATTTTCTTATTCCACCACTAGGGTAGTACCTTCCTTCCTTCCTCTTTTTATAGTTCAATGTTCAAAAAGGTGCTAGGTCTCTAAGGAGTAATGGTGTATATTGGGAAACTAGATTAGTTTATTTTTAAATGTATTAAATCCATGTTATATAAGCATTAATTTTTATTAAATATATTATTTTAGAGATCAATTTCATCCTTGGACCATGATGGAAAAGCAAAATGATGGAAAAGCCATACAAAAGTAGGTAGATTACAATACTAACCCTTTCCTACTGTCTTTCAGCTCCATATTTAAAGGCTCAGCCGTGTGTGTGTATCATCTGTCTGACATCCAGACTGTGTTCAATGGGCCATTTGCACACAAGGAGGGCCCAAACCACCAGCTGATTCCATATCAGGGCAGAATTCCTTACCCACGACCCGGCACCGTAAGTATAAAGATGTTTATGCAGGCTTGCCAATTACTTGTCTGTGTTTAATCCATAAATAAATATTATTTATTCTGGGATAATGGACTGTATGTGACTATGACACTTGGTTACAGTTTCTCGCTGCTTCAGAATATTGTTTCCTCAACCACTGCCATGTTATTCTTGGTTCACCTCATGGAGGCTTATGAGGTATTCCAGATGGGCCTAAATAAATTGGGCAGCCCAATTTATTCCAAGGGAATAAGAAACTTCAGATTTGGATTTAACGTGGTGACAGAAATTATCTGTATTTTTCAGATGTGCCAGTGAGCTCTGAATTTGAAGATAAATTCTTAGATCATAGCTCACACAAAGAATAAAGCCAAAAGAGATTATATTCAGATGATCATTGATCATTGCTGGTTTTCTCATCACTGGCTTTTCTGTGCTTCCTCAAAATTCAGCCACAACACAGTATCTTAAAAGTATATTTTCTAAGCTGGGAATTGTTTGACTTTGCTTTTATTTCACTGCAAAATAGTTCCACTTTTAAATGTATGCCACAAACTCTTTTCTTCACTTATGTCAAAGCATTTGTAAAAATTGGTATGTAGAGGTTTTTTGACTGCTCAGAACTTATGTTAAAAGAGTGAACTGTGAATAGCAATGCTTGTAGGCTATGGAGCATGTACCTCTTTCCTCTGGAACATAGGGGTTTTTGCATCTTCTGGGATGCTGAACTAGACAGGGGTGTCTTTTTATAGGACATGGAAAATCCTACTTTACAATTGCCTAAAGAGATACTAAACCTCTGGATAAAAATGAATGTTCATTGTGGCACAGTACATTGGATAAACAGTGAAAAGGCTTCGGTATAGCTTCAGTAGGATTAAATAAAGGAATACATTCATTTGGCCATAATCAACTCTGGAGTGTTTGGCTGCCCTTCACTAAATACCAATGTTTTTTAAATTTCTTCCACAAGAAAACCTTGCTTACGGAAAAAGAAAGGAAAAAATAATATTACATAATTGGCAGCTTGCTACTAGATTCAGTGATGTTTGAGGATAGTTTCCATTTTTCAGAGTTTACAGAAATAGTTATTGTACCTACAGCATGTTGGGGAATATGCTGTAAATTAAAGAATTCTGTTTCCCTCTGCAGTCTAACTGCATGTTTATCAACTGTGAACATAAGTATCGTGTAGCCAAGTCCTTGAATGAGGCGTGAAGGATGGATACACATTCAATCCCTTCAGGAAAGGGAGAGCTTATAGGTTGCTTCAGTAACATCTTTTCCTTATCATTGGTTTATACGAGGGATAGCGAAAAAATTAATTGATTAAAGATGTTTGTTAAGGCTTTGGTCAGAACAATGATATAATGTAAGTTTTTAGGGTCATACTGGAGTGAACCATAGCACAAACATTTTTGCAGGAAGTCACAAAAGTCTTACCATCTCCAGTTCCAGAATGGAAGGACTGAAAGTATCAAAGAAAGTCTTTTTTTAACTGAGCTGTGTGGGACAGGAAAGTTTAATTTGAACTGCTTGTGAAACAGAATCCCTCTGGAGAGGAACTGGGGTCTGGCAGATCACTACCAAGTAGAATAATCTTGCTAATAGCCCACAGATTTATGAACACAGTTCGTTTTTCAGCACTTGTTACTAATCTTAGCAGATAGCTCCATACATTTCTTGGAAGAATGTGGATGGAAGTACCACAGAGAGAAGGAGTAGAGCAAACAAGATGATAAGAATTCAACTCTTTTGAGCAATCTTAGAGGGCTAGCACATAGAGTCATTTCTAATGAGAACCAAACCAAAACCCTCAGAATAAATCAAAGTCCAGAAGAATCAGTTGTCAAGGATGTCAGATGGGAAGAGACCCATATCTGAGCCGCGTCCCGGTTCTTCTTTCTGAAGGTAACTGATGTCAGAGCAGTTTCTTTTAAAGAATTCCTACTAGAGCTGTCCTGTTTTGTATAAATAATTAAATCCTAATAGTGCCAGATGATTCTAAAGCCTGGTGTTAGGCTGCAATCCCCTTTCTACTTGGCTCCTGTTATTGCCCAAAAAATTGTTTATTAGGCTCACAAGCTGGAAGATCTAGCAGTGAGGGCAGAAGGGGCACTCCTGCCTGATGGTTAGAGGGATCCCCTGGGAGGTGAAGTCCCAGATTCTAACATTTGCTTGCATCAGGTAGGCTGGAAGCATGACTCATATATCCCCAGTGAGTTTTCCCAGTCTCTCAGAGTATGATTCATTTTCTGTAATTTTAGCCATCTAAAAGCAGGGCATCTAGTCTCAATTACTAACTACAGAGGAAACCTAGATGCCTAACTAAGAATAAATGTCTGACTTTGAGACAGTAGAAGTCAGGTGAGGTAAATCTCTCCCTAAGCTACTAGCTATTTTTGTGTCTGTGGCTTTGGCCAGAAATTCCATCCTAGACATAAGAATGGTCCTCATCGAAATAAGCAAGTTTCCATGAAATGCTTCGTATTGAACAAATGAACATTTTCCAATTGGAAAAATATTGTGTTGAAACATTTCTGAATAGCTCCAGTACTCTGAGGAGAGTTTCACTGCTCAGAAGTCTGGTAAGGGAGCAGCAATAAGAAGTGAGGTAACGGTAGCTGTAAAAAAGTCATGTAAATTAACATCCAGAACATTGCACCAGTTACTGACATAGCTCCCGATTTCCCACAGTTTTCTTTTAGTTTCAAAACACTTGAGTTTTCTAAGATTGTTTTTATTTCCTCTTGAGGTCCAGAATGCCTCAGGGCTGATTATTTGAGGGTTCTTCATGACATTTAAAAAAGCATCCAGAGTATTCATGGACCTTTGTTATTTCTCGGGCATAGAGGAAGCTATAGACAAGATCTTGTGAATGGTCAATCTTTTCAGACATAAATAAGTTGCCATGGGATCCTCTCAACTCCATATTATTGCTTTTTCAAATGAAGATGAGTCACGGGCCCTTTTGCCATCTCATAATCAATGGCTAGAGGGATGTTGACCAAAGTACAGCTAAGTATCTGATTTTACCTTTTGCCTTTGTACTAATTCTATAACAAACCAGGTGCAAAAGCCTGATAGCTTCCCATACCAATCACTTGGAATTTTTTTTCAACAGGCAGTTTGGAAGCATAAAGAATGTGGAAATAGGCCCAGAAGTATGGATCTTAGCCATCAAGCTGAGTTTTGAAAGTGCAAAAATACATTTGTGTTTGCTTTATCGAAATTGATGGGAGTTCAAAGCATAGCTATTCAAGCACTTCATTCCCGTTACTGGAACATAATTACTTTCAGTCAGAGTCTGAAGTGCTCTTTTGGGAACTTACTTTGTCAACTATCTGTCAATATTTGTAAATGACTTGGAGAAGAAAACTCTCTGAAAGATAGTAAGTATTGTTAAGCATTACTGTGCATGTTTCTTGCAGTGTCCAGGAGGAGCCTTCACACCTAATATGCGGACAACCAAAGAGTTTCCAGATGACGTTGTGACCTTCATCAGGAATCACCCTTTGATGTTTAATCCCATTTATCCAATACACAAGAGGCCATTAATCATCCGGATAGGAGCTGACTACAAGTATACAAAGATCGCTGTGGATCGAGTGAATGCTGCTGATGGGAGGTATCACGTCTTGTTTCTTGGAACAGGTAAGACAAACTTAGCAGCAGTTTCCCTCTGTTGCATTATAATTTGCAATCAATTCTGATTTGCAGCTTTCGCAACTTGCGGCTTTCAGAAACATTTAAACATATTTTCTGTCTACAAAAATGTCTATAGAAATCCATAAATTATGTTCTTTTTACTTTCTGTGCATTTTTATGTTTATTATAGAGGTTAATTACGTGCAAGACAGACAATATATTGACAGGAATTTTATTTGAGACCAAAATCAACACTAGTGTATATTGTATTTAATCTAAATTATAATACTTCCTTTGAATATGGTTTGTCTGAAACATGATTCCACATTAGAATTTGATGCTCTCTAACATGAGTAAAAATACCAAAGTCTGGCTTTGTATTGTTATGTATACTCTCATCATCATTATTTAATATATGCTCTGTAAGCTACTTCTGAAGAAAAACATCATCTGATCAGGATGATACAAAGGCAGAAATAACAACTCCACCAAAAAAAAAAAAAAAAAGTAAAAATATGGAAGTACTTAGCAGAGCAAAAGAAACAAATGGTTGAAGCCTGAGCAGCAGTGGACACAGAATTTGGTTCAAGTATTCTAAAATAATTTCTATCTAATATAACCTACATTTTGGTTTTAGTTACCTCAAACTTGAATCTGGTCTAATGTTTCTGAAGTCTGCAGGGAATAGGTCAAGTGATTCTCATATTGATCAGTTTTGATTTCTTAAAATATTCAGATATGAATCACACTCTTCTGATTGAAGCAGAGAAGTGGAGTGGTGCTTTGGTTAGACATTCATTCACATCTGAAACTCCCACTGGCTTAACAAGGCATTGTAGGTTGATAGGCACAAAGGCTAATGTTTTTTACTACAGATGGTTTCAAGTAGAACAAAGGAAAAGAGCTCTAAGAGAACAAATACATCTCTGAACATCAGAAAATAATTACAGAGATGGCTTGCATTACTTTTATGGTTCACATATTATTGGGATCCTGGTTGTTTTCTGCCTGTAGAATAACCATGTCTGCCAACAAACTCACATGGGGCTGGGAATAACCATCCTGTTATAATAGATTTAGGAAACTGGTGCTAAAAAATGTCAGGCTTCTATAGTGGCAGCATTAAAGGGAACTCTCTTCACTCTTATAAAAACCTCCCAACTATCAAAATCAGCAGGGTGCCCTTGTGCCAAAGGAGGGCAATTGCATGCTGTGTTGTATTAGCAAAAGTGTATCCAGCCAGGTATCTGGCTCCTGTCAGAAGTACCATGTCCAGTTGTTGGCTCCCCAGTACAAGGAAAATTTTGACCTGACAGAACAAGATTAGTTGATGGAGGTTGAGAGACTTGGTTTAAACAGAGAAAGCTAAGGGGAGATCTTACCTGCTGTTGACAACTATCTAATGGGAGGGTGCAACTAGCTAACAGGGAAAAAAAGATCTGGACTCATCTCAAAGTGCTCAGTGTCAGTGTGAGAGGGATTGAACACAATTTACAAGTAGATATACAGGAAAAGGTTTTCACCATTGGCATGGTCAAACATTGGAACAAGGACCTAGAATGGTAGTGAATTCTCCATCCTCAGAGATAGTGTGGCCAGCGAGTCTAGGGCAATGATCATTTCCCTGTACTTGGCACTGGTGAGGCTGTGCCTCGAATACTGTGTTTGGTTTTGGGGCACCTCCCTACAATGGAGGTGCTGAAGCAGGTCCAGAGAAGGGCAATGAAGCTGGTGAAGGGTCTGGAGCACAAGTCTTATGAAGAGCATCTGAGGGAACTGGGGTTGTTCAGCCTGGAGAAGAGGAGACTCAGGGGAGTCCTTTTTGCTGTCTACAACTACCTGAAAGGAGTTTATGAGTCCTGAAAGGACTCAGTGTTCTTGTGGCAAACCTTTTCCTGGTCACCGTCTACTATACTGTGAATGCCTAGTGTATTGTAAGGCATAATCAGGGTAGAAGAAGCTCTGGGTAATGAATCACATTAGGAACTTCATCAGGTTTTGATCTGGGTATTTTTGTTTATTTGGCTGGCACTTGATAAATGAGTTTTAAGGTGCTCATGAATATCTCTCTGATCCTACTTGCAGAGTTATTGGAAACTAACAAATTAATTAGGACAAGGCTTTCTTCAAGGTGGTTTTTCACACACACACCCCCCCAACAAAACAATGTAACTACATTGTTTTTTCAGTTTAATTAATGCAGCTACAATTCTTGGCTTTGGGACCCTTTAGAGTTATTTTCCTGCTTTCCTACAGAAGAAAAGAGGGTTTGTACACTATTGTAGATATGTCAGAAATGTAGTTCTTGTCCCTACTACTGTTATATAACTGCACAAAAACACTTAGTAAAAGAGCGGGTTTGGTTTTCTGTTAGCTTTATTCCTGCAAATCACTATGTTTAGCCAGACTAATAGGTTGGTAGGCTAGTACAGATCTTTTAAATGAACGTTTAATGCATTTTTTCAAATAGTGGTGCCATTGTTCTAAAATGCTCTGCAAACACCTAATGTTAATTGGAGAAAAATTCTACTAAAGATTAGTGGAAAAGATAAGGACATATAAGTTTCCAACCAATATAGGATGCTTAATGTAGCTGTAGTAGTTAATACTGGAAGTGTATTGAGTATCTGAAATTTGCATGAAACCACAATATTGATATTTAGCACTTCAGTAATTCTGCGAGAGATAAATATAGATAATTTCATTTTATACTTTGATTAGCTTCTTACTGTTTGTAAGTGATCAGTGTGGCCTCACACATACACCTGTGGTTCATTAAAAACATTAACATACCTCAGCTTGTTAATCCTCTTCTCTGTATCAGCATGGGATCCATTATGGATTAAACACATAAACTGCAGCTCTTGATACTTTATATTCATTGCTTTATCTTCAGCATTACACTGGAGATGAGGATCATTGTTTGCTTTCTAGTTAGTTGGAGTGGAGGAAGCATACTTCCTGAGTAGGGAACAGGACATTAATAGCTTCAAGGTCTTCCTCAACAGAAAGTGGTGCAATGTAAGTTACTGTGTTTCTCAGCCCTTTTAAATAAAAGTGATCGAGTTTCAGCCACTGAGAGGAGAAATTTGTTTTCTTTATTCTCTGCTTGGGAGGATTCGATAGAGATATTAAGTGTCAAAAGGAATGCAGAGGAGATTTGCTTTGGTGTCAGTTCATCCCAGCAAATGCAAAAAACACATTGTATAAGAGAATTTCATGTGATAATTTCCTTGGGAGCCTGGAGCCCCACATCCAGAGACAGTGGGACTTTTCACCTGGTGACAATTTCACTCAGCTCAGATGATGAGTTACTGCTGCTGAACTGAGATGTTGCCAGCCATGTCTGTCACTGTCAATGACCTGTCTCATGCTTGAAATTGGAGTGTTTTATGTCTTGCCAGATGCAGAGCACACAAAATATTTAGCTTTTCCTCTCTTCCTCTATAGACTTAGTAATAAATCAGTTCCTGAATGCAAGTGAAGAATAACAGCTTCAAGAACCCCAGTGGTTTTCATCATGTAGCCATGGCATGGGAGGGTATTGGCAGCTGTGTCATTTTTTCATGTTAATGTGAACTAAAATGTAGTGTTGCCTTTGCACCCCCAGATAAAAGTGCTGGGCTCACAGGAGCTGGTCCATGCCCAGAGTTAATACATTGCTTTTCTCCATCCCTCGCCGGCATAGCTAACAAAATAAATCCTAGGGACAGACATTGTTCTTGCAGTGTTCCACCCGCTTTTTAAATGATAATGATCTCCTATTTTCCCTATGCTTTTCAACATGAAGACTCCCAAAGCACTTAACAAAACTTGCTAGCTTTGTTAAGTTCACCCAAAGGGATCTCTTCACCCCTCTGAAATGAGCTGATTTAGAGTAATGAGCAAGTCTTTAATGGTAGAGAGAAGCACTACAAGAGAACAGTGCTGTATGCCTCATCTTCCCAAACAGAAACCCGAGGGATAATTTACCTGGATAGCATGTAATCTCACCTTTGCATATTTGACAAGGGCGATGCTGATGGTACGTTTTCGCTATGCAATGAGTAATAACATATTCCGTTCAGGAATTTGGGGTTAGAATTCTGCTTTGATTATCCCATTTCTGTGATAGGCCAGGACTCGGTCCTGAAGTTTTTGATTCACCCTAGAGTTTTACTGTAATTACTTTACTCATTTCAGTTATTTATAAAGAACCCAAGCTTTCAATATTTTCTGTTTATCCTTTGGTAGATTGTTTTCCATCTGAGTTTTAAAGCAGCAGTAAACCAGCATGAGAACGTTTTCCTGAGATTAATATTTATTTTTTAAGCATGCCACCTACTGCTTGCAGTACAAAAGCATTCGGTCAAAGTACATGCAGATTGCACAACCGAGAGATTGTGCATGGGGTTTTTTATTGCTCTTGGTGTTACAAAAATATTTAAATGTCTGGGTCAAACATGGGTACATTAAACAGCCATGGGCACCAATAGGATTTTTTTCAGCTCCTTGCTATCAAGATAGGACATGTTTCTGTGAAAAGAGATCTAAGTTTTTGTCATGAAAAGGCACGTCAGACTTGAGTGTGGCTCATTCAGATGATGAATCTGGGCCACAGGCATCTGATGTGGCATGAGGTTCATTGATGTTTCTTATTATCTTTTCTTCTCTGATGCAACACTTGTTTTCAAAGTCTGGATGTAGTAAGTGCCGTCAGAGCATAAGGTGGTAATACTCATTTTCATGGTGTTATGTGATGGCTGTCTTTTTGGAAAACTAACCCGTGCTGACAACGATAGCCTCCGGTAATGCAAGAGCCAAAATCATGCAATGAGCTACAGATTCTAACGGAGAGAGATAATCTGGTCAGAAGACCAAACTTGCCTCCCATAGATTTGCTGGCTGCGGCCTCATGACTGTGAGCTTGGGAAGATGATGTTGCATAACACTGGCACAACAGGCGGCAGAGAGAGTTTGCTTCTTCCTCTTGGTCATAGTGCCTGAGTCATTCAAAACATTTCAGTGACCAACTCATCCAACTATTTGCTTTCTTTTTTTCTTTATAATGTTATTTGTTTTACATCAGGTGCAACTCAGATTAGAGACCAAAAATAATTAGACTGCCATTAGGCTGAGAGTTACAACATGGAGGGAAGATTTCAGAGGGTCTCAGACACATTAGGAAGCCTCCCTGTGAAACTCCTGTCAGAGTAGCAGTTGGTGTCCATTGCAGTAATTTTTTTATGATGTGGAAAAGTCGGAGGGGGTTATTTTTTGTTTCATTTGTGCATGTGATGTGGCTCAGGGGTACGTGAGTCCTGACACTCTTTGAGGGTCACAATAGTGACAACTTCATTGTTCACTTAGGGCTGGGGAAAGAAAAGCTAGTCAAAATTGAGAGAATGAGGTTTAAACTCAGACCTGCAAATTCAGCCAAACACCTGTGTATTTTGCATTGTTGTTCATTAAGCTTTGCCCTTTCCATTGCCCATGGTCAGCCAGACCAGGAATTACTGTAATCAGGCATAGTACAACTGGTATCAGTAAAGCTTAGCTGATTGATACCAGCCCAAAATCATGCCTTGAGTTTCAAGGATTATTATTATTAATAATTATTATTATAATTTGTCTCTTCTTCCTTCCTTGGACCATTTATTGGACTGATTTCCTTCTCAGTTTCCTACTCTGCATACTCTCTATACAATTTTTTAGTGTTCAGGATGTTAAACACTTTCCTCCGTTGCTGTTCCCTGTTTCTGAGTCCTCTCAGAGGGAACACAATCTCAGTCACATTTTCTTGTCAGGCTGAGAGATCTGCAGTCACTCAAGCAGGTTTGAAACAGGAAAACATTATGGGTAGCTCTTGTCCTCTTGCCATCACCTTGAGAGAGATTCCTTTTCGCTTCTCCATCTGCCCTTAACTCACAGGCTGCTGAGCTGATGTGAGGCTGCAAACAGCTCCCGGTGAAAAGTCAGGGAAGTGGTGAGCATAAATCTGCTTCTTCACTTCATGCTTTCTAGTGGCGGATTGATATTCTGGAGACACAATAGCTTTTTTCATGAATATGTGAAATCATAACAATGTTGAACTGTTTTCAAGTGGATATCTGTAAGTAACAAGTAAATGGCCAACGAAACCATCCTGTTCATAGAATCATAGAATAGTTAGGGTTGGAAAGGACCTTAAGATCATCTAGTTCCAACCCCACTGCCATGGGCAGGGACACCTTGCATTTTTATGACTTTTACAGAATTAGCTTATAATTTCATACATTGACCTAAACATGAAAAAATTTGACTTAAACTTGTTTGGTGATCTCTTATTCCTGGCTTAAAATACAAAAGATTATCTATTGTGAAATAGCTCAGGCACTGCTACTTTGCATGTATTTTCTGCATCCTTTCCAACCTTCCTTCTCACCCAGTGAATTTAGTTTGCAGCCTTGAAATTAAAGGAAATGATCAGATAAGATTTTCAACACAACTCAGATGTACCATAAGCCTTCTGACATGAGCATGTGTAAGTGATTTGATTTGTCAGCTACTGAACTTATAGTGCAGACATCAATACTACTGAGAAAGGAGTAAGAAGTGGTTTTGGGGCATAAATATTTGCCTTTCATTTATTAAGAAAAAAGTAGAAAAACTGGTTTTAGGAGGGCTATAACCTATACACCATATACTGTTTGAAGTATGTTTATATGTATATACAGCTGATTGGAATGCCCTGCTTTAAGTGATTTTATTTAGTGAATTGCTTTCTATTGCCTAATTTACCTAACGTGAATATTTATTTTAAATGTTGTATTAAGTTTCCTTTAAAACAATGGAACATTCCTTTCTGAAAGGATCCGTCCCTCATGGTACAATACTGAGTCAAAGAAAATGGTGAAATATTGAGTCAAAAGGAATGAATACCAAGGTAAACAGTCCTTAACTTTGTGTATTTTGCTGGGGTGTGACAAAAAGGTAGATAGGAACCTACTTTTCAAATAGGAAAGGTTATTAGGACAAGAAGGACTTGGCGTCAGGCATTATCAGTATTTTCTGTGCCAGTGCCCAGGATAAAATCTCCCGTCAGGTTCTGATTTCAGTTTGGGGCTATGCTTGAGAACTGAAGACAACTTAGGAATTTTAAATGTGTGGCATGTGCTAATGGATCACTGAAATAAACTGGTTCTCCAGAGGCTTAGCAGCCTCACATTCCTTTGCAGGTAAGGTCACTGTCAACATGCTTAGTGCCCCTGTATGTCAGGGTTACAGGTAGCTGATGCTTTGCAGGCAGCTGAAAAAAAACCCACAAAAGACTGCAACTATACCATTTTGTATGGTACAGTTTAATGTTTAAGAGAGAACATTGATAAAAGGATGCAAAGAGGCAGAGGTGGACTATACTTCAGCTGTATATATTTGTGAGTGGTTTATTCCCTCTAGTAGGAGCCGAAATACACACACACATGTGCGTGCTTCTCCTTAGCTCCAGCAAGAGATGCATCTGCAGTAGTTTAAAGCATAGGTGGGTCCTGGCAGTTAGTAAATCTCTCTCAGGTTCTCATCGCTTTGCTAATACTGGCACCCAGTCTAGACCACAGCTGTGCTATCACAAGATTTAGTTTCAGTAAAGTTTCTTCGGAAGGAACTAGTTTATCGTGCCATTGTATAATGAGAATAAATGTTCTCCATAGAAAATCCTCATGAAAAATTCATGCCTAACCTGCCCTGAGCATGTACAATTAATAGCTACATATTTTAAGGTCTTGTCAGCATTCAATTTCTCTTTTCCATTTTTTTTTTTAAGGCAGAATGCTGCAGTGTGGTCTCTGTGTGTGGTCAGGCCATTACATATCAATATTCTGGCTTTGAACCTTATTTTTAAAAAATAGAAGATATTACTTGCTGGCTTCCTCCAGGGAAATAAGATGATGTAAATTATTTACTGTAACCAACTTGCCCTGCAGCTCCAGCTATGGAATTTAGTCACTGACGTTAAAGCAAAAGCAAAATTGCCGGTTTTAGCTTATGTTGTCTACATCATGAATTGCCAAAAAGGAAGCTGATATTTCCTTCCCCAGTCACAAATTCGTAAAAATATATGTAGATACTTACTTATATTGTGCTATATTAATGTTTTACTAACTGCACAAGTCTGTACTGCTCATAAAACTTTTGAAGGCTGAACAGAATCTATACCATGTGGTCTCATTCCTCCGAATCAATATTGAGCAAATAAATTCATTCTACTCAGACTAATTTCCAGGCCTTTCAGGCAAGAAGAATTCTATGTGCAGCGCTTTTTCCAAGTAAAAATGCTTATCCTTGTGATTCTCCCACAGTCTGCCTTTTCTGCCACATCAGAAATACTTCAGTGGTTGTCTCAGCTTTTAAGAGCCTTCACAGATGGACCCCTCCATCTCATATATTCTTTCCACATAACAAATTTGGAAAACCAATCACAAATATCCCTTTGGTCTTACTCACCACATCTGCCTTGCAAAAACGCTGCCATTGCCCCATCCTTCTTACTTCTTACTCCTTTGATCTGAGTGGATTTGGGAGGGTTGGAACTGTATTTTGAGAGGGCAGCCCTGACAGAGTAGCTACAATATCTTCACCTGGCTTTTCCTTTTTTGTTTATGGACCAAAATATTAACTCCCACCAACATGTAACAGACTTGATTAATGTCTGTATTAATCCTGAAAAAAAAAAAAGCTTTCATCTTACTTTGTTTAGGTATAGATAGAATTATTCTCTGGAAGGTTTGCCTTTCATGTCATCAGTTGTCATTATGTTTTGATTACTGAATATGAATATGTATTAAATTCTGCAGTAGCTCCCTTCTACCTGTTTATATTGCTGTGGTTTTAGCTAAGATCATTATGATAGATACTGCCTCTGTCTGTGTCTCTGTACAGCAACTGGTACAGAAGATACTGATTTTGATTGAGCTCTTTGGGTAGAATGTGAACAGTAATGATAGTTAGTCCAATCTTACCATAACTTCCTCATGTTCATACATGAGAATAATATCATATATAGTATTCCTATATAAGGAATCATGGTTCTTTCTGACCCCAAACCATAAAAATTACTGAACATTTCTTACCTTTCTCTCTGTCACAGTGCTCGCTTTAATGCTTACTTTGCATAATTGATAATGGTTAATCTGCTTTTTTCTTTCTGTCAGACGGTCTCACTTTTTCTCATCTTTTCTAGATCAAGGAACCGTACAAAAAGTTGTTGTCTTACCCACCAACTTCTCTGCAAGTGGAGAACTCATATTAGAAGAGCTGGAGGTTTTTCAGGTTTGGCTTGCTCCTGTTTTTACTCTTCCAATGTGTATGTTCACACAAACACTTTGTTCTAAGATTTTTTGGCAAGGACAACTATGACTTGTTAAAAGATTGAGTAAATGTGCATACTGTCAGCTTGATACCCACCCAAAGAGGAATATAAAATGCCCACTGTTATGAAGGCTGTAGCTAGCTTAAGTCCTTCCTTCCCACCCCCCACCCCTCCCTTTAAGTTGCATATTTTTTATATTGTACTGGCTAGAAGGATTTTGATAATCACATTTTTACGAGGTCATGTTATAGTGGCTGCCAGAAGGCAACTTTTATCATTGGCATCAGTATGGAGACTGTCATTAATTACAGATGGAATCTAAGATTTTTGTACTTCTTTGATTATCTGATAATCTTCCTTATTCTGAGCTGCGGAATGGAAGCAAACCAGTGTTGTTTTTGCTTAACTTCAGTTCTTCAGAGCCACATGCCTCTGGAGTCAAGAAAGCTACAAGCTTAACACAACATAAGTTGAAAAGAAACACAAACAACTACAAGGAGAAATAAGGGAATAGCCTCTGTCAATCACCCTGACATGTGGCAGCTTGTAATAATCTAAAGAAAATGTTCTCCCTCATGTTGTAAAAACCCTTTCAGAATTTTGGATGGACTGTTCTTTTTAACATGTAGTCTCAGGTCAAATGATAGTATGCAGCTATAAACTTAGTTAAGGGTTTTGTCACAAGCTTTTCTCTATTTCATTGAAGGGGTACAAAAAGGAAAATTTAAGCTTTTTTATCTAGACAGGCAGCATTAACAATTTCTTTAAGAAAATGAATGCACTCTGTGTTAACCCTCATAAAGGCATAATTAGTCTTTCTGGGCTTTTGTTGAAGACTTCCCAATAAAAAAGATATATGTGAGTAATATTACCTAAAGAGTACCCTTCAACCAAGTATTGCTTCCATTTACTGAAACGTAAATTAATACAGCAAGAAGAGTTGGGCGGAGAGGAATCCTCACACTAAACCTAGTTTCTGGGCCTTTGTGCACAGAATTTTTAGCCTGAACCCTAAAAATCATGATATCATAGCCTCTGCCATTGCCATCTTTGTGGGCAGCATGGCATTATTTTGGCGAGTCTCTCCAAGAAAGTAGGAATGAAATCACTGGCTGTTGGTAAATATCCAAAGTAAACAAAGCACTAATTCCTTTCCAGAGTACAAGCAAGGAAGGGAGAATGTGACATCAGACCTAATGTTGTATTTGATCTTGAGTCTCTAGACAGTTCATTAAATACTACAGCAGCTCCAAACTCAGAATGACAGAATCACAGAATGGTTGAGGTTGAAAGAGACCACCAGAGGACATCTAGTCCAATCTCCCTTCTCAAGCAGGGTCACCTAGAGCACATTATTTAAGACTGTGTTCAGGCAGCTCTTGAATATCTCCAGGGAAGGAGAATCCACAACATCTCTGGGCAACCTATTCCAGTGCTCAGTCACCCTCACAGTAAAGAAGTTCTTTCTAATGTTCAGGTGGAACTTCCTGTGTTTTAGTTTATGGCTATTGCCTCTTGTCCGTTATCCTGGCACCAAGAAGTTTGGACCCATCCTCTTGACACTTTCCTTTCAGTTTCACACTGATCAGATCCCCCCAGAGCCTTCTTTTCTCTACACTGAACAGACACAGCTCCCTCAGCCTTTCTTCATGTGAGAGATGCTCCAGACTGTAAATCATTCTACTAGCCCTTCACTGGACTTGCTTCAGGAGCTCCAGGGCTGAGTAGAGAGGGAGGATCACCTCCTTCGACCTGTGGCAATGCTCTTCCTAATGCACCACAGGTTACCATTGGCCTTCTTGGCCACAGGGACACATTGCTGCCGGCTCATGGACAACTTCTTAACCACCAGGTCCTTCTCCGCAGAGCTGCTTTCCAGCAGGTCAGTCCCCAGCCTGTCCTGGTGCATGGAGTTATTCCTCCCCAAGGGCAGGACCTTGCACTTGCTTTTGGTTTCAGAAGGTTCCTCTCTGCCCATCTCTGCAGCCTGTCTAAATCCTTCTGAATGACAGCACAGCACTCTGGGGTACCAGCCACTCCTCCCAGTTCCGTATCATCAGCAAACTTGCTGAGGAGGCACTCTGTCCCTTCATCCAAGTCACTGACGAATAAGCTAAACAATACGGGACCCAGTATTGACCCTTGGGGGACACCACTAGCTACAGATCTACAACTAGACTCTGTGCCACTGATCAGAACTCCTTCAAAACTTTGCAATTCACATGATTTGCATCCAGATTTTCTAGTCCTGGCCTTTCTGCTGTGCTTGTAATCCACTGCAATTAATTCTAGCCCACCATTACGGCTTTCTGCTGTGACTGAGCAAATGCTATATCTTAAAAAAGTGCTGAACATTTTTATTACCATCAATTTTATCATTTGTTTGGGTAATAAATTGCTTCACTTGCTTAAGGCAATGAATGTGATAATTCCTTTTCCAGTTCTTTAACATTTGGTTTGGACACAGACATTAATGAACTGCTGTGATGACACACAGTAGTGTACAGTACTGTCTTTGGGAAAGAAACATTCAATAACACACATGCCATTTTTAATATTCCAGTCATTGATAATCTGAATGTGTATGTTGGATGGTAACCAAACTGTATGCACTGTACATGATGTATAGGAGAAATACGACATATTCTTATCTGGATCGTGTGGTAAAAATGCATGAGCTATTTTATGTTTTTTCCTTATCCTTGTCAAAGAACAAACATTGTTTTTTATTAGAAAGTGAGGGTAACGGCTTCAAAACACATTGATCCTATCTTGCTGAGGTAACAGATGCAGGTTAATTAGAAGCGTACAAAACCTTGTTGATGTTGATGTAATAATGATGCAGTTGAGTTTCGCCAATACATTTTGTGAGACATTAATTATATATATGTCATTTGTTTAGTTCTGAAAATAGCAAAAAATTAGTGGGAGTGAGTGATACGTTTCCAAGGTATGAAAAGTTTTAGTTTCTTAGATGTGACTTAGGTTTAGCTAAATTTTAAATTGTAATTTTGGGACAATATTAACAGGAGAGTCCTTATAAGTGTGATTTGTAATTTTGTCTTTCAGAGTAATTCTCCTATAACAACAATGAAGATTTCATCTAAAAAGGTAAAGAAAAGTGGAATGCTAACTTAGTGCTTACTAACTGAGAAGCAAATTGACTTAAAGGTGTTAGAATACCGATTGTTGTGCAGCATACTAAATATAGGCAGGAGATTTTCCATGATGAATATGGTGAAACTTGACTGAAGGTTGCATGAGCTATTTATATGCCCCAGAGCCACTAAGATAAAACAATTTCTATTCATTATGTATCATTTCCAACTCACTGAAAGTGTAATATTTTGGGGGTTTTGTTTGACAATTAAAGAAGAAAAGTGTACTGAAGGAAAAAAATCGCTCTCCCCATTTTTTGTATAAGTAAGTGTCGTGGTTTGAGCCCAGCCGGTAACTCAGAACCACACAGCCGCTCGCTCACTCCCCCCCCCCCCCCCGCCTTCTTCCTCCCCCCGCTCCCGGAGGGATGGGAAGGAGAATGGGAAGAATGCAACTCCCACGGGTTGAGATAAGAGCAGTCCCGCAACTAAGGTATAACACAAAACCACTACTGCTACCACCAATGATAATAACGATTAGTGAAATAACAAGGGGAGAGGATACAATTGCTCACCACCCGCCGACCGATACCCAGCCTGACCCGAGCAGTGATCTGGGCCTTCCGGGTAACTCCCCCCGGTTTATATACTGGGCATGACGTGCTGTGGTATGGAATACCCCTTTGGCTAGTTTGGGTCAGGTGTCCTGTCTCTGCTTCCTCCCGGCTTCCCCTCCTCCCTGGCAAAGCATGAGACTGAGAAAGTCCTTGGTTGGAATAAACATTACTTAGCAACAACTAAAAACATCAGTGTTATCAGCGTTGTTCCCAGGCTGAAAGTTAAAAAACACAGCACTGCACCAGCTACTAAGCAGGAGAAAAATGACTGCTATAGCTGAACCCAGGACAGTAAGTCCTAAACAGAAATTTTCCCTTGGAAGTCTGATCCATGTAGAAAGGCAGTTTGGGGGCTGTTAGGTCCTTCATGCAATTGTGTGTGTTGGTTTATTAGCAAGAAACAATAGCAATAAGAATTGATGAAAACAGCTGAGAGGACCTCTGCTCAAACATCCAAACTAAAAATATGTATTCTATGATTCTGCAAGCAACACATTGCTCAGTATTTTACAAAACGGCTAATAAGTAAACATTATTCAGTAAATTGAATTCACTATAATCTTTTAGATTTATGACAGAAAGATCAAGGGACTTTCAAGTTTTTTGTTCAATATTAATTTATATTTTAAGAATAATTGAATAATTTTTGGTCCAGATTTTTGTGATGACCTATGCACTCTGAAGTTCTTTTGCTAAAGCTCTCATTTATTATGAAAGTTCTTTTGTCTTATTTTTCCAGGTATATAAGGCTGTCGGAATCTGGCCATAAGCCTCAACATAATCTCTAGATTTTATGTCTTGGAAATCTATGCACTGGAGAATCCAACTAGGAACTCTGCATAATATTTATTAAAGTGACTATATGCAGAGAAAATACTTAGTTCAAAGGCTTGAGCCAATATCCTACTGAATAAGAACCAAGTTCTCAAAGCTGAGCAGTATTAACTCAGCCTATCTGCCCCAGAACAGAACAATGACACTCAGTGTCCAAAAACCATTAACATTCCCCAGTGTTTCCAAATGTTTTCTAGCAGGAAGGTGGAAATATTATAGGCCTGTTCACCTGGGAGAATTCTGTTTATCTTGGCTTTATATATATTAGTGGCTGCCCTCTTGGTCTTGAGTTAACTCTAAAATTAATTGAAAGGATTTTAGGTGTGTTAGCAGAGTCTCAGGTGAAGCTTCTCCACAACTGAAATAAATCTTTCCATTTCCTTCTACAGCAACAGTTGTATGTGAGCTCAGATGAAGGGGTCACTCAGGTATCCTTGCATCGCTGCCACATCTATGGGACCGCCTGTGCTGATTGCTGCTTAGCCCGAGATCCATACTGCGCCTGGGATGGCAACTCCTGCTCCAGGTTTTATCCCACAGGAAAAAGGTGAGCAGTATTAAACAGCCTAGTGAAGTCTGCAAGGAAAGAAGGTTTTTGTTCTGCGTGGAGCCTGGGGTGTTGTAATGATGGAGAAATGGGATGTCACTCAATTCAAGAGCATGTACATACTAATGCTTCTGTAGCTATTGTGCTTGGCATTGTTCATCACCTAGGAGTGTATGGTGCAGTAGTGTATGATAAAGAGGTTGCCTTTTCATACTTAAAATAATACATGGAAAAAAAGCAAAAAACCCTGTTCTTTATCATAAATATGAATCTTTCTGTCTCATGCACACAAAATCAGTGAAACGTTTGTTCGCTTTGTTTAAATTCAGTTGCTCACTATGGATGTAATTATGATAGCCCTCAATACAGCAAAATATCTCTTGGGCTGTCTGAGGAATAAAGTAATATTTATTTTTTTTCCCCTCATTTGCTCGTAAGAAGAATTATTTCCAGAGAAATTTTAGTCAAATGTGATTTCCATGTAATGCCTGCAGATTTGGGGTTTTTGACATGAGATTTATTAAGGCAGACAGGGAAAGCAATTTCTCTTTAATTTACAACAGAGCTAATAGTCCATCTCATAATTCTTATGCAAAACAGGAGCCTCTTTCCACCTCCCAAGGGAAATATTTAATAGCAGGAGGCCGTGGTGAGCTCTTGTATTACTAAGATTTTACTTCATATACAAACAAAGCTACAGAATACACAATGAGGTATTACTGCAGAGGAGACAAACCTTTCAGATGTATGCCACAGCTTTACCCACTATGTGCCACTGTGCTCACTGCCTGCACTTGAGCTGCAGATGCAGAAGACCAGGTACAATTCATGGGCTTTGCTCCTTTACCTACATGGAGGGACACAGCAAACAAAACCAGGCAAAGCTTAACTCTACTCCAGTGACCCAACCAGCTGATGACAATGTCTTTCCCTGGGATTAAAGACAGTTACTGCATTATTGCAAAGGTTTCTTGACTCATTCGTTATTTGAGATTAAAAGGTAAAGCCCAACCTGGCCATGTAGCAATTGGTAAAGTACCTGGTTTTTTTACTGCTTTCACGCAGCATATTCAGCCTCCAGTCTGCAAACTGATCGTTTTCTTCCATGGTACAAAGGTCAGAAGACAGGGAAAGGAAAGAAAAGAAAATTCCCCAAGTCTCAGGCCACCTAACTCCTACACTAACATAGCTGCTGAAAGATACAATGAGCAGTCAGGTGTACCCTGTCTGTGCAGTTTCCAGGGTTTTTTTGCCATCACTATTATATACACCCGAGGTTATTTCCACTGGGGCTTGCTTTCTTGCTGACATTTTGTTTGCAATTTGCTTTTTATATCAAACCAAAACAAATACCTAAAACTGTATGGAAAAAAAATATAATCTGTTTTTCATATGTGAGGGAAGTGAGTTGTCCCGTTATCTAACTAGAAAGATTATGAAGGAGAAAACATTAGTAATAAGAGCCAAATCCCATAGTCTAGACAGTAGTATCTGCTGGACATACTTGTTTCTTTGCTTCTTTTGACACTTCTGTCTCCCATGGATTACTCATGGTTCCTCATCCAACGTCGATTTACCTCAAACACCTGACAGTATTTATTTTCTAACCACCGCCTTCTCAAACTTTTTGTTTTATAAATATAAAACTGTAAGTTTCCATTTTCAGAACTGCTTAATGCAAGCAGCATGCCATTTCTGAGTGTGGAGCAGTTCACAGTAGCACAGGAATCCTGAAATTCACTGTCTCCTTTGACTTGCGTAAATAGTTCACAAGGTTTAACATCCCAAGGCATAAGATGAAATATTTTTGATGGTAAACATCAAAAATATACTTGGAATGTCAGAAATTACTCCTTTGAAATATCACCTTTCAGAGGTTTCCTTTTAAAACAATGCAGTGAAGGATCAGATGACATAGGATTATAAACACTGTCTCTGGTTGTTTGTGCAGTAGCTGATATAATGTGGCCTTAGGGGCATCACCCTTCGCTCAGTGGTACTGGAGCTCCAGGGGCTTTTTATGATTACTTACCTTGCAACTCACTAGCGCATAGTTCAGAATACAGCTGTTATATTTCCCAGAAGCATCCATTTCCAACAATCACCAATGCATTTTTTGTTGCACTTGATAAATATTGAAGCAACTTACAGAATGTTCAGCAAATAAAATAATATAACAAGAATAAAAAAAGTTAGGAACCAGATTTTCATGCACTGAATTTTGTGAGTATGACCCCCTAGCTGAGGAGGACTGAAATGCCAGTATTCCCAATCCCACTAAGCTCCCTAGCTAATTTGCTACAGAACTGTGATTTTGCATCTGTCATTCAAATAATATATTAAAGTCTCATTTAGAAGTTTTCTGAGACTTGGTGGGTTTGAGTATCTTTTGGAAATAGTCACATACCCTCAAGTAGAGGACAGAACTGAATCTTCGCTCTCCACCATTCTGGATTTATATTTCAATTCACTCTGCTACCAAGGTGGCTACAGGCACCAAAAATAAGGTGTCTGCCGAAATCAAGGAGCGGACATGCCTTATATCATCATTTACTGTTGATGTAATAGATATGAGCACTGTGACTCATGCATCTCATTCTTATGTACTTGCTTTTTATGAAGAGTTCCAGCTGGGGATTCTGACTTTGAACTGTCTTGCAGCAGTAAACCAATGTGTATTTCATGCATCACCTCTAACCTTTTCTCTATACCTCCTTTATAAAACTACTTTACCTACTAAAATTACAACCATTTTATAAACTTCATCAAACTTACAAACTTCATCAAACTGATTATTCACTTTAACAATATCCTCACTCTAGCAAGCCTGCCAAGACTAAAGCACACCATCAGTAGGTCATGAACTATCCCTAACAGTTGATAGCAGAAAAAAAAGACAAACCCCAAAAAAACAGTGTTTGTTTGCAGTGTAACTATCTTGGAATAACACTTTGTTTTTACAATATATTTCAGGAGGAGTCGTAGGCAAGACGTGAGACATGGAAACCCTCTGACTCAGTGCCGAGGTTTCAACCTGAAAGGTACTATAATTTGGAGATCCTCATGCTATATAAAGAACACATGGCTTTCCTTTATGTGATTCATCATAACTCACATTATCTGTGTGGTTTACTGGTAAAGCAGAATTATTTTCCAAGTCTGAGTTTTGTTTTGATTTGACTTTAACATTTTTCCTTGCAATTACATGACACTTGCCTATATATGATAATATGATGAACCATGAAATATATAATTCAGCATACATGAAATGAGAAGGTGACAGACAGTGTTTACTAGAAAAAGGTCCAGTTAATTTGAGGGCTTTTCTACTTCTAAATACCTTCAGTGTTTATTAATGTCTCTTCATGCATTTAATTCTTGGACCTCAGAATTATTATGAGTATTTGATGCGATACTGACTTTTGGAGCACATCTTTCAGCAAACAGCAGGTTCTAGGCCTGTCTTTTGAGTTATGATTATTCCTTACTCCCTTTACATGGGAAAATAAACCATTCCAAATCTCTTTACGAAGTCTCTTCCTTCAAGCTGTGCAACTCCTTAGCCAGCCCGGCATTGTATGAGTGGACAGGGGAGCCAACATTGCCCTCCCAGCTACCACTTTCTCCAAGTTGATGGACATCAATGAAATATGGACAAAGTCATAGTAATGATAGACACATACATAAAGGCATCTTCATCCTCTGCAGCCACATGTATGTGTGAGCTAGACAGTGGCAATGTATGCCCTGAAACCAAGGGCAGACATTAGAGAATTCTGCTCCTTTCACCTCTGTTTCTGAGTAAACGTTTTGGAGTGCATTCTCATCTGTACCATCTGGAGACCAAAAAATAGACCTGATCGTAAATTTTTCATTGATTTTTTTGAAACAATGCTGTAAGAGTTACATGTGAAAGATTGAGTTAATAATAATTCCACTGAAATGGTCTCAGAAGAATCTCCTAAATCGAAACAGAACACAACAGTCAGTGGAGTATAGGTCCCTCAGCTCAAATGTGGCTAATTGTGCTCTAGCTGCCAATCTACAGCGCCAGAGGGTCTTTCCCCATGACTCAGTATTAGGTCATTTATATGAAGCTGAATAGCTTGAACAGGTAATTACAAACGATGACCCCACCATTAGAGTATGCACCTGAGCTCTGAGATGCATATAAAGCTTAGGCTCAGAATCACGAAGTAACTTGAGCTGCATGTCCTGCCTTGCAGGCATGTGCTGTGACCTCCCACCCATTGTCTCTCCCAAGGGTGGGTGTCTCCTCTTTCGATGTGGAAAATGTGAGAATGTCAACTGTCTGCTTTCTGGGCTGAGGGGAGACAAATATTTAGACCTTGGCAGTCTTGAGAAACAGGTTTCTTGTTTTCCAACCTTTTTTTTTTGTTTTTTTACTGTGGATGTATTTATAGGCTCATGTGTTTTAGCAACTTCATAAAGGATGTTTTTATGACAGCATTGGTATATAGCATAGGTAGATGGCACTTGTTTCCCCAGTGGGAAAAAATATTAAAAGAAACAGCAACTTAGACTCTTCCAAATATAATTAAAACCATTTATAGCAAAACTTCTATATTTGGGGGAAAAATGCTATCTACCTGAAGGACAATAGAATAGAGAGTTGGGCAGTAGCGAGAAATCTTCCAAGTTCACGGGGAACCAAAATCTTGAAATGAGGGCTTGAAACAGTATAGGTTGCATGTCTTAGAGCTCTCACCGTGTATAAATTCATCATTTTTGGCATATTGCAATTTTTAAATAGATGTCAAGAACTAAGAGGCTTGTATGACTGCTTTCTAAATGTTCTGGTTAATACTGTGTTAGCCCTTATGGCCATTAGAGAAATGCATTTCTGTTCTCTCAATCTTCTTCTTAGCACGTATAAGTAGTAGTAGTATGGAGTAGGTAAGAAGTTACATACTGATCAATTAAACAGATAAAAGTGCCTTTCTGTGGTACACCTAGTTCCAGTGTACATAAGAATAATACTGTGTTACAGCTCTGATTCTCACTGTTCCACAGCTACGAATAGGTCAGCCCACAGATAAACTCTTTGCTAGCTTACGGTCTTTAAATACAAATATTTCCACATTATTCTCCTAAAAGTTACAACTGATTTTGGTACAATCTCATAAATGTCCTAAAAACCTTGAAGGACTGGAACCAAGCAATGTCTCCTTCCTTTAGTAGAATAGATTCCAATTTCATGTATCAGCTGATGAAAGAAGCTGAAAAGAATGGGAGATAGAGTCCGAGGAAAATCAGTCTAAGGACTGTGCAAAAGTTAGAGTTAGATTTTAGACATGCAGACCTCTCGGTAGTTGCATTTCTCATAATATTTGGTATCCATTGCTCCTTTCTCAAAACATATTGCATATATGATGTCAGCTTTTAAATCTGGAAGTGTATTGTTTTCAGGGCCAACATTATGATTTATGCCAAGCAATGAGCATCTAAAAGTTCCTGTCGGTAACTGCCAATTGTTCATCTATTGAGACTGTAAAGGGGCACAACAAGTCCAAGCAATGACATATGCTCAGCACTTGCCCAGGTGTTACTGTAGTGCTATAAATCTGTCCTGTTCTCTATTGCTGGCCTGCCTACGTACTCACTGCACTTCAGATTTAGAGCCAAGTGTCTTCCTTGCTTTGTAAAAGCAGCAGAGTGGGAAGCCAAATCTGCCCTCTCTCGCCTCCCTGTGATACTGCACGCAGCTGAAATACACGGAGCCTTCTTTAGGGCATGCTGCTGCGTTTTGAGTCATACAACCATATTCCCCCAGCTCGTAAATGGTGAAGTGTGAAGAAATATATTAAAAGCTTCATTCTCCTTTGGATAGTTCTAGACAGGCGTTCTTGTAGTAGTAGAGAATGAGATCATTTCAGGGAACAATATCCCTGAGCTCAGTTATCCCATCAGCAGGCTCACCAGCTCACAGGTATCCTGTTTTTTTCAGAACAGACCATGTCAGTTTGAAAACACTGCTATTTGGAACTGGATGTGCTTCTTCACATTTCATTTCTTTGAAAATTTTGTGCCCTAAATTACTTATTATTGGCCAATATCAGGATCAGACATACTTCATTTTACCTGTATTGCAAACATTTTACCTCTATTGCAGAATTACTTGCTTTCTGTATCAAATCACCATTCACAGTAGCCTGACCTGTTTTCTTTTTTCTTTTCAGCATACAGAAACGCTGCAGAAATAGTTCAGTATGGAGTGAAAAACAACACCACCTTTCTTGAATGCACACCCAAATCTCCTCAGGCGTCTATTAAATGGCTGCTACAGAAAGACAATGACAGGAGGAAAGAGGTGAGTAAAATTAGCAGTAGTTCATCATGAGTCAGCATCTCATCCACTCCCTGGACCAAAGTGAGGGAACAATTGTGTTTTCATCAGACAATCCGGCTACTGTGAGGCTGGAGAGGTTGTATGGATGCAGGATAGTGACCAGCACTTCCCTCCTCTAAATAAGGGCAGGCTTTTCGGTATAGCTGGGACTTCACTCCTCAGCCCCAGTGATTTCTATCGGACCAGAACAGCTATTACAAAATTCCCGTCAGCCCTTAAAGTCAGGGAACTAATTAATGAATTTTTCCTTCACACCTTATTAATTGCAAACTGAAGGTTTGGAGCACTTAGGACTTCTTATTGATCCAAGGAAATAGGCATAAAAGCAATAACCTGTATAAAGTTCAGGAAGAAGTCAGCATGCAGTAGCCCTTCTGTGCTATTGAAGAGATAAAAGCCAAAAGTGGGAGAAATGTGAAGGGTTTCTTTAGCAAGAAACTAGTCCAGGCTAAGAACATGTATTGAGAAAAGCATTTCCCCACCATGGTGCAATCACATTTTCCATTACTACACTCTCTAAGGCTCTCAAGTTTCAGCACTGTATGATTCATACACGGTATGATTGTTTATGGGGCATGTGCCTTCCTTAAGTAATATAAAAGGGGAAAAAAATCCATTTCAAATCCAAGACAGTTAATATATGAATAAAAAAGAACATCTTTAAAAAAGAACTGTTAAGTAATACAGTGTCTGTTGATAAATTATAAATACTGAAAAGCATTATTCCCATATCAGGCCATTTTCCAAAATCAGCGAGGACTTACAAGTCTTTCATCCTGTTTTTCTCACTTACTCTTCAAAGACTCAAGACATGTCCCGGCAATTTAGGTGCAGTTCTTTAACTCTTTTCTTCAGCAGAACATCTTCCTTCTTGTTCATATGTTCAGTAACTGTATTCGGATCAATGCAATTTTAAACAACAAAAGACAAACTAAAGCAATCAGTGGGTTACTTGCATTTCAAGCTCTCATATTTCTGGAAATCCTACCTCCACAATGTCTACAAAAGTTTACAGTAACAGAATAGCATAATAAAGAGATGAATTCCCAAGAGAATCAGGTATAATGCAAAATGCAGTGGCAAAACAGAAAAATCATTCATAGAAATACCAGCACTGGTATTCTGTCAGAATGGGTTAAATTAGCAATATGGTACCTTTAAGAAACCCTTAAAGGAAGAAAGAGGTGTTTGAAGAGGGACTTACCAAGAGGTCCAATACTGTGTTGTTCCATAACATTTCCTAAAAGGTTCCTTCTGCATTTTTGCCTTTTAGGTCAAGCTGAATGAGAGGATCATAGCTACTGAGCAAGGACTGCTCATTCGCTCTGTCCAAGACAGCGACCGGGGGCTTTACCACTGCATTGCAACAGAGAACAGCTTCAAGCAGACCTTAGCAAAGATCAACTTCAAAGTGCTGGATTCAGAGATGGTGGCCATCATGACTGACAAGTGGTCCCCTTGGACCTGGGCCAGCTCAGTGCGAGCACTGCAGTTCCACCCAAAGGACTTTGTGGGAGCTTTCAGCCACTCAGAAATGCAGATGATTAACCAGTACTGCAAAGACAGTAGACAGCAAGGTCAGCAGAGGGAAGAACCCCAGAAGATGAGAGGGGACTACAGCAAACTAAAGGCCCTTATCAATAGCAGGAAAAGTAGAAATAGAAGGAATCAGTTACCTGGATCTTAATTTTATTTTGTAGTAACAGATATCTTTGTTCTCACTGTAGGGGGCTTGTATTTGTCTATTGAGAACAAATTTGAGCAAATCTGATAAAAAAAATTAAGTGAAAATTCAACGAGTCTCGGAAAAGATCCATCTCCCAAAAAAATGCAGTGTAACTTAACTAAAGAAAATAATTCAGAGCATTTTCTTTCCTAGATGCTTACTGACTAGGTTAGGCTCTGTCCTAGATTCAGAACTGGGTATTCGTCTTAAACCAGATTCACCATTAACATCTCAGTATTTAATTACAGCTGAATAGAAGGTTTTACAAAATCAATGCATTATATTGCAACTCTGAAACTGTACCAACCAGACTGCTGGTGAAAGAATCTGGATTAAAATGCATGCTCAAAGCAGGATGGTACTAAGATTTCCTTGCACTGCATATAAGAACATGAGTTTCTTCTTGTTTACTATTTTATATTGGGTTTACAGCTTTCACTCATTGTTCAAATCATGCGAATGCATGCTGATAGGAAGCAAGGAAAGTATAGTAGAAATGTTTCATTCGTTCAGAGGTCAAATGAAGGAATGAGTAGGAGCAAGACAAAAATTATACTTTATCAGAGGAAACACTGATTATTGTGCATAGTATGAGTTGTAATAAATTAATAATGAGTTCTGGAATGTAACTTAAAATATCTCTGCTCATATTGATTTTTATTAAAATAGGGCATCCTATAACACTACATAGCTTTATAAGTGGCACTAAGCTAACATGAGAATGTTCATTATACATACAGTTTTGAAGAACACCTACGTGACTTAGGTATTTTAGCTATTTTTTTTAAGAATTACACTCCTCTTTTTTTTTTTTCAAAGGGCAGAATATGGGTATACCGTATGGTGTTTACTTGGAAATGAATAATACAGGTTATCTTCAATCTGTTCCATGATTGAATTAGAGTCGATGTGCAATGTGGAAACAAGTCATGCACATCTTTGAAAGTTTCAAAACATTATTTTTACAACTGTTTTCTCAAAGTTGCAAATATTTAAACTAGAATTTTGAAATTAAACCATTTCCATTTTACAGTCTTTGTACCCTTTTTCTTTCCAATGTTATTTTCACAGTTTCCTCTTATTTTTAGTTTTCTGCTGAAAATGAGATCAGGAAAAGGAAAAAAGAAAATGAGGTAAAAACAAAAATAAAGAATGGATTTGGGTCAAAATTTATGCAGAAATACTTTTGTTTAGGAAGCAGCTGTCAGGTCTAATAAGTATGTTTAATGGAAAACTGGGTAAATGTTGCATCAAGCCATGCTGGGAAAAGCTATCGCTTGCTTTTTTCGAGCAACACCAGTGCCAGAAAATAGGGACAAATCCTCCTCATTGGCTATGTAAGAGTATTCCAGAAGCCACTGAGTCTGTGTAAAGGGGATGAGATAGATAACAGGGATTAAAAATATGAGTACCTTAGAGAAATTATGATTTATTCCATTATCTTTTATGATAGTATACAAAAATATAAACTAATGTTCAGCTCAAAACTGAGCTGTTAAGCTCAAAAAAAAAAAAGCTATATTTCTGTTTAAAAAAAAAAAAAGTGAAAATAATTTCTGAATCCAGAGAAGATAAGAAAAAGATATTTTTAAAAAGTTGATAGTTCCAGCCAGTAGCAGATGGATACTGTATTTTAAAACATAGTTTTAAACAGTTTAATGGGTCTTTGTTGAAACTCTTTGGGCATTATTTTGATTCTGCTTCTATTAGAATACTCTGGGAGTAACTCTACAGCATGTAGAACACCTCTGGATTTATGCCAGTAGGAATTAAGATCTAGTGCAATGGAGGTAACTCCGGTATTTACCTGATATCAGTTACTTTATCAGTAACTTTAACATTATAAGTGTCACTTTGTCACCACGTGACGCAGAACAGCTGGGACATTGGCCCTGATTGATCAAACCGCTTAAACACTGTCTCTTTGATGCTGGTGGGAGCTCTTGGAATTTAAATTGTGTGCTTACTGCTTGCTTCAAAGGGGATGGCAATGCCAGCTTGCTCATATATTGTCATCTAGTTAAGTGCTTTCCTTAATCAAGGCCTAAATACATATTTCTGCAACATGTAGCCACTGGTATTTAAGGTCCTTTTTATGGAAACCATCAGGAAACTTTGACTAGAGAGCTTGGTGAGCTTGGATCTGGCCCCAAGAGCTGGCAAAGCAGACTTTGGAGTTAAAAAAAAAAAAAAGGAAAATAAGATGGTTAAGGAAAAATAAGGGGTTTATTTATTTCCCCCCCTCTCCCCCAGCTGACATTCAGTGCAGCAAACTACTCTTTTTATTTTTCTGAGGATGACTGACTTCTGAAGTGTGTAAGTAACAAACCAAAAATCGAGTGCCATAAAATAGAACTACCTCCTGGAATGACATCAGTGCATATACTCTGTATGCTGCCATGCTCTTTCTATATCCCCAGCAGATTCACTGCAGAGTTAGTGTGATATTAACGTCTATTGCGAGGACCATAATTGTTTCCAGATGGAATATGGTGATTAATAGGTATTTAAGGGTACAATTTACCCTTTAAGTGGTTAGCTACAGTGATATTTTAATAGCCCCCCCATTAGGCCTCAGAAATTACAGTTACACTGTTTTCTAGTAGAACATTGGCAATAAGGGATTCCGTTAAAACAATCAGCATAGCTCAGAGTTTCATATGATTATAAAATAATATTTTTAAAGCTGCTTCATATACCATTATTATGGTATGACTGTTTAAGGGATTATACTTAAACTAACATTTTTCCTGCTGCATGAAAACTTCAGCATATATATAATAAACTTCTGTCAGAGCGTAACTGGTCCAAGCTTCCATGCTTTAGCAGCCTTCCCTTGTGTATAGAGTAGTCAGGAGCCAGATGCTCAGCTGGTATAAACTAATGTGACTTCCTCACTGTCCATTTAGCTACTGCGGTTTATACCAGTTGAGGGTTTGGCCCTCAGTGTACAGAAAAGACAAACTGCAATTTTTATTTCTTTAAAGCAGCCCCTCTACTGTAGGTAACACCAAAACTTAAGACTGTAATATTGTTTGTGCTATTTAATACTTCCTATTTTGAAGATTACTAAATAATGTATATAATTTTATTCCTTAAGAAATACAAAAGCAAAATGACTTCTAGGCAAAGCTTCACCAAATGTAAAGATATGTTCTCTGCTAAGAACTTCACCGTGTACTGATATTTTTTGGCTATTTTTATTTTGTGTAGTTTGTAAAGTTTGCTGAAATCTTGACCTAACAATGTGTTCTTTGCAGTTGTTGTTACTGTAGATATGCGTGTTTTATTAAGAAATCTTGTTTTTAAAAAGTGTAGGTATGTGTATAAGTTCCTAGCATGATGAAACTGTCATTACAGTGAATATGCATTATATAGCGTGTAAGAAAGAACAAAATGTAGTTTAACATAGTGCTATTTAATTGAATATCTAAAATACTATTTGCCTGACAAAATAAAGTGTGTTGCAACAACTTAAAAATTTGTTGGTGTCATGTTTATAGATGTGTGTTAAAAACAGCAATCCCACAGACTTTCTTAAACAAGTTCAAAAAAATACTTGGAGCATCAGGTATTGCAGCTGATCAGTTCTGCGCCCTGCTCAGAATTCATGAAAAGTCAGAGATTAATTCTTTCAGACATTACCCCTTATGAAGACCTGGCATATAAGCAGGTTAACTACTGGAAGCATAAAGTCCGTCAGAAATATCTGACTACAAAAGGGAAGTGTACTTTCTACTTTTGTTCCAGTGCGGAAAACAAACACCTAAGAAAACCCAAGTGCATTCTGTGAAATCCTGCTGATTAAACAAGTTGTGTTGTTCAGCTTTGTCTCTCAGTTGGGACTTTCTGAGCAGCTCTGCAGGGGAGGCAGGCTGGTGGGGCTGCCCGCAGGGAGCCACAGCTCCTTCTCATATCCTGCCTTGTACTTGGAGTGAAATAACCTGCCTGACACTTACAGTATGCTCCTTTTTCCTGCATCTATCATCCAAGCAGTGTTATTACTGCTCTTCTTATCGTCTGTTTTTCCAGATGGATTTTAACCAGAATGCATAGGCCTTCCTCAGTTCTTTGCGATAACAATTAGAAATTCCATGTCACAAATACTGACCTCCACAACAACGTTCTGGATCGTTAAACCCAGATTTTGATTTCCCAGATAGATAGGTTCCTGCAAGGCCTTATGAGGTGTGAGTGGATAAGATTACCTCACTCCAGGATTTCCGTACTGGCTGGTCCCTAGATGTGCTGATACTGGATAGTTACCTGCTCAGCACTCAGGCCAGTTTGGGTCGGAAACTGAGGTTTTGAGCACTCCCACATGCTGCAGGAAATGTTTGGATTAGGCTTTAAAAAAGTTTGACATTTACAGTTTTACACTCTCAGAAACCACTCACAGATCTGATCCTCTGTCTTTACATCCTGCTCAGTTATCTTTTGCTGACCTTCTCCCCCTTTTTTTCCCCCTCCCACAGGGTTTCAGCATGGTTCAACACTTACTGCTTGGTTCCTTCGTTCCAAGCAGTGGCAAAACAAGACACGGGACTTCTCTGGACATCAGATGTGAAATCTTCAAAGATCTGAGCTTTCTCCTTTGTCTTTCAAATGCTTGTTGGAATTTTCTTTTTTTTTTTTTTCCATCTGGGAGCTACTGCTTTTTCTTAGGTCTCTCTTCTGTGACAAGACCTTTCTTAGGTGTCCTTTAAGCAAAAGTAGGATGCAAAACCCACACAGTCTGTTGCGATGCATGTGCCCATGCAGGATCGCTGTGGCACAGGGCAGTGTAAAGTGCAGCCTCCTCTGTTCATCCACAGCCCGGAGAGCACCAGTGATAGATATTGCCTGCGAAGGAGGCACCACTAACAACGGGGTGGCTCCCAATGCTACAGGATGGGTGTTGCCTCTGGAATTAATTGTTGCCTCCAAAATAAAGTCAGCAGATGTAATTCTGTGGAGCAGGCCATAAAAACAGGTTGAGGCATTGTGGCTTTTGCCTAAAGCAATGGACTGTCTCAGGAGACCAATACTTCTTTATCCTTTGCACTGCAGCTGGCTTGCTAAGCCCTTCTCGTGCACCCCAGGGTGGTCTGGGGAGAAGTGACTTCATGTGATATGAGCCCAAGTAAAACTACACACAGATACCAGCTGGTTCTAGGTAGATACATACATACATACAACTGCCTGCATATAGAGGAGCTTTTCTTTCCACGCAGTATTTGCTGATCCATTTAGCTTCCTTTAACATTAGTGTACGTTATTTTATACATGCATATAACATATTTTATATTTTATACATACGTATTTATACACACATATTTTATACATACATATAATTTCCTTTAATATATAATGTATGTATAAAAGAACATAAATGTTCTTTTTCTGTTTCAACATGGGCAGAATCAGACCTCGTGGTCCCAAGACATCAATAGTTTTTGTGGACTGTCTCTGACAGCATTTTAAAGACAAGTAACTGGTCAACAAAAGCCCCTTCTTCTAATCACTCCCCTTTCTAACTTACCTGCTTTTGCACGATCTCAACAAGAATTTTCTTCCAGCATCAGGAGACTAGCACAGTGTAAGGAATAAAAAATGTGCTGTCATTTAACATGTCTAATCTAAACTAAAGACTGAGATTTAAAGATGCTTTGGCATTCTGAACACTCAAAGACACAAATTCAACACAGCTGGCTCAGCAGTCAACCAATAATTGCTTTAGAGTGATAGACTGTCCTGTATCCCAGGACTCATGATTGGATTCTATATACAGCTTTACAAAGCAAACAGCATTTGTGTATTCTTAGCACTGTATCAGCTTCATTACTCCTGATTTGAATGCCAGCCTTATAAACAAATTTGAATGTTTTCTGATCTCCACATTCAAAACACTTTAGGCCAAGCGATTTCAAAATATCCAACACTTCTTTTAAAAGCCTTTTTTTTTTTTTTTTCCCCAAAAGATTTTAGAAAAAGCAAATTAAAAAATGGCCAGTATTGTTGTCTGTGGGAAATGAGAGTCAATAGATGGACTCTCAGTTTTCCAGCTGAGCAACTTGTACAACAACATGTGGCATGGGGAAAGAGTAAGAAAAATACATTTGCTTAACCTTAGGTTCATAAGCCTTTTGGATAGTTGCTGTTCCTTGGCTCCTTGCAGTAGTTCTTTTTCCGGTATCTGCTCTCTCTGTCTCCATTTCAAAGGTGCCTAGGGCTCATAAGGTTTATACTTGCTTTCAAGTTGACATCTTATGACATGATGTCCAGGGCATCTTTTCAGGCCTTTTATTTAATAAGACCTCAGTAAAAAGAGATTTACAGATAGTATTATCTATATCTGCCTAAATAGTTTTAGCAATTGATACCATATTTTGGAAAAACTCACAATTTTTTGAAGGCTTTGCTCATAATGATGGACAGAGAAGAACAGGACCCCAGAAAAAAACAGAGAGATGCAACATGCCATGATCCTTACATGAGCACTGTGAATATTGACTTGCATGTTGATATATGATGGAAGAATATGATTCTTTCAGCCTTGAAGGTCCAATTTTGCCATAGGTCAAAGCTCAGCAAGATAAATGTCCTTTCATTGCTCACAGCAAGAATTTGGTTGGGCCCTTTCAAGAGCTTTCATGTGCCCCCCTTAATTTTGTTAAAAATTCAACCATGTTCTCTTTCAAAAGCTCTTCTTCCTTTAGGATTTTACTCCTCCTTTTCTGTATGGACCCTGCTCCTGTTCCTTTCCTCAGCTAAACTCAGGCTACTAGTCCCAGAGGGGTTACTTTAATCTAGCTGATTTAATTACAAACCCTGTTCACTCCAATACGCTGAGATATATTACCTATTACAATCTTCAAAAGATGCCACACATCATTTGCTTCATCAAGCTTGTCTGCTTCATAGTGTCAGTTAACAAACAAAATATAAAGAAGTACTTCCAAGATGTTTGCAGCCTTTGAGCTGTTTGTTTTTCTTGAACAAACATCAGAACCAGACTATTTAGCTGTATGTATATGTTCACACTCGAAAGACATTTGGGTAATATCTTGTTCTGGTTTTTTCAGCACTAAATTCATATTGCAGATTATTCTTTATTTCATGCCTGAAAATACAAGTACCTTACTTAAGGATTTTGTTTTGAGGAACTTGAGATAAAGGATGACGATAAAAAGATCAATATATTATATTAGACAGATCTATTTTTCAGATTGCCAGTCACAAATCAATTCATTTAAATTACCTGAAGGAGAACTTATTTTGTAAGTCAGATCAATAATCAAAAGAACTAGTCCAAACTATCCAAAACAACAAGGACAAAAAAGTGTTAAGACTGTTTTTCTTTGGGGGTAAATATCAGATGCCTTTTAATGGAAGACAAAGATCACCTGTATTATCACAGCAACAAATCCAGATGCCTCCTTCACGTATCTGGGACAAAAGGAGCCCACAGGTTTTCTTTCCTTTCCAAGACTTCTAAGGGTTAGAAAGATTTATGATATTTACCTATATGTGGATTTGTCCTGTGTATGGATCTGCCCTGTGCTGTGTCCTGCACCTAGCAATGTCTGGAGCCATTAGGAAATGGTTAAAGCAGAGAATAACCTGCTCCAAAAGCAGGGAATAATGTTTGCTGCCGTTTGGTAACTACCTGGCCCTCTGGAGCACGTTTGTCGTCTCCCGCCACGTGGGGCTGTTGTAGTGTGGTACGCACTGGCCAAAGAGCCCTAAATGGAGTTAGAGATGGTTCATTTTCTAGTGCTGCTGGAGACTAGCTAGAGATTAACAAAGAAAGAATTGCCTTGCCAGTTTATTCGTTCCTGTCAAGAAGGCAAGCTGTTATTTTGAAAGGAGCTAGCGACACGATGGCAAAAACCACATAAGCTGAACAGAAACTTCCCCTGCATCCTCCAGCCAACTGTAAAGTCAGCCAGCAGAAATCCTGGAAATGGTACAAGCCTTGCTGCATTGAGAGCACTCGGGTTTGGGTGCCAAGAATAAATCTCACTCTGAGGGAAACCTCTGAAGTAACTGCTGTTGACTGAGCTGTTATTGGCTGTGAAGGCAGAGCTGAGTGTGGCAGACAGTGTCATGCCACACCAGATGCTGCATCCCCACCCTGGCCCCATTTACACCAGGTTTGGCCTTGTCAGTGTGGGAAGGGAAGGAGATTGTGCAGTCAATCCCTCTTCCTTTGCCTCAGACTGGCAACTCTGGGCCTCTCCTTTGATTCATGCCAGCTACTCTGCTGTCCCAGAAAGCTGAAACAGCCATAAACACTATTTAACTGGTTAATTAAGTCAGTTCACAGCTGCTTTTCATCACCAGAACTTTGCAAAGCAACCACTGGGTCTAGGCCATTATCTTAAGTCCCTTCATCAGAACAAAGCACTAAGTTGCACAAGGACAGCTTTGGGATTTTGGCATCCCAAAGCAGGACACGGCACTGTTAAGGTTGGTGCAATAACCAGGAAAGCTCTGATTTGCAAATAATGCTTTGTAGTGACCTCTTTCAGCTGTAAGATGGGAGAATAGTTTTTGTAATGCTTTCTGCATGCTGCACACCTGTGTTTCACTAAACAAGACAGTCCTTAAGGTATATCATACCTTGAACTTGAAATTTAGCTACTGGAAAAGAGCAAGAAATGTATAATTCACAAAAGAAGTAGAATTCAAGTCAAGGCCATTCATGCTAAAATACCCTGGCTCTTGTGCAATGTCATAAACTCCTTGGCTAACACACACATCATCTAGCAATTCCCATCCCCAGATCCTAGGAAAGATCCAGCAAGTACTTCCTTGAAGACATACTAAATTGCAGCCCAGTCCAATGTACTCCCTTTCTCAGTTCCTTAAGCCAGGTTCCTAGTGAAAACTCCTACTGCTGTTAGTTACTCAGCTTGGATGAGTGAGGGCTGAATAAGGCCTGTGGGAATTGCCTTTCAAGGAATCATGCTCAGTCTCCTTTTTCCTCTGTCCAGGGTCTTCTGCATTTGAAATCTTTCTCACCACCTGATCGTGGGTGCTGTATATCCTCTCTTCATAAATTCATTCCAAGTCCCTGAGAAGAACACTTATTTTTCTGAGTTATTTATTTTAGGTTACTATGGCCATAGTAACCATATACAAACTCAGGGTATTGCAAACACACAGTAACAAGAACTTATTCAGAAGGTATATTTTAAAAAATAAATAACTGTAGAAAAATGGTCTTAGTAGTATTAAGAAAAAAATAAAACCAAATACAGAATTAAATAGTCCCCTACAGATTATGGCATTATGCAATGAAAGATAAATTATAATGCATCCCACTGTTGATTTTATTTACTAAATCTCTGACAGAACTGTGACAATTTTATTCATCTCCATCATCTTCATACCCTAAACCACTCAGATCCCCAAATAACTGGTTTATTTCCTCCACATTGAGTAATAAGTGAGATAACTAAATAGTTTCTCCACTGGAGGTTCTTTCTTGTGGGAAGAACAACGGTTTTTTTCAGGAGTGGATGCAGCCCTGAACCAAGCTGGGGGACACACTGACTTTGCAACCCTGGCTGCCCTGTAACCGTGCTGATTAGTCCACCAACTGCACCAACACCATTAACTGCCAGTTTGATGAACTGTAACAGTCAGGGCCTGTTTGCTGACTTGAAGTTGCCTTTGAAGTTGGCTAGGTGGTGCTAGAACACGCTCCTGCCTTACATTAACAAGCACATGGTTCATATTCTCCTTACTGTTGATCAAAGACTACTTAAAACTTGTTGTTTCAGCATGCCTCCACGCTTAAAAATTGTAAAATGAGTCAGTTCTACAGTCCAGCCCTGGACCAGAAATTATTAACAGTGCCCCATTAACTAAACGTGTTGATTTTAAGGACAGAAATTAAAAAAATAATAATTATTAAATCCCTTCCATTACTATAGTGTACAGCTGCTTGGCAATGTACTGGTGCTTTGTATCTCTGAAGGTTATTTTGTCTTCCTCAGTATAAGAAGTTGTATCAGTCCTGTGGTTTAATTTTCATTGCCACCACAAATCTTGACCCTGTTCTCCCTGGCTGTCTTTGCAGGGTGGTCCTCTGTTTTTATTTGTTTGTTTGTAACTCACTGGGGTCCACCGACTGAAGAAACAGTGTGTGATGTAATTAATATGGGAGAGCTGTAGAGATGTTTGAGCACAGCCTGAATTTATATTTTCATTTGGCTGGTCAGAAAATTGGTTACAATTCAAAATGAATGTGTCATCCCAGATCTCACACTCCATTCTGTGGACAGCTACACACGCACAGCAATAGCTGAAATGAAAATGTAAGTCTCAGAGGATATTTCACCTCCAATATATTCAAATTCTCTTATCACCACTGACCCGAAATTGCATACTGGCCTTTCCACAAAGATAAGAAAGAAAAGGGTTTGAACTGCTGAAAATGAATTATAGCAAATAAACGCAATGTGTACCGATACAGTCCTAACATTCTGCTTGTAAGCAAACAGTTGCTGGCATTTTATAACTAGTCTTGGGAAGACGATTTGGACCTTTGCTGATACGTGCTTGCTGACTGCTGTAAAGCCTGCAGGAGCAGCATGCCCACCACTGCATAGCGACTTCCAGCCACACAAGAAAGCTGATCACAGCTCAGCCATTGCGGTGAATGTGGTTGCATGTTTGCAGAATAGCAGGACATTCCCTTTTCCTTCCAATCTGAAAACTGGAGAAACAAAGAGATGTTTTTTTGCAGCCCATGTGCTGGAGAAATCACAGAAAAGAGGAGAACCGATACAGAGAAAACACTTTTCTGCTAAGGTAAATATTGATGCAGCTGTTTATTGCCCTATCTACTGAGAAAAACAATACCTCTACGAGATTAAAGGGCTTTCAAATAAACATTAACACACTTTCTGGAGGAGTAAGTTTCAAATTATTTCAGAAGAACCTGTGTTGTGAATGCAAAACTTGTCGATTCATTCATGTAGGCTTTGCTGTTGTCAGTCCTCCCTCTTGAGCAAGAGAGATGTTGAGCAAGTCTCAGGCCACAGTGTGGGGCTGCTCCATGTAGTAGGCTCTGGGTTGGATTTTCAGTGCAATCTGTACAAAAAGGAGGTTTCAATGCTCAAAGAGAGCACTGTGCTGGTTTCTCTGCAAGTGACAGTCCTGAGCACTGTGTTACTGAGGGTTGTAAGATTTCTTTTTCCTTTGTTCAATTTTCCATGAAAAGCCAACCATCCTTAGCAGGAGAGACCTTATCAGCTCAAGCTGGTGGAGAGAAGTGGTTTAAAACCTCATCTGGTTGGGGAGAGATTGACATTTGAGTTAGGCCCATGACCTGTGACTGAAAAGGGAGGAGGACAGGAGTCTTTCTCTTGATGTGCTTAACTGAGGTTGCACATAGTCTGAGAACAACTACAGGCTCATGTTTTGAATTGGAATAATATCCTCTATGGAAATCCTCAAAACTCCCAAGAGCTTAGGTAATAGGTGTGCTCACATGTGGGCAAATGTGGGCAAATGAAGCTTAGCTTCAGGAAGTGTCACTTAGGTCAGGTGGGAGCTCTGATTTAGGCATCCAGAGCCAGATGAAACATATTGAAGAGGCAGTTCTGAAGCTAGATCCCATGGCGCACATACCAAAATAAAAACCAAAACCTCCCTTTTAGTGCTGGGAGTCCTAAACACACCAAGTATCGTGAGGGGAAACATTCATATGAGCTACTTCTTTCAATTCCTTGGTCAAAGTGTTAGAAATGAGCCTTTGTTATTTGTGGTATATCTCATCTCAGACCTGAAGGTTAGAGGAACCATGACTCACAAGTACCTCTTTTTGTTCATTAACTATAAAGACAGTATAATGTGCTGGTATTATAACCATATATAACCTCTGGTAATATAATGCACGTGATACTAGCTGAGATAAGCTTCAGCATATCCACCTCCTGGGATGACTGAAGAGTCAAGCACTAGAATGGAGGAAGAGCAGTGACACCAACACCATGGACCAACCAAAAGTCTTCATAAGTGCCAGCTCACCCTGGGGCGTGCAGTGGGACATGTGCACAGCGAGTGCCTTGGATTGGTTCCCTTCTTCCCTCAGCTTTGTGCGAAAGGCAACATACTCTGAAGAGTATGAACCTCCTGAATATTGCACTACAACAGTTCTTAAAGGCCCCAAGTCAGAGCAGTGGTCTTTTGCTCTTGGCCCTATTCAGATCAATAGGTCAGCAAGGCAGAAAAGGATTCACTGGGCAAGACAGCTGAAAGTCTGCAGTGAGGACTGAGTTGCTTGACTCTGGTAGATATACCTGGATGTTCATTTACCTCTCTGTGCTGCTGGGGAGCTGCTCCCAGGAACTGCCTCCTCCATCCTTTCCAACTTCCAACCGCTACAAGCAGAAGGGATGTACAACCTTAATGTTCTTTTCTGAGAGTAATTCAGGCTGCCCAGCACACCTCTATGACCATAGCAACCCACCTGATCCAACTTGATTTTAAATTATCTCATTTAATTGCAGGAAATGGCCTTTGGCCTTATGCCTCTGCTTTTAAAAGGATTGCTTCAGCTCCAGTCATTATATTTATGCATGAGCCACCCACTTTGATATGGAAATTGCTGCAGCCCCAGGGGATTTCATTAAGTAATTAGGGAGGAGGGCATACAATGTCATTTGCTGTAACTGGATCTGCAGATCCAATCAATAAGTGACCATATGTGCATGGATCAGAAGCACTTCGATACCCTTAGCACCCCTGTGAAAAAAACAATGCAAGAGAGATCTCCTTTATCTGTGATACAATCTTGTGGTCTCGGGCATATTTTCATGTTTAAAAGAATTGCACGAGCCATGCTGTCATATCAAACTGCACAAAGCAGGCAGATTTATTGTCTGCCTGGAAAAGCGTGGCAACCAAAAAGCTTTGCGGTTCCAAGCTGAAGGCTTGACAAGCACTGCAAGAATAAAACCTGCTTTATATCAGAGATTTCATAATCAGGCCATGTTTTGCATTTATTTTCCAAGTTTGCTACTCTTAAAGGTCAGTTTTGTTCTGAGTCTGAAAGAAATTTGTGGTATTAAGTGCTAATGCAGCTGTAAATACTGCTTTCTAGCTTTTTTTTCTTTTTCTTTTATTTTTTTCCTCCTGTTCTGTTGGCTAAAACCCTAAACAGCTGGTGTTTGCTAGATTGCATTCTTAGGGTGAAGAGACACACACAGAATATGTTCATTCCTCAGGAATCAAGTGACCACACCAGAGCTAAACAATATGTATAGCATACAATTTATTTTGTACTGTGATTTCTCCAGATGCTGAAAGCTGGTACATTTATTAACTTTTGACTACAAACTACTAAATTTCAGTAGAAAAATACATGCAAGAAAGAGCAAAACCTTTTACTGGGAAGTGTTATTTGGAACTTTGCTTAATGCTGGCTGCTTTCACACCTTCTTGTTTTCAACACTCAATCTCTAAATATAGAAATGGCATAAATGAGGTGAGTTTTTATTTGTAAGAAACCTTTCATTAAGGTAAAGTGTCTTGAACCAACACTGACTGCATTAATGGAAAAATTTCCATTGAATTTGCAGGAGCTGGCGTAGGCCACTTATCTGAAGGCAGACCAGGTCACCATTTGCAGTAGCTCACGCATGGTTTGCAAACCAAACCTGTGCTATTTAAATGGCAGGCATTATAGTCTAGCTTTGGGTTTTACTTATCAGATGCTCTTTTGGCTAAGGGGGTATCAGTAGGCTTCAGGATCGATCAGCGTGGGGTCAAATTTTCAGGGCTTTTTACAACCAAAGCAACCTGACCCTAGAGCCCAAGGTCCAGAGGTAGCTGACTGTTATTCAATGCCCACTGAAATTAATAGGAGTTATAGGTGTAAGCAGTACTTCAGTTTTGAATGCAGTGTATGTGAAGATTTAAGCTCTGGAAGACAGGATTGTTGCCTGAGGGAAGTGCAGGTCCACTTGTAACCACCAAGAGCTGGAACCGTGGTCTAGAAAATGAGTAAAGGGTTCTTCTCCTTTGATATCACAGTTACAGAATGCTTCAATCCTTGCAAGAAATCCATGTCTCTTTTCAAATCCTTTTCCTAATCCTGTAAAGCTCAGAAATCAATGATACCTGAAAAAGCCTGTGCCCTTCCCTAGCAGAAAGCCAGGGCCCATGGTGCTGCCAGCCATCGAGGCTGCTCAATGGCTCTGCAGCTCCCTGCACCAACATGTTGCCCCACGCTCTGACCAAACTGTTAGCACACACTGAGTAAATACACCATATGGAATAGCCCTGAACACGTATCGAAGCATGGAGTTCTTCAAGCAAAGGGCCTTGTGGGTATTTAGAGACATTATCAGATTAAATACATCCAAGGCATGTTTGCACGTCTTTTCCCCTATCACCTTCACTTTCGTTTTGTTGAGTTATGATGGTAAAGTTGGTCAAAAGGGTGGGGCTGCACCCAGCTGAAGGGCCATGGTATGTATAACCTTTTCCAATGCGTTTCTGTTGCCTTACTGCCAGCTATGTGACCTTACCACTCTGAGTAGTTGGAGGTTTCAGGTAGGGCTGTGCACACAGTTGGAAAACAGTTGTTATCAAAGCAACAGGCAGTTTACAACGAAGAAGTGGGTGAGGAGGGTGTGATGTAGTATACAACAACATCATGGGTGTGTTTGCAGATCATGTAATGGAGAGTTCCAGCCTTATCAGGAGGTACAATTTTACTTTTTGTTCTAATTTATGTGGGTGTATGGTAACGACGTCGTGTGTGCAGCAACTGTCTGCTTCACAATATAGCTTTTTGCATGTTTGCTAGTTGTCATTGCCTGCCTGGAGGAGCCACCAACAGCCACTGCTGGGCTTGGTGGAAGCAGGCCTACGGAGACAGGAGTAGGGAAAAGAGTATTTTATATGTCAGCAGCTGTGTGTGCTCCCTGGTGAGTCAGCAGCTGGAGATGAATTCATGCAATGGCAGCTGCCTATGAAATCTTCTTTGGCAAAGTCAGTAACGGAGAAAGTTTAATACACATTGCATATTTGTCATTTTAACACGCCTCTACCACCTACTCAGACCTGGAAATGCTCTCCCTGCCCTTCAGGCACTCAGCATGAATGCTTAGTCTCCACAAGGGATGCCAAGCTACCATGCGCCAAGCTTCAATCCAGCAAGACGTGCTGAAAAGCTCATTTGGAGAGCTAATTTAGATAATGGATACAAGTCTCTAAATCATTTAAAACACAACTACACAAAAGCCTTCACAGTGGTACCAGCTCCCCAAAGGATCACCTCTGTGCCAAGCTTTGTTTGTATGGATAAACCTATTGAAAACTCATTTTTCTTCAGCATAAAGCAGGTGCTCCAAAAAGCAATTTCAGTCAGTAGTCAAACGTAGAGATTTCCCATTTAAAATATATGAAAAGACCAATGAGGTAATTATATTTATGAAAAGGCCATATGAGAAATTTTATACTAAATTACTGTAAAACTTAGGACAAAGTCCTCATCCTAAAATTGTTACGAGAAACTTCCATAACATAGAGTGATGATTGGACACACTTACATTCAATATCCTGCTCATACCAGATGTAGGCCATTCAGCTGAAACTGTATCTTCAGGACATCCACACATGCATATTGCAAATACAAACAGAGAGGGAAACCTGAAGAAGCCCAGCATTTGACACCTTGTCTGTTTAGCAACAGAACTAACTTCTGATGTAACATCTTGGTCCTTATTTCTCTGAAAAAAACTTCTGACTCTCTGACCATATAATTCAAGCTCTCTCTGAGCATATAACTCAATTGATTTTGAAAAATAAACTGACCATTCATCATTGTAAAGGGTCTCTCGAGTGTTACAGGAAGTGCTTTCGCCTAGGTATTAGGATGTCATGACACTGGGATAAGAGATCATTGCCCACAGCTTCTCAGCCACAGACTCCAACATTTCTTTTTTGGTGAGCAATTATATATAAAAACATACATATATATATATACATGTCATCCATCCCACACATCCACAAATAATCAGTGCTGGGAATCAAGGTGGTCAAACCCAACAAAACATTATTGACTATATCTTCAATTTTAAAGTGATTGAATTTCAGGGGGGCTCAAAAATTCTTACCTCTTCCTTGAAGTATATCAGCTTAAAAAAAAAAAAACACACCATGTTATTTTGTGAGAAAACTGTTTTTGAGAAATCATTTCAATAACCTTCTCAAAGACCTTTTATATTTTTAATATTTTTGGCTTTAAAAACCTGATCACATAAGGCAAAACATATAACATTAGGTTTTTTACTAAGTTTGATCTTCTAAATAAAAGAGAGACTGTTATCCAATCTTCATAACTCCAGGAAGTGTATGCATGTTGTACTTAAAGACAATAAATACACACAGATGAATACAGACTTTATTTCCAGAAATAGTGGACACAGTGGTCTACCCATAATTTCAGCTAGACCTGACCAGCTTGCTGAGGTGCTGGTTCTCAGCAGGGTTTGCATTATTAGCTTGACAGTGGGGATCAGGAATGGCTCATATCCTGCTCACTCAGAAAACCCTACAGAACACCCTGTAGACATAGAATCGAATCATAGAATCATAGAATCGTAAGGGTTGGAAAGGACCTTAAGATCATCTAGTTCCAACCCCCCTGCCATGGGCAGGGACACCTTGCCCTAAACCATGTGGCTCAAGGCTCTGTCCAACCTGGCCTTGAACACCGCCAGGGATGGAGCATCCACAACCTCCCTGGGGAACCCATTCCAGTGCTTCACCACCCTCACTGTAAAGAACTTCTTCCTTATATCTAATCTAAACTTCCCCTGTTTAAGTTTGAACCCATTACCCCTTGTCCTACCACTACAGTCCCTAAGGAAGAGTCCCTCCCCAGCATCCTTGTAGACCCCCTTCAGATACTGGAAGGCTGCTATGAGGTCACCACGCAGCCTTCTCTTCTCCAGGCTGAACAGCCCCAACTTTCTCAGCCTGTCTTCATGTGGGAGGTGCTCCAGCCCTCTCATCATCCTCGTGGCCCTCCTCTGGACTCGCTCCAACAGCTCCATGTCCTTTTTATGTTGAGGACACCAGAACTGTACGCAGTACTCCAAGTGGGGTCTCACAAGAGCAGAGTAGAGGGGCAGGATCACCTCCTTCGACCTGCTGGTCACGCTTCTTTTGATGCAGCCCAGGATACGGTTGGCTTTCTGGGCTGCAAGCGCACACTGCCGGCTCATGTTAAGCTTCTCATCAACCAACACCCCCAAGTCCTTTTCTGCAGGGCTGCTCTGAATGTTTTAGAAGATAGGCTACAAAGCCAAGTTTGCAGTTTACATGATTTTTTTAGTTCCTGTCATTCAGGGCTGCTTTTGTGGGCACCCTCTTGATTGGGTATTGTTATTATTGGTGCAATATGTTATCTCAACCTATAACTATCTAGCTAATTTCATTGCTATGTGTGTGTTGTATCTGGAAACAAAAGATGATAGAAACATAACCTCCTTTCTCTACAAGCAAATCTTGTCCTGCAATGAAGTCAGTATGTCTAATGGCTAGAGCCTTGCTTTAAAACAGAAAATCTGGGATGGATTCTGTAACCATATTTAAGTAAATATTTTAAATACACGATTACACAAATAGATACAGAGCCATTTCTGAACATGTCAGCATTGTAAGTAAAAGTGAGCTCAAATGCTCAAGCGGGTCATGGTCAGATGTCCTTGTACCACAGGAAGCAGAGAAAATCAGAGAAGGTGGGGTTTCTGGATGTACAATGGGGATATTAAAGTGGAGGATTCTTTGAAAGTGAGAGCTCTTGTTCTGATGGCATATTAAGGAGCAGCAATTGGGTTTGCTGAGCATAAAGGTCTTGCACACTTTCTCATGTCTTTCATCAGAAGTGGCCAGCCTGGCTCTCTGAGCAGGCACGAGAGTCTGCAGCATCCGGCAAACTGCAAGTTGAGAGCATCTTTCTGTTGTTCTCTGGCCTGAGAGTACATGATCTCTCCAAGTTCAAATATTTCACCATTTCTTTCTAAGCTGAAATGCAACTTTCTTTTCTTTACACTTTTTTTTTTTTTTAAAGACATCTTCTCTAAGAGCTATTTGTTGTGGAAGCCATGCTCGCATAAAAACATACATACATACATACACACATATCATCCATCCCACTCACATATGTGAACGAATTAGGTAACTGCTGCAGCACCACCACGCTGTGTGAGGTGGTGACCCAATGCTTATATTATGGATTAATGCCATAAAAAGGGCCGCAGCTGAAGTCTCACCGTGTCCAAGCGCATCCACCCAAACCCCGGTGCAGGGTGAACCGCTCCACGCAGGACGTTTGGAGAATTTGGGACCGTCAGCCTAGATATTGCATTGCCATCTAGTGCACATTGCCGAAACTGCATGGCGAGGGCTGGAAGTGAAGATGCACACCACTCACTACACGTGTGAAGGCAGGGCTGTCAGAAATGTTCGGTCGGAGGGTTATTAAGTAATGGCAGCAGAAAGTTTTAATAATCCCCAGCTTCCCTCTTTGTTTTTCTAAAGAAGCAAAAATCAATGTTGTCAGAGAACAGAAACACTCTCAGCCTTTCCAGTTTCCTTTTCTGGGTGTAGGACAACCCAGGGAAGTGCCCTGTGTGCTCCCTCCCTGCAAATACAGAAAGGACAAGATGCAGATAAGCCTTGCACAGTTTGTCCTCTTTTAGCTCAGTATTTGCAAATAGAATGCAAACATGTAACTCATATCTCATTCAAAATTATTCACTGTTTGCATTTGGGATTGCTCCATGGTTTGCACATTACACCTACACTATGAACGGTGACTCAATGGGTTGTAAAGCATTGATCCCTGCCACTTCTGGCACTTCTTTGCAGCATTACCAAGTTTCTCTGCATGGGTCCACATGTACCAAAAAAATAGATATTGTCATAAGTGTAAAATATGCATTTTTATATCTAAACATGCAATTCAGGGTTTCAGGCTGCAAGAAAGTATTTGTTCCTAAACACTATTTTGGAACATCCAAGAAGTGGCTGTAAAAAAAATTATAAGAGATTAGTAAAAGAAGTAAATAGAAATATGTTCCTGAATTACTTAGCTGAGTATTCTTTTTATTCATTTCTCTCTTCTCCCTACAAAGAGGTGTAGGGGAGGTTCCATAAAAAGGCTCAGGTGTGAAGCAAGAACAGCAAAGGATTTAAGTTTTAAGCACCTCATCCCTTATGTATGAATAAGGTAACTTGGTTGCTCAGCAAGGACAACTGGGTACCTGAGATGGGGATATGCAAAGGCTAGCTGTGTCAGAGGGAGTCTGCCAAAGCTGACCAGAAAGTCCTGGCAATTAGCCTCCTACATGATTTTGTAGCCTCCTATACTCATGACCTCTCTTTCTGCCTTGTTTTCAACCCAGGAACTTTGTTAAAGAGCCCAGTCCTGAAAAATGCAGCTGTGGAAAGAGATTATAAAATGATCTAGCAGGACTTCTCACATGACATGCTTTGGGATATTTGAGATATCCATGAGGGACGAGTGGTATGACACGGAGTCTGGAAGATCAAGGCCTTCCTAAATTAGCTGCTAATAAAAAACCCAAGTGTCCTGAGATAGACTGCTTTTATACAGTTAGGCAATTGAGACTGTTTGCAGCTTTGCTTGTCCTGCTTTGTCCCTGCTTTGTCCCTGCTTGTCCCAAGCTTTGCCCCTGCTTTGCTTGCACGTGTGTATGGTACACATCCACACCTGGTAGGGTACAAGCAGTGAACAGTTTGGAGGCTGGTGGGCAACAAACAGTCTAGTGATATGTTGTTCCTCATGCCCCAACCTATACAATGCCCAGGCACTGCTGTGTTCAGCCATGTAGGCCTCCCTGTGGAGCACTGCAGCCTTCCTTTCACGTTATAACCATCTGCCTACACACCCCTACCTGCATCTGCAGCTCTTCTCCCTGTCCTGGTCTTCCAGAGTGCTCTTATCCTTATTGCATTGCACAGAAGCACACAAAAATTGCAGTTATGGATGTTCATTTGGGTTTTGCCGAAAGTCACCATGTGAGTTGCACTTCCTTCCTCCCTCTACATTTCATTCCCCAGTTCATAATTTGCACTTTAAAGCCACATATTAGGGAGAAAGTAAAGCATAGTAGATAAGAGGTGTTCAGATAGACAATTAATATTTCCAAAGGCTTAGCAGCCAACTAGAGCTGCAAAATCTGATCCAGATTGAAGCATGTCAGTCAACTTTATTAGCACAATGAGGGAGGAAAACCAAAGGCAAGGTCAAGATGAAGCTGCAGTTACTTTGAAAATGGTATTTGCAGGCATTGCTTCACTGGAAAGGATGCCCTGAGAGGATGCTCATCTGGAGTGATCTCTGTAGTTCTCACCTGGGTTGGCTGCTTTGAAGAGCACTCCCTTTCTTTATCCCTTCTCTGTTTTGCCCTTCCTCCCCTTGTGTATTTGTTTGGTTTTTGTTTTGCCTTCTTCTGGGTTTAACCCGGTAAGAACTAAAACCAGCATAAAAAATGTCCTCTGTATCTCAACCAGTACCCAAGGTAGAGCCAAGATTCCCTTCATCTTTGTGGATTAGCAATCACCTTCCTCAAGCACTTTAGCTTTATTTGAAGGAATAACCCGAATCACAGTATTCTCTTTTATTTCTGGTGGTGTCAGCTGGCAGAGGAAGCAACAGTGAATTTTAGCCTGTTTAGCCTATAACAAAAGGTGTTACTTTTGACTGCCTCTGCTGAAATGAAGCAGGAGAACTTGTAAAAAACTGTATGCCCTTTGGGTGGCGCCTGCTGCAAGGCATTTGGTTTCTTTTATTACGCAGTAGAACGGAGAAAAGTCCCAGTCCCGTGCTGGCTGGCTGGGCTTTAAGTCCCTGGCTCCTTTGGATACTGCTGGATGAGGGCCAGAGACAGCCGGTATGCAAAGAGGGAACAAGGAATAGAAAATGAATAGCATCTATTTGTAAATGCATTTTGCATTTGGTAAGTGTGAGCCATTTCCCTTTCTGATTTTGGGGTTTATATGACTACTGAAAAAAAAACCAACAACAACAAAGGAAAAGCTGTAAACACATTTTATACATAATTAAATTATTATTTAATTTAATCAGTTATATATAAAATGATATCATTTATACTTAATAATTATTATAATACCTTGGTAATCATTAGTTACAAATTTATGAATTTTTAAAACATTGTTGATGTATGCACCCATGAATAAAACAAGTCCTTGCCTAGTCTCACAGTTAGAAGAATAGGGAAAACATCCATTTTCTTTCTTTTTCAGGGTGTAGTAGCATGTTTACATTACTTTAACAGACACTGGTAGGCACAGGTGTTAAGAAAGAATTTGAAAGCACAATTAGTTAGAGATCAAGAGCTGGCACACCTGCTCTGGGGTGTAAGTATGTGGGCTATTAGATCTTGGGTCAGATCTGATTTTCACTAGTGATTTTCACCCACAAGGACCTGGGGAGGGTGAGGAACATGAGGCGTGAGCATAGCCAGGCTGGCCTCCCACCCAACCTGCTGAGCCAGCAGAGCAAGTAAAGGATGTTGTAATGTGCTGCCAGATGTGCTAACGCTGGCTGCCACCACCTCCTCGGCTCGAGGGAGTTGAAAGCAGGTCTCTCTCTGAGCTTGGTTTTAGAATTGCTTCAGTTTGGACATGCTGGTGCTCAACTCAGCCCACATGGTCTCCTCCTTGTTCTAATTGTCGTGGTTTAACCCCAGCCAGCAACGAAGCACCACGCAGTTACTCGCTCTCACCCTCCCTCCCCAATGGGAAGAGGAGTAGAATTGAAAAAAGGTAAAACCTGTGGGTTGAGATAAGAACAGTTTAATAATTGAAATCAAGTAAAATATTACAATAATGATAATGAAAAAGGAGATAAAAAGAGAGAAAGTAATGAAACCCAAGAAAGACAAGCAATATACAATACAATTGCTCACGACCTACTGACCCTGACCAGTGACCAGCCCCTCCTGGACAACTCTCCCAGTTTATGTACTGGGCATGACGTGCTGTTGTATGGAATACTCCTTTGGCCAGTTTGGGTCAGGTGTCCTGTCTCTGCTCCCTCCCAGCTTCTTGTGCCCCTCCTCACTGGCAGAGCATGAGACTGAAAAGTCCTTGATCAAAGTAAGCGCTACTGAGCAACAACTAAACCATCGGTGTGTTACCAGCTGTATTCTCAGAGTGAAACCAAAAGATAGCGCTGCACCAGCTACTAGGAAGAAAATTAACTCTATCCTAGACAAAGCCAGGACAGCAATCTAGAGCATAAATGTTGTATGTCACCAGTATTTATAAAATACTATGTGACAACATGAAAGGTGATATGCACTTCTAAGCAGCTGTGATATGCCAGAGTACAATGACATAACAAGGTTAGCCATAAGCTTGCTTATTCAACAGTTCATAAAATCAATCCCTAGGAAAAGAAAACACACCCAAAATACCAAGAAAAGAAACACAGGGACTTTGTTATTCAACACAGAAGGTTTTATTTACAATTAGACATAAGGATCTCAGAAAGAAGAGTTTGAGCTTTATTCTATTTTTATTGAGTTCATTAACATTTCTAATAAATGTTTATTCTGCACTGTTTGAACAAATGTGAATACTTAACATTAACCTTAATAACATGAATTAACAATAACTGTAACTGATGCTTTGGACAAAATAACTAGTGATTGTAATTCAAGTGTAGTCTGGGTGCTGAACATAGTCTAAACCTGCATTGAGATCAATGAGATTACACATATGAACAAACTCTGTATGCATGCAAAATTGGGCCCAAAGACGCTTAAAATAATGGCCTGACTTCCTTGATCACTGCTGCTGGAGCATCACATAGCACTAGATGACACAAGTAGAGCAAACAGTGACTTGCTGACAATAGGCTTGAAGCCAAAGAAAACAAAGCTGAAATGGTAGTTTATCAATAACAACAGGAGCATTGCTGTTGTTCCTTTCATGGAAACATCCCACTGTTAGATTCTGACACAAAAGACTAGTTCTATTGTAAAAACTTAGTTTCAGATCTTGAACCACAGCAGAATTATGCTCGTTTCAGAGAAGGCGGCTCTGTCTTTAGCTGTCCTCATACTTTTTGATCAGTCCATAGGACTGTAGGGATGCTTTTGGTTGTGTCAAACTGTCCCCAGACTAATATGGGAACAAAACATCACATGTGACACCAGCAATAACGTAGAGATGAGAGAAAGGTCTCATTTTTCATTGACTAGCAAGCACCATGAGCAAGCAAACGCATGGGCTTTCTAAGGGAGAGCTGAGCTTCCGTTGAGTGTCATGCTGCCTTCATATCTCCTGCCCTTTTCTCATTTCCAGCTCACAGCTGGAAAAAGAGAGCGTATGCATGTACCACATATACATTGCCTTCAAGAATAATCTCTTGGGATTTCTGTGACTCATCAGCCCTATTGATTGCTACACGACTTTGTCTACAAGGAATATGGGATTAAACCAGCATTTTATTCTGTTGGGTTTTCCCCTTCATTTCTAAAGGGTGAAAACACCTTACTAAAGATACTTGGCCAAAGATACTGTCCTTTACTAGCAAGACAAAACTTCTTGGTTTGAAGTCCATTGTGGCATTATTTCCAAACACCAGGCTATGAGAGGCTGGCCATGTTTGGTTTTCCTTTTTCTGTGCAGCTCTTATTTAAGGGGACAAAAGATCCAAGATCTTAGAAAGCGCTGAACTTAGGCACTCATTCTGAGTCCATGTGAAGGGACCCACAATACTCGGTATCTGCCCCATCGACTCCCAGTTCTAAGACATGGCATTCAGATTAAATGAAGAAGTAAACCATTTATGCAGATGGCAGTGTTTGCTACCTGTCTACAGGCTGATGTACCTCGTTAAGCAAATGGTAGCACAAATTTCCTTGTGTCAGATGATTGATCAGAAAGAAGTGGGTCTACCTGTTTTCATTTATGTTCTCCTATAACAAGGAAATTGAGCCCTCTGATGTTTGATCCAAATCATTTTCTCAGTCCTTCATGTGTCTGGAGCATTCTGGAATATTTTCTCCTGACCTTAAAGGCGATATATCAGATCATTCTCTAAGGGAGGCCTTGAGTAAAGTGGGTTAGAGTAGAGCAGAGGCGGGTGCTGAAGGAAGAGCAATAAAGAAACGTACACAGGAGACAACAGAAAGAACAGTGGAGCAAGCTGGGAGTTAGGGAGTGGTTCAGATTACTAGACAGCTGTGGATGTCAATGAGCTGTCGATGGAGCTCCATCAACATATGAATGACTGGAGTGTGCCTATAAGCCATGTCCATATAAAATGTATAAACCACTTATTTTAATAACTCTTTTATTAACTTCATGTATTACAGTTAGTAACTTTACATAATAAACTTCACATTCAACGCAATTCACATCCCTGAATAGAGGACAGAGAGCAGTTCTATTGCAGCAGCTTCCATTCCTTGAAGGAACAGAAAAAGAAATTTTGCAATGAGAGCATCTAGAGCACAGTATGAGCTCAAGGGTGTTGTCATTCCCAGCCTGTGCTCAGAAGGTCAGCAAACAGCTTTCACTCGTCTTGCAATCCCAGAAGAAAAAAAGTAGCAAGTTGCATAAACAGCAAAAGGTGGACTAAAATCCAAATGCGCCTCAACTTCAGTCTGCTTGAATGTCATTTAAAATGTGTAACAAGGTTCAAATTATCAAAGTTATTTGAAAGCATAGTTTCCATGGTGACCTTTTTAGTGATATCAGAAGTGTGGACCTTTGGAAACATCAGCTCATTTGTGTTAGTGAGTTGGTATTCTCAAAATGGAAAAGCATGTTGAATTCCATAGCATGTAGGACTGGCTGTGTCTTGAATCATACCTTCTGTCCCTGAATTTTAACATGCTGCTTGGCTGAAATTTCAATTAAACGTTGACTACTTCTGAAGTCTTTTATTACCTGTAGTGAAATAAAATCAGAATTCAGCATGTGATGAGGTAAGTCTTCATCTTAAAAAGGTCTCTTTACTACAGCATGCTTTTCACCATAACATTAATGTCTTAGAAGTTTTTTTAAACTACTCCCAAAATGTGTTTGTTTCCATTAATCAGTCAGTGCATTAATCAACCACTTAGTTATTCTACCCATAAAGGGAGTACATTCAGTCTTAGTGGGCTATGCATTCAGGAGATGTTTAGGCTAATATGACAGTGATGCACAACAGAGAGAAAGAATTGAGAAACCCTATCCAACACTCAATAAAAAGCGTCATTTACAGTGGGTTCTCTGAATCCCAGGCAGGGGTTTGTCCTGGAAGAGCACAAGAATCTGCAGCTGTGTGGCCTCTGTCCCAGATAAAAGTACTAGGGGGCACTGCTGAACAGTTTCACAGTCTTGGGTACGTGTCTATTTTCATAAACTCACAAAAAAAGACATGTTTTGCTTTGGAATAAAAAAAAGGATGTTGGTCTCCTGATATAGTTCTCAATACCCTCTCCTCAGTGTGTTAAGAGCATCCTGAAAGATTAAAGCTGGGAAGCGAATTTGAAAACAATATCTAAATTATCTGGACAGAAAAACTGCTGAATTTGCTAGCACTTAAAAAATAAGAATAGGTAATGATTCTGAACTTCTTGAAACCCTGAGAAAAAGCTACTACTGAGGACTGAGCTGTTAATGCTTACTTACTTATTTTAATTTCTTTGATCTGCATATGAAGTAGGAACCCATGAATGCGATGAACAGCACAGAACCTACGATCATTAACACCATCTGCAGCATATTCAGCATCTGGACCCGACCGGTGACTTTATTTCTAAACATTTCTGCTTTCTCATCCCCAATAACAGCAGACTGAAACAGTGCAAGAAAAATGTCAGTGAAAGATAAGTACGCAAGCCCTCACTTGCTGAATATATTCTTGGCATGCGCAAATCACAGCATGAGTTTAATTGCTCAATTTCAGGGCACCAAGACTGGAAAAGCTAGGTCATTTTTTTGCTTCATTTGTTTGGTTTTTTAAACAGTGAAGATTAACAGACAGAGAATATACTAACCTCATTTAGCCAAAGAAGAGGAAAAATATAAGGTTTTTGAACTTTTGACAAAGCTCTGAAATGAGAAAATAAAATAAGTACAGCATGTTACCTTTAGTTTGGTGCATAAGCCCAGTCTCTACTTAAACATTTTTCTTCTCCTCTAACTACATTTCTAACTTCCAGATGTACCTTTTTAGTATAGTTTTGGACTGAAAAAAAAAATAAGCTTACAATTAATTACATCTAATTTATATATCAGGAAACCATCTCTTTCTGTTTAGTATTCCATATGTGGGTAGTCACAAAGAAGAAAGGATGGACACAGCTAGGTGTTGGTGGGAGGGTCTGAACATCTGTGTTGTGTCCACCTGTGAGAGGATCCTGAAAAGCACATCTGTGCATGTACATTTGGGCCAGTGAAGAGAAAAGAAACAACTAGAGACCCATCAACCCTTGTGATAAAATCCATCTAGTGACAGAGCACACAAATTCTCTTACTGGATTTATTTCAGAGAATGCATTTGCCTCCTATCCTCATGGCTCACATTTGGGTTTTGTAAGAATGTTGTTTTTAAGAACATGTTGCCTTGTAAGCTTCTGTGGGCAAAATCAGATATGTGTTAGAATACTTGGGCAGTGCCTTGCTCAAGGCTTGCTCTTGTGCTGAAAGTTATGTTATCTGAAAAGTCATGACTAAAATGGTTGCAAAAAAGACAAAAATGCTTTGGGAAAGTATTTTTATTCCTTCTTTTCCCAGCCATTTCTACTGACACTCTCACAGACCCATCGACCCTCTTGAAAAAAGTCTTTAAAATAAAATAATGAAATAACACTTACTCAATTTTTGCTGCAGGCTTCACAAGGAGGTTTACTTGCAGCCTTTTTGCAAACTGTAGTGTAAAACCAGTGATCTAAAACCATAGAAGGAAAAAACACCCAATCATATTAATATAAATTTTTGAATTGGGTGCAAAAGCCTAAAATATGGACTGTGTCAAAAAGAACTTTGGTGTTATTTTATCTTTATGTTTTGAAGGATTTCATTTTTATGAAATTTTCATGTTTCTAAGGATCTCTCATTTCTCATAGAAGTTCTAATTTTGTGGCTTTAGCATAGTTACTTTTGTAATTTGCAATTGAAACTGAAGGCAAAAAAAAGGTTAAAAATACTAAATCAGTCATGAACTGGTTTAGGGTGGGGTTTTTTTCCCCACCAGGAATCAGCTAAATTTTCCTTTTCAAAAAAAAAAAACTTAAAAATATATAAATAAAAATATTACATATCAGAAAAAAGAAAACCAAAACCATATCAAAACAAAGGTAAGATCTTTCCTTCATCTTCTCTTACCCTTTGTCCTCCAAAAAAATACAACAGGGTGTGATTCTTGAAAATTTCATATTAGATTTAGGAAATTCTGATTTATTTCTCTATTCCAAATAAGGTGAAAAAAAAATTAACTTTAGATCTCCTCACTGAAGTTACATAGCTTAACTGTTAAATTATATGACTAAAATAGTTCAGTGATAATCTTGAATTTTCTCTTTTCATCCAAATTTGAAGAAAGCAAAACAAAATGTTGGAACTGTAGAATTCATCAAGCAATTCAGAAAACTTTGGTAAATACATTTAAACTGAAGAGTCTTAATCACTGGAGCAGAAGTAGATGTAAAATTTGAGGCAATCAAAATCAGAGCTGAATCATAAACTTATTCAGTTTGGGATATCTCTTGGACAATCCAAGTCACAAAGACTATATTAGACCTGTTCTAGACTAGTCTGTTCAGAATTCTAGCAATTTTCTTTGAAATAAACTGTTTTATACTTATGTAATTTCAATTGAGATATAATTATACAAAAGTGGGTAGCTATAGAAAATAAAAAAGTAAGTAGAGAGGGAACAGAAGAACTTTCATAGTAAAGAATTTCCTCTAAAGCACTTTCAGGTCATAGAAAACCTACAGCATACTTCAAAGTTTGCAGAGTCTCTTTAATCCTACATTTCGAATAAGGAAAAATCAAAACTTATTTTCCAAACTTTAAAGGCCAGAAGGAGGCACAGTTCTGCTCTAAATTTCCCCTGCTAAAACATAAAACTTTTGTGAGCAGATCTTTCAGAAGCAAACATGAAAATACTGTATCTTCTGCTCATCCCTCTGGTAAAAGACCTACTCTGTTACGATTAAATTTAAACATTGCAAGTTCACTCAGTTACAACTATTAAATATTTGAACTTACAGGCTCTACATCTAGAAACGTCTCATGCTCCTCTTCGTTTGGACTCAGGCCTTCAACATCATGCAATATAGACTCACTTGCATGAAGAAAATGCGGGAGAGAGATAAATACTGGTCTTCCTATTTAAAAATAAAACAAACTCACTTGAATCATTAAGCCTTGTTTCAGTGCTCATCTTCTGAGGACATTTTCCATGCAAACACAGTTTTTTATATAGACACAAAATCCTGATAAAAGTGTTAATAGTCCCACCCCCCAAAAGAAGTGTGAACATTTCTGTGATTCTACTGTCATGAGGGAAATGTGTACGGCAAAATAAATTGTAGTTACAAATCAGCTTGTCTGTGGAACAGGCACCGCTCCCAGTTTCACATGGAGGTGAAGACCTGACTTTCACTGTTTTCCCCCACCCTCATGATCTTGTTTTACCACAAAGCAAGCCTGAAGGGAACTCATGCTGTCCACTCTGCACCAAATGCAGACTCTCTGTGTATTCATTATATTGCATTGATACTAAACTATGCCAGTAGCGTCTCTCAGTCTCTGCATGTGTATTTAGCTGTGTACACACACTCTCACACCCTGTGTGTGAATTATCACAAATACAAGGACTGTGACTACCCTGGCTTTTATAGAGTGTCGCCTGCTTTCCTTTCTCTACATGCATTACTGCAATCTCTGTATATGAGCTGTAGTATCATGATTTTGCAGAGCACTATGAAAAATACAGAATACTACAGTCCTCATTTTGTGAAATGTGGCAGGTCTCACAGGCAATCTGTGGAAGAATTCACAGAAAAACATGAACGTCCTATATCTTAAAGTAACACAGCAGCTACAGGACACCTGCTTTCTCTCCAGTTAAATGGCTTGTTTGGCAGTAACATGTCACTACTATACCTGCTTTGCAGGCACTAATATCTAGGACTCCAGCTAATGTGCAGTTCTGTGATATGACTTGATCTGTACAGAAGCAATAATTATCGCTGACTTCAGCAGGAGATGCAAATGCTTCACGAGGAACTGCGAAACGATACAGTGAGATTCCCTTCACATTCTGCTCGCCCTGGAAAACTCCATAGATCGATCTGAATATAGAAAAGGAGAAACATGTTTCAGTCGTTTGGGTTACAAGTCTGAATTAATGGCAATAGTCCTTAAGGATCCCCCACCTATCACCCTTTTAAAAGAAACAATTACTCCAGGGAGCCAATGTCCAGGCTCCCTGCACACTGTTCAGCAGTTTGCAGGGGTGTTGCTCTGTAATGGAAAGTATTCCACACCTTTACAAAACGATGTACAAGCTCAGAGGTAAGCACGACAATACACAAAAAGACAGACAAAAATACTAGTGCTACTAATAAACAATATACACAAAACTAACATATTAACTAAGAGCTCTGTTCCCTACACACTTCTACACCCACTGTTCTTATGAAAGTTTTGAAACTTTCTGGACTGCAGTAGAGATATTTAGCAATATAAATCAGCTTTGGTATAGGGTTTTGCTGACCTAATAATTAGATAATACTAATCTAAGCTTTATGATGCAGACAACATTCTGTGTCCATTACATATGAACCAGAATACCACTTAAGCTTCTTTTTGCTGATACATTATCAACTGATATGGAGATATGGTTGTTACACAGTCATGTAACCAGGGCAGCAACACTTTGTATTGCAGCAAAGAAGAAAAAAAAAAAAAGAAGGGTTCTGGGATTTGCAACATGGGCAGAACCATTTTACATGATCTTATTTCAGCCTAACTTTTGGGTGACTGTTACTGTCCTTATTCATTGTTCATTAATTGTGAGAATTCAATGGCCAGAGGGATATCTTAAACTGTATGCAGTTGATCCAAAGAATTTTGTCATTTCTCCTCTGCATAGAATTCCCTTTTCCATGACTTGTGAAATGCTTTCCAGTTTGGGATAAAATTACTTCATAAAAAAGAAAAAGAGCTTTAAAGTCATGTAAAAAACACTGATCTTTCTTTAAAAACAAGCAGTCTGCACAGCAAATGACCCACTTTAAACCCAGTTAAAGGGAAGCAGCTGTTTCCAGGCAGCAAAACAAATAAAGCGGTTGAAGCTCCCAAAGTAAATACACTGTGATGTACTTTAAATCTTACAACACAGCTTTCAGCAATCCCACTGGAGAACTCAGGGACACTGGATATCCACAGCAGAAGAAGCAGGTTGAAAAGCCATCAGTATGGGGTGCAGTAAGCAGGTTTGTTTGTTTGTAAATACATAAAAATAAAATGCGTAAAAATATCCTGTGAGAAAAAAATTTTGAATATCTAGTGTATGACAGTAAATCCTGTTCTTCATAGAAGATGTTCTGCAGAAATGCCAAGCCGAACCAGCCCAAGCTGTACCTGTTGCCTTCTCAGACCAAACAAGGCAGGTTATATGCTGGGTTCTAATTTTAAAAGAAGTTAATGACTTTGAACCCTGTCTCAATGTCTTTCGCAGATCTGTAACAGCTCACAGCACTGTCAGATATCCCTGAATTATACATCTGTAACTGGCTGATAGAAAATACACCACAAATATCTTGCTACATGACATAAAAGTTGTAGAATCAGGTTCTGAATCATGAGCACAGCTCATGAATTTGCTTGTGTTTAGGTGAAATGCTTATGTTGAACTGCCTTGGTGACCTAAGCCCAAGCAGAGCCACTGCAGCCACCCTCTGAAATGAAAAAGCATTCGGATGGTACATGCAGGTGTGTACACACACCAGGAAGGGACCAGCCTACCTGCAAATATCGGAGGAGAAGAAGCGCAGTACCTGATCCTTCTTAACAAACGGTGGGAATGATGCCCCGTCTGTGAATAAAATAAAATAAGAACTTGAAAGCAATTCCACTTAGAAAACATGATTTAATTTCTAGCTCAATACTCAGCTGTTACTTTCTATAAAGCTGTGAAAAATGTAAACAAAATGAGTCACTGTTGGGGAAAATATTTGTGTAAGTTACTGTGCAGTGAGAGGCACTCCACAGATAAGATTGTATTGCTTTTGAAAGTGAGCCAAATTATGGCAGCTATTTTTCCTCCCCCCCCCACTGATTTGAAACTATATGATCAAGCCCTTAAAAACAGAGGATACAAAACCCAATCGTGCTTAATATGAACCCCAATACCCAATGCCATTGCTTCAAGATTTATGCAGTCTGAAGACCTAAACCTTTGTACGGGTGCTTGGTTGACCTACAGTTGTGGCACTTAGCACCTACAAGAAACACAGTTTAGACTTCGAAATTGCCTATTTAATAACGAATGCCAAACCTTTTTTCACCAAAGATTGCTCAAGCGAACCTCTTCTTTGTAAGCTGAGATCCTCTCTATAGTTAATGGAGAGAAGGAAGCACTTCTAGAGCACAGCCCATCTCACCCCATGGTAGACATACAAAATAGGTCAGAGTACTAGTATTATGGTGGTGTCTTTCTCTCCACTTACTATAAAAAGAACATGACCAATTCAGATGCATATTTCTCCATTGCAAGCATCCAGGGTTAAGTAAGAGGAGTTTCTGCCATTTTCTCGAACAAGGTGTTGTAACAAACCTTTAACCAGTACATTTGTTACTGCTTGCTACAATTTCTGTTTACTTTCTTAGTCAGCAGCCATAACCAAGGGATTGAAAACATCTGTGATATCTTGAAATCTAGTTGGCAAGAGCGAGAAAGCTAAATTACAAATTGCCACTTGCCCACTGCTGACAGAAGCACTTTTTCTTAAAGAAGATCCAAGATCATACTAGACACACACTCTATTTCTAAACCTTGGCAGTCTTGGAAGGTTAGCAAACATGGAATCATTTCAAGCCCCATACAAGAATACTGCTTAATATTTTTATCTAGACATTTACTTATACTATGCATGTTGTGATTTGGTGTTAAACCTTACAAGAAGGAATTGTCAATCCTACTTACAAGACTTTTTAAACTTACAAGACTGCGTCTCTAAAGACATGGTCTTTTGTGAGCAGTTACACTGAATGCTCTTGTAAACTGTGAGATAACCTTTGATAACAAGGAAAAGCTCCACATTTTCAGTGTGCTGGAGTGCTTAACTCTAGTCAGCTGAGTATGTTTATTCCATCAGTTGTGGAAGAAGAAACAATAAGAAACTGACCTGGGGAAAAAAGGTTTTTGGCTCCCTAAGAAAAAGGGAGTCTGAAACCTAAGAAAAGATTGCCTCTCATAAACTTAACTCCACAGTTTAAAACGGAACTAATCCCTCCTGATTCACAGACTTTTGAAAAAATCAGACTTTTGTGATGTATTTGAAATACTTCAAAATAAGTATGGGTTATAAGGAAAACTATCTATGCCAGGTAAAGCAACACAGAAAAGAAAAAACAAAACAAAAAAAACAAAAACACCCCAAACCCACCTTGTTTAATACGCATGCACTGAAGGACTACAGCTCTCTGCCAAAACCTCCACCATGACATCTGCCAGCCTCAACTCAACAGACTGTGGTATCCTCACAGAAACTCTTTCACTCATCAAGAAGAAAAATATCATCTTGCACAAACATATATTAAATGACTCAACCGTTTTCATTTGCGTTCCAAAAGCAAATTCCAAAGTTTATTCCTCTCAAACTAAACTAGTTCTCTTCTTCACCCCTTTTCACTTGTTAGTGGCCTCCAAACCACCTGCCTGACAGACTTCTCTCTTGTCACCTCAATTTCTTCTCATATCTCAGTAAAAAAAAATATTGTGTCTGTTCTGGTGCATTTAATTCTATTTTTCAGCACTGCAAATGATTTTAAATTGTTAGAATGCAAAGATAATTTTCAGAAGCTATAGCAAAGAAAAAGAATCTTCTGGAGGAACTGTGTACCATAAAGTTAATTAGTAGAAACAGAGAGCTGGATTCTTTTCCTGTGTCTCTTCCACATGTACTCTAGCTGAAGAAGGTGTGTGTACATGTGTATATGTATAAAATAGCGTACAATAACATATAATATATATTAATAGATACACACATATTCATGTGTAATAATAGTAGTACGTATACATTCATTATATAGACATTTAATATACAGAATACAGACCTGTCAAAGCCCAGGGATATTAACTTAAATATTGTATTTATTATATTGTGTTTATTGTATCATTATTCCCTTGCAATATCAAGAAACGTATTGAAGTTTTAAGCAGCTTGAACAGACTCACCTGTGCCATTAACCAAATCGCAGTAACCTTCCCAGTACGAAAGATTCCTTTAAGATAAAAAAAAGTCATACTGCATGTAGTATATTATACTGTGTAATCAATTGCATTACCTGTTAAATTGCTAAATATTGCTGCCTAATTGTATTGCTAAATATAACTGCTCCAGTATAAGCCTGGTCCATTAGCAAAGTCAGAAGACAGACACATTCATTCTTTTTTTCAGATCAACTGTATGATGCATCAGAACAGGATAGAAGGGATCTAGCTACTTAAGTATGAAAACCAGAAGTAACTATTTGTGTCAAAGAATCAATAACTGTCTTAAATCCAAGCTCCTAACAGAATTATTAATAACTGAAAGGGAGAGGTAGTTCTGCTAAGCCCAAGGTTTGATCCAGCTTCCTTTTAATTGCTGAAGATTTTCCATTTATCTATAGTTCTTAGTGAATCAAGCTTTAAAAGCCACACCTTGAAAATATATATGCTTTTTAATTATACAATGCTGTGATACCTTTTGTCTTTATAGCTTTCAATTATTGCTGTTTTTTTAATATCGTTTTGCCCGGTATTCACTTTGTAAAGTCCATCAAACGTCCCATTATACTGTAACAGACACGAGAGGGAAGAACAGTTAGAAGTACTGAACCAGATTGTAGCATTGTCAGCTTTTAGTTCCTCACAGCAGTTATCATTCACAGAATGATAACTGAAGGCTTTGCTTCCTCGTTGGTTTCACTTACCGGGTAGAAGACTCCCAGTACTGGGTCCAAGGGGAAGGGGACCTTGTTTAAGAAGGGATCTTTGTATCCCCACAGTATTTCTTTCACTGTTCTGTTCTGCAGCATGGATGACTTAGAAGATTTAATCCAAGTGTTTAATAGTAGTTGTATAAAAGTGTTTGTATACAAGGCAGGTGCAGCCTACAACAATAAAATTAATGTTTAGCATAAAACTCTGCATGTCTTTTGGATCAAAACCACAGAGACTGACTCAAAGAAATCTCTGGCAAAGACAGTTTCCAGAGCTGCAGCCCACTGTAAGTTATGTTTCTACTTAAAACTGACACTCCTTCACAACACAATTGCTGGACATAACTTACACAAAAGCAGACAATTTGTCTTTACTTCTCACATGAGTTCACTAGATCATCCCCAATCACTGAACAGTTGAGGCTGAAAGGGACCTCTGGAGACCATCTGGTCCAACCCCCCTGCTCAAGCAGGGCCACCAAGAGCCAGTTGCCCAGGACCACAGCCAGACAATTTTTGAACAGGAATAATGAAGTAATAATTTCAAATCCCTATCTGTATAACATGGGCTGTACCATTTTCAGTTTTCTATCTCTTCTCTGCCATCTCCATATGTCACATACTTCAGACTCATTCATATGATAAACATGCAAGTAAAAGGATACAAGACTTGTTAGTTATTGGCTTAGATAAGTTGTTTAGATTTGCTGTTCAGCTAGCAGCAATGCAACTGTATCCTACATAAAACTGGCCAAGTGCTGAATCTCCATTATTTCTTTACTTAGAAAGAACACATATTTGCAACAAGCAAGTCTTTTCTGAACAGCTTTAATTCTAAATAATGGATATATTTTCCTAATTCAATGAAGAATATTGTAGATTTACCAGCAGTAATTGTAATAAACGTTCCCAGAGGCATAAACACAAAGTCAAGTCCCTAAACATGCTGAATAACTTATGGAAAGCAAACAGAAATTATCTATTTGGCCTGTGTCAAAACAGTTTTGATAAGTAGATCTGTGTAAAAACAACTGATACTTTTAGAGTAAATTCTCAGCCTAGGCCTGTTAGTGGGCCACCTCTTTGTATGCAGTGCTTTGAGGATAGCAATGGAAGAGTCTATTTTGCTCTCATTTCCTAGCCTTCTTATCCCCATGAATCTTTCACTGTTGTTTGAAATTGAACACAAGTAGGCAGAAAGCATGGATATGACAAGATCATGAGACAGAGATGTGGGTTCAATCCCCTCAAGGTTAAAAAAGTGTGAAAAACATCCCTCTGAATTCCTTTTAAGAACAAGGTTATGATATAAAAGGTGGGCTCTACTTGATTAAATTCGGTGCTGTCAAATGAGATAGACAGAACCCCTCTGGGAGTTTAGGTTTACACCAGTTTGTTTCTTTACACCAGTAAAGAGCTACGTGGTTCAAAGTGTGGGAGCTGAGCAGTATTAGTTAATACTGTGACATGAAGGACTCTGAGCATAGGAAATAACAGTTTTTCAAAAGATAGGTCCTGGCCTAAATTAGGACAGACACAGAACATACCCAGTCAGAATAAGGTCATTTCCCTTTATTTATTAGGTCTTTTCTCCCTAGAGAAGAGAAAGCTCAAGGGACCTTATCACAATATTCCAGTACTTAAAAAATAGAAAACAACCTGAACACCCATACACAGACACCCCAGAGTTAGTGCAAGACAATCAGGCAACGCAACCAGGGCTGAGTTTAAACATGAAAACTGAACATCAGTCAAGAGTGAAACAGCCTCAGGCTGTGATCACACAAAAACTTCTGTACTCTAACACTGCCCTAGGTGGGGACTCCTGTGTTTTTGCTGAAGAACTAAGGTCTCAGTAGGACAGGAGGGCTCAGGGGATGCCATTGCAGTGGTGCTGAGGGGTACCATGGGAGGCAAGCAGCTGCTGTGGTGAGGCCATGCAATACACAGAATGTGGTATTACAGCTTCACCTGCAAAGCAGGACTGAGGATATTACCGAAGGAATACGGCGAATCTGCCTTGTACTGTTCATGCTGTACCTCACACAGAAAGATAACCCATCCACAAACTCTAGATTCATTCCCACACTAAAATTGACTAAGAGAATGCTTTTTGATATATCCTATCCAAATGCTTCTATTGACAGGAATAAGTAAATTTTCATTTACTGATAAGATTTCCCTGGGAATAAAAGGAATCCTTAAAGTACATGTAATATATCCTCAGTGTAGCTGACATTCATGTCATCTGAGTTATAGAGAGGAAACCTATCCAGTAGCAGTTTCAGTGTTACTAATGCTAACTTCTCTATTTCCTCCAATCTGTCAACATTTGAATGTGGACATTATGTTTTGTTACTCTACTTACAACAACAGCAAGATTGAGGCAGGTGATGGTATCATTTTCTGTCCCAACAGACATATCAGGTTCAAAACGAGCAATGTTAGGCAACATGTAGGATATTGTGCCATCAGAGTTTTCTGTGATATTTTCTTTGGGTAAATATCGCACCCTTAGAAGACAAAATAAAAACATAGAAAGGTTTTAACATTTGGTTTTTGAGACAATACAGCCATGCCTGACTGAAGATTTTTGAAACACTAATGAACATTTTTGATGATGAATGTTAAATATTCTATAACAACTGAAAGGATTCTAAACTTTTCATATGAATATGTGTAAAAATTCCATTTTCTGTAAAAAATATTATTTTGGAAATATTTCCTTAGTGCCTAATGGACTTTTTTTCTTTATACTAAAATAGAAACAAATATTTCTTTCTTATTTTCATTTCAATAATGGACCTTGTATCTTTTAATATTTTAAGTTAATTATGTTTTGTCACATTTTTTGTAAGCTTTCTCATGGTTGCATGTAATTAGAAAGGAGTGACCTAGAATAGCTGATAAACACTTTCAAGTTCTGATCTGATAGGCTTGTGTTGCAACAAAGCAGGTTACAGGTTAAATCCATAGTGGGAGTCACTTTGATAACATTTCATATGCATGTGGAGATTTATAAGCAGTCTTTCAGCTTCACTGAGATTCTCATAAGCCTCTCTATCCAGCCCTGCCAGCAGATCTCTAAGGTACAAATCTCCACTGCAATTCTAGCTTTAGCTCAACTCTACAAGCCCTCATCCTCCTGCTGACCCCTCTGTGGGGGCAGCATCCAGGGGGCATCACAGGACTTGGTCTATGCTGTGGTCCACAAGGCTTGACCCAGCTCCGTCCTAGAAGGGATCCTCAGGGTACTCCATCAGATCTTCCTGGGTATGGATGGACCAAAAAGTTAAGAGAGTGTTTCCCCATGGCACAGATGTAGCCAGTGCACTGCCTTACCTCAAAAGCAGCTGGATCTTGGTTTCTAAAGACTGGTTTGTATACATGTCATTTTGATTAACAGCCTAATGTGTAGAGCATCTACCTGAACATTGAGAGATCTTTTTCTAATTTATGTTACTTCTACCTGGAAACAAAAGACCTAAAAAAAGATTTCCCAACAGAATCACGGGACAGTTGGATTTTCAAAGCCAGTTGTTCTACATATTTAAAGGAATATTGAGAGAGAGACTCAGTGTCACAGTGATTCAGGTAGACCCAATATCCCAGGTGAGCAGTACCGCAGCAGTGAGAAGAACTATAGCCATCATTTCTTACATAGTCTTCTCCAGGCTTCTGGCAGAGATTAGTCCCTGAGAATAAAAGCACCATCACCAGAGTAAAACATTTCTGTCTGGTGGGAATCAACCTTCTTCAGTATTTCTTAACTGGTTAGTTTCCTGATTCCTGTGTACCCATTTCCTACATCTTCTCAGGTACTTTCTGAACCAAGAGTTCTCTATTTCCAATGAGAAATAAATAAAGCAACTCAGCTGTAGATGTTGCAATGCACAATCATCTTGGGAATATAATATACAACCCCAAAGATATCAAGAAGGAAATACCCTTTTGTTTTAAGAAAGCAAAGGTCCTAGTGACAGCTGGATATTGGACTTCATGACTCAGGAAGCATCAACTAATCCTATGTCCATATCACATTCAAAATATAGGAAATTATTAAAAGCATCCCTGGATGGGGATGGACTGCTGCATCTAGGCCCTAGATAGTAAGTACATTCAGAAAAAAAGGAATGTTTTTCAGAGGAAAACTTAAAAAAGGAAAAGCTATAGATTAAAAATAAGTCATAAAGGAGCAAATAAACAAAACACATTATATAAAATAAATATGAGTGATATATGGGTGACAAGATAATCTCTTGGGTTTAGGGCATCTGGCATATTTTCTTCTACGTAAAAAGTTGGCAAAAACTGAAAAGCAACAAGTACAACATTGTGTTGGTGTGGCAAATATTTTGCTAATGAGCAATAGTTTTTGCCAAGAGCAAACAGCTTCACACTCCATTACTTATTTCTATATGGTTTTTCTCAGTATGAGACTCAGTAGAGAAAGTGTTTGTGATTGCTGTGTGGAGCTGCAGTTTAGGCATTTTTGTCAAGTCTGACTAAAATACAATGCTTGAATTTCAAAAATACATTGTAACTCAGCAGAACTTTATCTGACTTGAATAAAACTTTTGTTATATGTCACAAATTCGGGGGGCTTTGCTCACCTGTATGTGTAAGGTCCTCTTTGTTCAAGTTTTGGACGTGCTCCTGTCTCTAATACCTCTGAAGGATTTTGTACATGGAAAATCCAAAATTGCCTGTAAACTGAACTTCCTGGCACAAGCCAATTTTGAAAAGCAATGGTACCATTGACAATGACAGCTTCCTGAAAGCACAAAAATAAAAGCTAAAATTAACCACAAAAAGTGATTGATAAGCTGCATTTACTTTCCAGATGATCATAGAAGATTCACAAAGCTGCATTTACATTCCAGATGATCGTAGAAGATTCACAAACAAACAGGAAAAAAAGCTATCATCGATGTGGGGCACACAGCACACATTTCTGGCCAACATTTGAGGGCAGCCTGGCATTCCTGACCAGTGAGAACAAAACCGAGCCCCCCTAAAATAAGTAACCACAACGCTGATATGATTGCTACTGTAGCCCATAGAAAAACTTTCCTACTGCTGTGGTTGGACATTGCCTGAGTTCCGAAATACTTGCCAAATCCAATGATGATTTGTAACAAAAAAATTATTAAATAGAATATAAAAATAGAATGACTGAATGACACCCAGCAGTTTTTAGAATCCATAAACTACTTTTCATACATTTGGAAATAGTCCAAGGGAAGAAATGAGAGTTATCTCTAAGCATTACTCAGTCAATAAGTAATTTTGCACCCAGAGAAAGCAAATAGTGTTTTTGCAGGACTGTTTTTTGTCAGAAAACTCTTGTCACTAAAACTGAGACTTTCTAAGAAATCTTTCTAGTTTTGACAACGTTTTGTTAGAAAAGTTTCACAGTTCTAGAGAATGAGGGCAAAATAGGGCTATAAGTACAAGACAGGGCATCAGGAATCACTCTAGAGTAACCAGCAGCTTTATGTCTGTGACGCTCAGCTATAATATGTTAAATGTCTATTCAGTTCTTAGGATTATTGAGAAGGAGAGTTTGTAGATATGTTTCCTGTATTGTCAGGGGAATGCCTGCTTTGCCTAGTGTACATCAGGCCTCTTTCTGTATGATTTTTCCAAAGCCCTGGGATAATGTAATGTTTCTCCTTAATGGTAAAAATTCAGAGTTTTTTCAGTAAGAAGAAAAATCTAGGTTGCCTGGCTCTAACATGAAATGATTTTTTATTAGAGTGGTGCAATATTGATTGGTTAATTTGCACAGCTCATAGAGTCCTGGGAATTAAAAGGCTGGAATCCCTCCAGAGAGCAAGAAAAGACATTTTATATTACAAGTTGCTAGATATTCTTTCTAGCTTAAGTTTCTGCCTCTAGAGTTTGCTTACCAGGCACCATCAAAAAACCAGGATCCTACCAATTAAGAATCACTGCAGTTAGAAACAAATACCATGTCTTGGATAACTCATCAAATAGTTAGGGCTTTGTCTGTGGAAAGCCTGTTTGTATGGTGTAGTTGCAAATGCCTTACTCATGGTGTAAAGCACTGGGCTTGCTGTCTGAATAACTGCTATAATTAATGCACAATTGTATGAGAGGGGAAGGAAACCTTGCAGCACAAACATGTTATCAACTTGAGGTCTTGTGCTCAGACCAGACAGCTGAAGTTCTCTTCAGCCTTGTTTTGCTAACCTCAGGAGGTCAAAGACTATCACAGCTGTGATCCAGCATGGGGCAGACCTCCTTAATGAAGAGAGAAAAGCTTACATGATTTTGAAATCACCTTTTCAGTTTCCACAGAGAACTGCTCAAAGGATCTGGGAGAAGCAGGCTGATATAAAGAAAGGCTTAACTCGGTCTCTTCAGTCTGCCTGTGATCAGCAGGATCATGGGACGGGAAGAGATGACAGGATTTGATATCCTGCCTCTGCGTAACTGAAGTAGGGAAATGGTTAAGGGTTCCTGGCAGCTATATGGTCAAGACGACAAACTAAACTCTTTAGAAATCAACAACACACAGGCACAGGGGTGAATAGAGAAGTGTCAACCTTGTGACAATAGATTTTAAAGTAGTGTTACCTGCTTCTTAAAAGAAGTTTCCCCCTCCTTTCATTCCTCCTTACCCTTATAACCCTTTGCTAAGGATTATAATAGTGCAGACTTTTATGTTAACTCCTCTTCCACTGCAGAGTTTGCTCGGAGTGCCTGAGCCATAGGACCGCTCTTCCAATCCTGGATAGACACAGAAATACTCCCCCAACCTGCCTCCAGATCTAGGCATTCTGAGCACTTTGGAAAATGTTTATGCTGCAATGATGACATCCTACAACTTTGTGTTGACTTGGAAGAATATAAGGAACATGCTTCCTCACATGTAAATTATTTTTTCAAATGGTGGATCTTTGCCTGTAATCTTCACACTGCTATTGCAAGGAAAGCCAAGAGTGTGCAGGACTTTATACTGGTTCTTTATAACCAGGACATCTTTCCATGTAAACTGAGACTGCAGGCTATGGTGACAAGCCTTTTCCTGTGCTTTCTGTACTCCCCCTTGCTGCACTTCACTATACTACGTACTTTCTTATCAATCTAAAATAAAGAGGTGGGGTGGCTCTCCTATATTTTTCATGCAAGAATGACGACTATGCCCATATTATACCCTTAGGAAATGCCAACAGAGAAAAATTACTTTGGGCTTTGTATGAAGAGTTCCCTGGGACCTGAGTACATGGGAAAGTCAGGTCACAAAGAGTTACTGTGTGGATTTGCAGCTCAACATTTACTCTGTGCTAATGCCACCATGGACACTCCTGGGGGATGCTTCAGGGGGACAGCTGATCCACCCTGATAGTGCTGCAGTCAAAGGGGCAAGCTGGTTACCACAGCCCCCAGTACTTGATCCATGTGCCTCCCCCTTCCCTTGTTCCAGCTCTCATTCCCCAGGGAGCTGTTTCTGCCTGCTGGACTGACGGAATATTATTTTATTATTTGCCTCTTTTTCATTTTTTTTTCTTTTTTCTTTGTTTTTTTCTGGATTACCTTTCTACCAGTGAGCAACTTGGCTCAGTTGTCTGTGTAAGGGGAAAGATCAGATGAGAACACGAGTTAAAACAAGGGAAGCAGCAGGACAATAGAGCAAGACAATTGTTTTCAGTGGCATCCAGCCATTACTGTTAGTGAGATTTCTCCCACGAAGAGGCGTGTATGTTTCTCTGTTACATGGTTCAAGAGTGCAAATGGTGGCTTAAAGCAGAAGAAAATGTAGAGCTCTGTCATTATCCGTGTCTTGATTTGATAAAACTAATATCCATCACACCAGCAAGCCCTTGGGTGAGGTCAGCCCTACATACTACCCCCTTCTATGGCTGGTGACTTGTATACTCCCCTAGTAACACTGCCATGCGCTATGATATTATGAAGGGTGGAGTAATATATGGGAAACTACTAATCTGCAATTGATAATACAAAACACTTCTCAGCTCCCTAGTCAACTACATCAGCTCTAATACCTTATGCAATAGTTAACTATTGTTAGCAACAGCAGATACACTATATCTAATTGCTACACAGCCAAGCCCATTTCATGATCTAACTTCGCAACACAGAGTGAAATCAATAGGAACTTTAACCCCTTTTGTTTCTGACACATTTTTCACCCTACTTGTGCTGGTTCAACTGGCAATACATAAATTCAAGAAATGCCAAGCAGTCAGCAATTGAAGCTTGCTACATTTTGTTTCTTTATACTAAATTCAGCCATCATGATTCCTGATGAAGAAATGCAAAATGCAGGACAAAGTTGCTGTCTAAATGAAAGATCTGCCCAGATGGACAAAAAATGCCATTTTCTGGGAACTGAGAAATGCCATGAGTACTTTAGGAGGTAATAAAATTGTTACTAGTTTATTTCTGTGTTGTATGTGTTGGGCTGCATATGTAAGCTGGAAGAAACAACTGATACGACTCCGTAAACTTGGATAAATTAAGTTCCAGGAAAGAAAATGAAGTTTTGCAGCTGAAAGTGTGAACAGTCATTTATTACTTTTTAAGTGACTATTATTAGCTTAGTTTTAGCCTTTCTAGTCAGGATTTGTTGGACCAAATCTTACTTTTACAATAAAAAAACTAAGGAAGCCAATCAAGTTTGTCATTGGTAATGCTGGAATACGTGTGATCGCATAGATCACTTATGTTCTGCTGAGAGCCATCAGTAGCTTCAGCTTTGTTAGTTTAGATTAAGAAATTGCATATGAATATCATAAGCACAATTTTAAATTACAAGTGTTTTGTATGCCTCCAGTAGCTGAGGATATATAACCTGGACAATGATAAATAACATACATTGACAGACAGATGGATAAACATAATGATAGCTAAAACTGATAGCCTTATTTCTAAAAGTAAAACAGACTAACCTTGAGAACTCTACAGGAAGAGTGCAGCACTGAGGTACTGTGACAAATCATACACCATTCTATATCATCAATTCAACAGGAATTCAGTACAATAAGTAACATTTTGCAGCTTCTGTTACCCTCCTGAGCTCATGGGCTCAGGTAGAAAGCAAAAGCTCCTAGAGAAGTGGAGATAAAGATTTTTCTGGCAAATGAACCAGCTACCAATGGGTTTGAGTGGTTACAACTAGCTGGGGAGAAAAAAAAACCAAAAAAACCAACCTGATCAGCTGAAAAAAAAAGTTTTACCATAACTGAAATGATGGGAATTTTACCTAAATAAATAGTATTGTTTTAAGGGAGGGAAAGGCAAAAAGGCAGTAATTGAGCAGTGTCAAAATACGTCCTTTCCACAATATTATATCAAGATTTTTGATTTGTTGTTTGAATTCCCCTTTCCTTTTGATTTTTCTTTTTGTTAGACATGATAATGTCTAATAATAATAACAGACATGATAATGTGCAACCGAAATGTGTGGAGTTGGATAAAGAGAAACATTCTCATAGCCTCAAAAAATGTTTTTTTGCTAAGAACATGGAAAATGTCATGTTTCGCTCCTGACTGTGCCTAGGATAGTTTTCTAAGCCCCTAAAAACTCCACGTAAAGGCACCTCTACCCTCTGGATATATTCAGTCTAGGAAATGAAGCCCTTTGGTACTGAAATCAGAGGCATCTCTTAAGGGGAAAGCCTTTCCCTACATAGTATCAGTGCTGAAATAGCTTAGCACTAATCTCATTCAGTGGATCCCTGCCAAGATGATGGTGGTGGTGGTGGTGGTGTCATTTTGAGTGTGCTCTTCAGGTGACCGTTTCTTTAAAGAGCCTCTAAAATGTTCAGAAAACACATATAACATCGATATTCTTTAAAACTCCGCCCCCACTGGAGGCAGGATTGGAAACAGTTTATCTAAAGAAAAGACCTGAGACACAGATAGAGCAGGTTGGAGTTAGAAAACATACCAATGTTTTTTGTGTCGAAGCACACATCTGTTAAACTGGAACACATAAAGAGATAATAACATCTTGGTGTTCCATGCTACATGGACTTTGTTTGGGTTGTCCAGTCATGGACTGTTTGTGGGGAGTGAACAGTACCTGCCTTCTAGGAAATAACAGCCTATACCTTGTGAGTCTCTGTCAAATTTGTAAGGGGACTTGAGATTGTCTATAAACTTGCAGTTGCTTTCTCTTTGCTGCAACAACAGTATACAGCGTTCCGGGAAATATGTCTTGCAGTGTTTACTCAGCCTAATCTCCTAATGACTGCAGTAAAGAAGAAATGAGGGTGGTAGAGTCTGGTAAGCTGCAAAGATGTGTGCTTAAGGGGAACATGCTCAGGCTTCCCGCTGCTAGCAGAACAAGAATGGTAGAACTATTGATTGCATTGATTTTTGAAATTAAAGTTGTCCCTATTTATTGGCAGATGCTAAGTTCAGCTGGTGAGATGATTGTAATGTGATTTGAACAAATCTTGATAACAAGTTAATTTATGACAATTTGACTAATTATAGTATGAAGTGTCTTAAAACTATTCAGGAGGGGAAAAAAAAAAATCGACATTTGTTTCTCTAATCCAGCAATAATGTTTTATAGAAACATTCATTTCCCCTAGAAATATAGATTGGGTCTTACCACATTGCTGCCAAATTGCGCAAAGAACTGGGATTTGTGCTGAGATAGGATAGGCAGAGGAACAACTAGGGGTCTTTTAGCAAGCTTTGGACTGTGCAGATTTCAAAACACGATTTTGCTTATAATGGTGATAAACTGAAACAGTTTCTCCCTTTCATTAAATATATTTCATTTTGACATTTGTTTTCACCCAGTGGGCAAGGACCAAAGTTCGGGCTTTGCCCCCTATAAGTCCAAATAGAAATAAAAATGCTTACAGGCTGTATCTGAGAGAACATTTTGCTCGTTATTTTTTTCCTGTCCTAGAGCCTCTATTCTTAAGAAATTCCAAATAAAATCGTCATTGAAACTGATCAGTTTCTAACAAAAATTTGCCTAAAAAATAACATTTTCAAAAGTAAAAGATTTCAGAAAAAAAAATATTTTCAGCATGCTCTGCTCAGCTAACCTGTTTCTTTTGCAGTCAGCTCTACAATTATGCAACTGCAATGAGTAACAAATATTTGTTTTTCTTACTAGCTTTTTCATCAACACAAGTGAATCAGAATTAGTTAGATTCAAGTCCCTCTTGAGCATGTGCTGAACTAATCATATATTTCAGCTGTTGTACCTTGGCATATCTTTTCTGAAAAGGAATTGCCCAAAGAGTCTCATGGTCATGCTAAATAGTCAACTTCCTAAATAGAAAAAAAATAATCTAATATGACTTTTGGGTAGGAAAAAAAAAAAATCCATTCATTTAGATAAATAAAGCCTCTACAAATTTACTCTTTCAAGATTTATACAAATATTGGTACAAATTTTCCCCTTTTATATACATCAAGCAAGCTGCCTTGAAATTCTTGGGTGACATGGTTTAATGCAAGGTGTCCCTGCCCATGGCAGGGGGTTTGGAACTAGATGATCTTAAGGTCCTTTCCAACCCTGACTATTTTATGATTCTATGATTCTATGAAATAGGTACAAGCACCTGAAACAGGATCACAAAGCAGAAAATTATAAAGAGGTTGAGGAAAAAATTACTCCGTATAATACTTTACCACTAAGAACTCATGTGGGTATAATTTAATATGTAGACACTTGCAAACCATGCTGTATAACTGGTTCAGTATTATAAGTAAACAGGTGAACCTGTAACTTTGCTAATATGTGTAATTTGCTTTGGAAATATTTAATAGCATAAGACAACACTCTGGATAAACTCCAAGTAAATATTTAATGTAAGGAGATATACACATTTTTAAACTATGTGCTTTCTAGAAAACTTGTTGTTTCCTCAATATGTCAATCAATTAAAAAAATTTGCAAATACAGAGAGTATGACTTTTTTTGCAAAATATTCAAGGTGTGTGAGACTGTCTAGTGAGATACATTTTATTATTCTCTATAGATATTCTCTATAAATTTGAAAATTTCATGAAAAATACAATAAGAATTTGAAAATTCCTCCACAGTTAGGGTTTTCACTGGATTTGCTGACAAATTTGAAGTGTTATATAGAATGATTTTGTGGTTTTTTAAAGTTTTTTTTTTTTTTTAAAGTGATACTAGAATCTAGACAGGGCCTTGACAGACAGTTTAACATCTCCTGACAATTCATGTATCCACCTCCTCAACTGACTCCAATAGCTGTTAATGGAAGTCTTCCACAAGGGTCTTAGAGTAAGCATGCCTAACATCTCAACAGTATTGTGTCACAGCAAATCATTAGGAGGACTAACCATCAGCCAAAGACCTTAAAGTTTCTAGATTTTTAAGTGTAGGAGAGTCCACCTTGGCTGTAGTGACCCCAAAGAGACTCCATGACTTTATGTCTCCATGGTGGTCACCCCGGGGCTTCCATGGTCTTTCATTCTATATTACTCCATGATTTAGACCCTCAGTTATTCACCCTTCCCACCAGAGATTTAACAAATTAAGTTTTCATTTTACTTTAAAGACAAAAGTAGATTTTAAAGACATAAAATCATCTAAAAGACGAGAAAAAAAACCCCAGGTTACTACACACTACATCAACTATTCTTCACACTCCTTGAATGAAGGAGACTTATATGATCACATCCTGCAGTTTTGGAGCACATTGATTTGGATCATCTCATCACAGAATGTGAGCTGAATGTATGTAAGTGTAGGATTAGACTCTACATCAGTAGATTGTGCAGCATGTAAATGTAATTTTATGGAGTAAGTACCAAAATAAGACAAAAATGCAGAAAAACAAAGAAGTGGATCATCATGAAAGAAAAATATAGAAACTAAAAACATTCATAATTAAAATAAATATAAAAATGTTTAATTCAAAATTACGTTACTGAAAACACTTCTTGAAAACTATATTTTGACTTCTCATGTGAAGCATGAAATGCAACAAGCAAGTAAACATGACAATATAATTAATATATTTTAAAAATATTGCTGCAGCATCTATTCTCAGGGAAGTTCAGATTGCACATGTTACATTGTCAGGTTTAATAAAGAAAATAGAAAGAGAAAAAAGCATTATTTTGAAGTTTTAAAAATAATGACCTTTCAGTAACCAAAACCCATATAGCCCGGGGGGGGTAGAAAAGAAAAAAAAATTACCTTTTTTATTGCTTTGCCTATGAGGTTATCTCCAACTGGTATCAGAACTCCTCCAAAGATAGCCAACACAGCACCGAAGATGGCCCCAGTGAGGAGCCCCCAGTTTCTATTACAGCCCATTCCTCTCCTTTGTCAGGTTGCAGGCAGACAATGTACAGTTATCTTTGCTGTAAGGCTTGATGATGTTTTTCTCACTTCTTGGTCCCAATAGACTCACTGGTCTTCCTGAGAAGAGCTGCTAATGTAAGGGGAGAGTGAACAAAAATCACATTCCAAAGCTCAAAGTACGAAGTGCATGAGGTGAAGCAGGTAGGAAGATAACATATCAAAACCAGCCAGTGACAGCCAGTGCCAAAAAGAAAAAAATAATAAAGTTGCATGTTACTTTGGCAAGCTAGCCACTTTTTCCATAACATTATCTTTTTTTAGTCCAGTTGTCTCTAAAGACAGATAAGTTCTTTTACTAGACTTTTATTACACTTTTTTTGGCTCTATTGCATTGGGGCACTGACATTATTATTCTGCTGATACTCTTCCTGAGATTAGCACCTTCTCTAAAATCTATCTGTTCCAAAGGAAGAGGCTATAACCCTCTGCTTTTATCAAATCTTGCAATGCCCATGGCTCCAACTTCAGGAAAACCCACAAGTTTACACCACCAGTGTGAACTACCCAGACTGTTTCTACATTAAAGCAATAAAGAAGTCCTCAAGGTCCACCAGCACCTTGTTAGGAATGGCAGCTCTAATGAGAGGCACATACAAGAAACCTGTCTTTCCAAATCTGTCACTCCACTGTCTGATACTGAAAGGATAAAACTTTGTTTCAACAACTTCATGAAAAAACCATGATTGGATTTTCCTTTTAGACCTGCATCCTTACCATCACCTAGTTTCATCAATCCCAATTGCCTTGGTCAGCAGGCTGATGATGTGTCCTCTCATGTCCTATCAAAGCCACACCATGTCTAAACCTGAGCCCAGACTGCTCCTTTTGTCTGCATTGAAAACTCACCTTTTGCCTGCTCTTGCACTAGTGGCAGTTTATGGCTCCCTGGCCATTAACAATGACTGTTTCTGTATATTTGAGCTAGTTTGATATTTTAATCATTTCTCCTTGGATACTTGCAAGCAAAATGACGAGAAGACTACTTACTTGCAAGCTCAGAAAAATACCCTTCCTATGAAAGTCAACCAACCCATCCACCTGGAGGTACACCTTAATGGAACCGCAGGTTCACTTAGTTGCTTGCCTTTCTACCAGCTGTTACCATGTGTTTTTATGCAGAACAGCAATAGAACACAAATTTATTAAAGGTTCTTTGATATAGTGGATGGATGCATAATGCAGCTAATGGCAAACTTCACAGCAAATTCAAGTTAGAAATTCGTTAGACCTGAAAAACTTTTGCGTTCTCATGGGATAAGTGGCGTGGAGATTTAAAAATCTGACTACTGCTACACATTGTAAGAAATCTAGGGAGAAACAGAAGTTCTCAATGTAATCAAATTCTGAAAATTACATATTTCAAGTTGATTTTTTCCATAATGTTATTTATTCTAGCAGATTTTTTTTTTTTTTTTTGTAAGTGTGGAAATACACATTTGAAAATTTAAAATGGAAATTATCTCTTCCATAATGTTTAAAGAGGGCTTTTAATTTATTTCTTTTCCTTGTCTTCAAAACTGAAGCTTTTCAAATTCAACAGAAATACATCTTCCACCAAAATACATATCCATCTAAGTTTCTACAAGCAGTTCCAGTGGATTTATTTTGTGTTAGGCAGACTAGGTATCTCTCCTGAGCAACAGCAATAAACAGCTAGAAAGCAACTGGCTGCTAATAATTGTGTCTATTCCAAGCTTTTGCAAACTCTAAAATATTCACCCTTCTCCCACCAAATACAATGCAATAGCAGTCTAGACATATCTCAATTTATGCAATTCAAGTTATCCATTACACAATTGCAGTGGAGAGCACTCACAACATAACACTCAATTTCACATAAAAGTCAACAAGTTATTCTCATCTATTACAACTGAAAGTAAAATATGAAAATGAAAGTAAAAATTTCCAATACAAATGCAGTTGTGGCTGGGAATTCGAGTGAACATTATTACCTTAAGCAGAACAGAACATTCCATACTAAAATTAGATATTGTCTATGAGACTATAGTATCATTTAAACTTAAATTTGACTACAGGATTAATATGAATATTCAGCCCATTCTAAAGTGTTGGGTATGTATTTTTAATATTGTTTTAAATGTCCTTAGAGAATATTGACAATGGAAACGGTCCATTCAAATCTCTGAAAAGACAATTTATAAACAACTGAATAGGAGAAAAAATGCAAAATGTATTAAACTTTTTCTTTCCTGCATAATTTATACTTCTGTACGTCAGTTTAAAGCAAGCATTTATAAAAATAAAATACTATTATTTTTTTTTTCTTAATGATTTCTCCATCTCTAATAGTAATTTTTAAACATTGCTTGACATGGCATTAATTCAATCTTACAGAGAATCAGATTTATTGTCCCAAAAGAGACAAACTATATGGGGAAGAAGCAGTGTGTTTAGTGAAAATTAAAATGGGGTTTGAAAATTCCTATTAAGAGTTTCAACTAAAAACCATGGTGTTTATTTAAACATAATTCCAGTTTCTCCAAGGTCAAATGGTGGGATTAAAAATCCTGAAATTACTGAGACACAAATTTGCAGGGAAGATGTTTTTTCTGCTTTTAAAAGCATAAAAATCACCAAAACCAATACAAACTTGGCCTATGTTGAAATAATAGTTTTGACCTTTTATCTGCAATAGTAAATGCTAAAAATATAATTTTAAAAGGATGCAATTCTTATAAATTCACATGACTCCAGAACTGTATGTTCAAGAATATTAAATAGCCCAAAACAGAATGCAGTTGGGAAATCCAGCAATACTGAACATAAAATACCACTGCTAACAGCAATGAAACATTTCACTAATACATGTAAAATTTCATTGTTCCTTGCAAACAGCTTTGCAAAATCCTGTACTTTTTTTTTTTGTAATTACAAATAAACATTTTCAAGAGTTTTCCACCAACTGATTTTAAACGTATTTCTGAGGAAAACCCTCTGATTTAAACAATGTATTATATGACTCACCTTGAATAAGGGCAACTGACTTTTCAGCTGAGCATACAAGTACTTAACACATGACTTGCACCAAGTTACGAGTAGACAAGCAGCTAAATCTCCACACCAAGCGCATAGCCTCTATACTCAGAGGGAGTGTTTATATATTCCAAGAGATGTCATTTCCCTCTTCATCTTTCTGCCAGAAGAAGTTAAGTTGTATTGGGGTTGGGGAAGGGGGGGGGTTATTTTTACAGTGTGACTAAAAGCCACTACCTACATCTTGTGGTAATATACTTAGCAGCTGCAATCTTTGTCAAATTTTGATCCAAGTGAGTCAAAGGTCAAGGAGACAAAAGGGTAACTTACTTATTTGGTTCCCAGTCTCTTCTTCTTTAATAGCCATTTGATTTAAAATTGCTCATATTAGCAAGTTATGACTAACCAGTTCCTGACAGCTTCTCTAAGATACCGAATATTTACAAATGCTCTTTGCTATGTAGCATGCTCTGCTGTATAAAAAAAGCCTTACTACTGTAGTCATTCTCTGTCAAAACACAGACTAAACACCTTTGCAGCTCAATCATTGTTAGAGTATAATTTCAAGTAATAAAAATCAGGAAACATCAGAATATTTTTTGAAGGGTTTTTTTTTTTTTCACGGTTTGGATTACATTTCCTCAGAAAGTGCTAAAGTTCTTCCTCTTTTGCTGCAAGTTCAATGAAGATCATCCCAGAAGCTTTGTTTTCTTAATGTATCTAAAAATGTTATTTTTTTCACCGTGTCTCCCAAGCACAGGGTCTACTAATAATTAATAATAACCAGTCTGGCAAGCTTTCTCACAAATAACTTTTAAATAACTCCTCATTGACTGTGAATTAAATTAATAGGATTGTTTTAAAAGATTCTTCTGGCAGCAGCAAGAGGATGAGATTGATATTTGGCTTATTTAATTATAAGAGAGAATATATTCCTAAAAAGATTTTTAGGTCCAGACTTTCAGGGTATAGCACTGAATAGTTTATATGTTTAGTATTCACTATATGTTTTGACTAACAGTTTAGTATTCTGGTTTTGATATTGCCCTACTTGAAAGTTAAGCTTTTGTAGCATGATTTTATATTCCCATTTTTCTATAGTCGTGGCACTCGCAGAGTTCTTCTTTACCTGCCTATTGTGAAACATGAAAAAACTAATTTTGACATTAATGTCTTGTCAGACGTGGAGATGTTAGCAGATGTTGGCTGAGGTTAACAAGTGAATTAGAAAACTCTAGGAAACTCCTGTCTGTACTTTTGTGCACTCTGAATTTTTTCAGAGGACACTAACCTTAAAAAAAACAAAACAAAACAAAACAAAACAAAAATAACCTTCTGGTTGCTAAGTAAATGCCAAGCCCTGGGACAGAAATTGAGGTTAATGTTCTCAGCACTCAAAACATGATTTTCTATAATCTTTTGGGTACTTTTCCTATTTTGAAATAAAAGATTTATCTGGCTTATTCTATTAGCACCATCTTATGCGGCTTCTACACTCCCAATACAAAATCCTGTTGCCACCACTCAGTGGTCATCTGGCTTCTCCTGTTATTAGGTCCCATAAAAGGGGTTGTATCTTACCAAGTAGTGCAAGATTTCAAGCATTCAAGAACCCCACAAAAAACAGGAACATGTGGCTCCTGTCCCCATATAAGCTCTTTCTGGCTCAACACACTCATATTCACTCACGGGCATTTAATTCAGGAGAAGAATGACAAAGATGAATCATCTATAGAAGAAAATATGCAATATGTCACCAGCTGGATGAGACTTCTGCCTCTCCACATGTAGTGGAGATACTAGGAGGTGTTCTTTTATAGGGAGTGAAATTTTGTATTCATGACAGGTAGTTTGGTTTCCCATAGAAGTGAAAACCTTCTGTGCATCATATCACATAATGCAGAGGAGGCAGCACATAAGCCATCCACCTAAACCAGCCTCAGCAATTAGTTCACTTCTATTGCATTAGAGCCTACCCGAGAGTGAACACAGCCTATCTTCAAGTGCTGCCTACAAAGAACTTGAAGATATAACACAGAAATCATAAAAATAATAGTACAGAACTGCCATTTTTTTTCCTAAATTATATGTTCACTGTCTTTGTCTCAGGTACTCTTACTAGAACTGCTATTTGGAACCACCCCATTTTCCAAAAGCCACATGATTGATAGATCGAAGTTAAATGGCAGGAGTACTCACCTCACCTTTAAAGAAGGAAATATCAAGATATTTCAGTTGTTTCAGTTTTGTTTTTAATATCTTATCTCCAAGGACCTAGAAGAAAAGGAAGACATAGTTTCATAGCAATAATACTTTTCTTGTTTAAAGTTAATTATAAATATTTGATGAAAATAACTTATCCAAGTAAAAGTAAGCATCTGGACTAAGGAAGATTAATTGGTTTCCTCTCATCTCAATGGAGAGGTGTGAGCACATGCATGGACTCATCCCATCTACCTTAAATGATTATCTTAGGCAAGGATATACTATACCCTTTGGACGTACTGGTGTCTCTTCTTTAACTGCAGAGGATCTAAAAACTCACTTAAATTAGACGTCTAACTTTCAGAAGGTTAATGTTAGAACAATTCCACTTGAACTTCTTAAAAAGGTCTTCCGGTTCCTCTCCTCACTGGTGCACTGTATCATCAATACCAGCACAGCTATACAAAGTTCTCTTAAGCGCAAACAAGTTGTGAAGCAAGAAGAAAATACAATGGGAAAACTTCAGTCCACCTGACATTAATGGAAAACATGGCCAAAAATTGCAGACATGGTGTAGCATTCTTTTGCCCACCTCCCATCACAGACTTTTGCTGCAGATGTGTTGGCCTTCAAGGCTTTCCAATGTATGTCCTGATTCGTACTCCAAACATTCATATCAAGCAGTCTTCAGCCCCCCTAAAAAATATCCTCCAAAACATGCATTAATACCTGATTTCTCATCCAAAGAGCTTGGAAGACTCATTCCAAACTGCTATGTAGCTCCCTCATTATCCACTAAAGACTCCGAGCTGTAGTATTCCCAGCTTTGTGAACTGTTAGGACCTAAAGTGCTGTCCCTTGTGATCCTCAGTGTGTTCTGATGACACGGAAAACATCCTAAAATACTATTAGCCCAAGCCAGCTTGGCAGCACTGCAGTGGAAACAGTGTGATATATTTGGCTCCTGCCAGTGATGACCTTCTCTCTCAAACTGTAACCAGGTTCTTTAAGGGAAAAATGGGTGACGAAAGACCCAGTTGCTGCTTCATTTCCTTTTTTCTGGAAATAATGATTCTGAGCTTTACTTCACTGACTGTGGCATGCATAAACTGCTTCCTTTCTCCGATCTCAAATTTACTTTTAAAATGTATTTTCAAGTTATTTTAGCAGGGGGATCAGATGAAGAAAGCACAAAAGAGGCAAGGATGGAACGGACCTTGATTCTCTCTTCTATGGGTTCACGTGAGAGTCACTCAGAATATAGATAGGAAGGAACTTCGTAAACTGAAACCAATAAAGAAGCTGTAATATAACTTAGGCTTCTGGGTAAGTCTGAAGCAGCAAAGAGCTATAAAAATCTGTTACCTAAAGGGCTGGCTCAGTCTATTACTGATAGAGACGTTTCTCACTGAAAACTAAGGAGGGCATAGAGAGGAGGCTCCAATGGTAAGGAAGAACAATTTTAAAAGCAGACATCTTTTGAAAATCAAGAGAAATTTAATAAATCTTGTCCCTACCTGGATATATTTCACTTCTTGCAAAACTCCTCTCCTTGGCTCAGAAGTCACAGAATAATGAAATAGTTCAGAACTCCTTCAACAGTGCAATACCTGTTTGAGAAATAGTCACCATAATGAATCACCCCAATGGCAGTGACTTAGATGAATGACTGCATAGTCCTTACGTTAGCCTTTGCCTACCAGCTACACAGTAATTTTGTCTGTGTAATAATTAAGAACAACATATGTACAGGGGATTTTTCTACTTAATGAAGAGGTAAGTTCCTGGTTACCTTTTTGGTGACTTCTCAAGAATTGAAGACCTATCAAATAATTGACACCCTTTTCTTTCAGTTCACATGTTCCAGACCCGGAGGCATGTCCTTGGTCTGAGCAACATGCAAATCTTCCCCAGGACTTCAGTTCAGTCTCAAACAAAAGGTATTAAAGCCAAACCATGAACCTACTGCCAGAAAAGAAAAAATCCCTGCTTTTCGTCAGGCCACCACAACAAGAAAGCTTTAACCAACCCCATGTCTTGGGACAGTTGCCTAGCCCCACTTTGAGAATCAGAATCAGTGATTGGAATGGTATCAGGGGATCCATGCCTCTGCCAGTGGGATATATATCTTCTAGTAGAAGAAAGTGAGACATAGAAAATCATCTGGAGAATTAATACAGGTCGAAGCCCTTCCTGATTAAGCTTTCTCCATTGAGGGGGAATCTCAGAGACTAGAGCAATGGCACCATGAAGCTGGAAACACTCAGAAAAGCAGATTTTCCCCTCCAGCTGGCAGCAGAGGTACAGATCATGTGAGTCTTGCTTACCGGTCTGGGAAGGAAACAATTCTCAGACAGTTTCAAGACAATATGCACTGACTGCCATGGAGTTTTTCACCTTTTATAGCCTTTCCCTATGGATCTGGTGAGATAGCTTTATTTAAACTACTTTATGATACAGAAACTTTATTATACAAATTTTCTCATACCATTATAATATTGTTTATTCTAAGTGCTAATGCGCTGCTTTTGCATGAGTGACAAAAAAAGAATTTTTCCTTTTTTCATATTTTTCTTGAGAATATATTAAATTAATACAATGAAAGTATGAAACACAGATCACACACACATGGAAACCCAACCAAAACTGAAAAATAAAATCACCCTTGGCACAAGAGATATATTGGCAGCAGCTGAAGTTCTGAAGACGTTAAAATTTGTGTGCTGTTACTGCGTATTAAAAAACATTAACAACTGTGAAGAACAGAGCAGTAGAAAAAGTACTAAGAGTGACTTTTGTGCACTAGCAGTGAATGAAGTAGGCAGCTAAGAGATACCCTGAACTTCTCAGATCATGTAATTTTCTGATGCTAAGAGGTGGTATTATTCTTTCTTGAAATGAAACCATGATACAGAAATATTCATTTAACTATCAGTTACACAAAAATTACTTCCAAAATATAATAATTTAACTGAGGAAAACCTGCAATTCTGGTCATTTTCCTGGTTGTGCCAATTATATAAATGCTTCTGAAGTCTCACTCGGGGACAGAAAGAAATCTCCAAAACTAGACAACTACAGAGTTCACATTTTTTATGAATAAGACACTTTTTGCTAGTTAAAAAAAAAAAAGAAATCACTGAGTTAACAACATAGTTATTGTACCAGTTATTAAAGAGAATCAGGTCACTAAAACAGCACAAGTCAGTAGTATTAATATGACTATGCTATATTTGTTGAGTTGATCTCAGGACTTCCATACAAAAATTAATTTTAGGCATGTTACATCAGCATCTTTACTGGACATGAATTATAATTTTAAATCTGCACAGAAATGCACTTATATACCTTTTCCTATAACTAGTAATTACTACAGTATTTTCAGATGATAATTTGTAACACACTTATAAAATCAAGCATTTTATGATCAGCCATACACTTGATATTTCTCTTCATATTATTTTTTATAAATGCACATAGTCCTTCATATAATAGACTTTTATGTATAAAAGTATAATTCACAAATGAATAATTACGCTTGTTACAGCTTACAATATGAATACATTAATTTTTAATTGCAATGTAGAGTTAAATATTAGCAATATATTGAGTATAATCAAGATATTAATATACAAGTGAAATAATTTGATTATCATCAGTATATTTGCTCTTTCTAAACTTTAGCAAATAGTGAACTTTATAAACAGTCAAGAAATAGAGACTGAATGGCATCTGTCTTTGCATTTAATAATTCTAGGATGTTAAGAGCATTTTGCTAGCAATAGATTGCAATAGTATGCTCACATGAAATGAATATGACATTCAACTGCCTGCTGAGAAGCTGCATTTAGCCCAGAAGCAGGATCACATACCTGTGAGGAGGGAGAGCTGCTCTCACTACTCTTGCCACCAGGAACTGGAGAGCTGCAGAAGAGCCTGCTAAGTTGGCTCCTTATTCACAGAAAAATCAAGTTGCTGTAGCAACCCTCTAGAAACCCTGGCTGCCCAGAGTCCTATGAGTCAGTTGATCTTTCATCAGCCACAGAGAGAAATAGAAAGTTGCACAGGCCTTTTAAATGCCTTGGTAACTAAGCTGTCTCGGGTGATAAGGAATCATAAGACCTCTGAGCCAAAGATAATACCTTTTCACACTTATGCTTTGCAAGAAAGACCAACTCTAAGAAATCCTTTCAGTGCCAACCTCTTCCTCTGATCTCTTTACCCCCTGCAATAGCCTCCAGAGGCAACATATCAGATCCCTACTGCCAATCCAGAACAAGCCTAATTGGCTTTGCTTTTTGCAATAACTCTTTGCAAACACAGTCTAATCAAAGTTAATCCTCACCATATACTGGAAATCAGGTAAGGAGTTTCATACTAGAGATAACTCTTCAGATTTGAGCTTTTTAATGCATATTTATACAAAGCACAGATACAGGTCAGGATAAGGGATGACAGCTGTGAATACAGCTGTTCAAATTCATGGGACTCTTTCTAATGATTTCTACCAGCTTTGGTTCAGAAGTTTGTTGTCTAAATGAACATCTGAGCCAAGTGATAGTGCTATTGCTTCCTCTGTCTGTCATTTTGGATCTCTGCTAGATCCTTTTATCATAACAATGGTGAGCTGCTCAAAATCTTTTTAAAAACTATTAATATATTAAAGTTTTTGTTTGAACAGTGGGTTGAGGCACCTCCTTCCAGACAGTCACAGCAAATAGGAACAGTGAACAGCCTGTCTGACAAGGCCTTTCATAATTAAGATAAAAACTGTCCCAGAGGGTTAAGAGGACCCTTAGATGAGTCAGTAAAACAGGAGCTATAACTAACTCCAGAGGCATCCCGTGGCATAAGCCTCTTCACCTGGCTTTCTATGAAGTTTCTTCTTCTCTAATATTAGTGAGAGAAAGAAAAGGAAGGAAGCAAAAATACTGCTGAAATTTCGATCAATCTGGATGTTTTCTGACCTATCCACTTAGGTAAATGCTGTTGTTCTACCTTTGTTCTTCTTGGAGTCCTGTTGATTTCTTCCTGTGCGGCTTTCGCAGCTGCAGCATCCAACTTGTTGCCAGACTTCTCTTCTGCCTTCTTTTTTACATGTGCTTCCTTTTACTCCTGTTTTCTTCCCCAAGAATCAACTTCCTCCTCCAGCTCTCAGTATATCTCTCCCACTTTCCACCCTATCATCTCAGCAGTCACTCCTCCACTAAGCATCTCCTCCAGTCTGTCTCCTCACCCATTGGATTATCCCCGAGTTTATTTTGCCACATCTGGAATTTACAGCTTTCCATCAATTCTGTCCTTGTCACCTGCCATTAACATTTATGTTTCCCCAAATCTCCCATGACACCTTTTTATTTCTTCTCCTGCTTCCCTTCTTCTCCCTCTGCCTGAAGTCCTGGCAGAGATTTCTTCTTCTCACACTATCAGTTAACCAAAAGGCTGGTTGCACCTGAAAGCCAGATTCATCAGTGCTCTTTGGTACACAGATAAATCTTACCTGAAAAAGTTAATTATAAATAATAATGTAAGTTTGGTAACTTAATCCTGTAATGTGTTATTGTTTTTGTTCTTTCTTAAAGCCTCAGAGCAGTAAAGCCCATAGCATTCCTGCCCATTATCTCTTCCCTGCCCAGCTGTCATTCAGCTTTTTTGAAGTCCTCCCACTCCTAGGAAAATTAATATTGAGCAGGTTCATCTATACACAAAGAAACAGACGTGCCAGGTGAGGAAAAGTAAACTTCATCCAGAGTGGAGAGAGGATCTGAGATGAGGCTAGGAACAACTCACACTTCTCTGAATGCCGGGTCAGACAGGTTCAGTGGTGAGGCAGGCATATTGGGCTACCAAAACCAGTGCTATGCCCATCCTTCCAACCCACAACAGCTAGAAAGGAAATGAGATGTATCACAGAATCACAGAATCACAATCACAGAATCACAGAATGGTTTGGGTTGGACAGGACCTTAAAGATCATCCAGTTCCAACCCCTCTGCCATGGGCAGGGACACCTTTGATACTTAACTTGCTTGGACCATAAAGGGTTAATGGACTTTATGGAGTGGGCTAAGCCTGTCAGAAAATGAATTGAGCTGTCTTCTATACATTCTGTGATGAGCAATTTAGATAACAGAAAATGTTTAACTAGGAGTAGAATAGGTGTCTGTAAAAGCAAGATAGAACGAAGGACATTGGCCTAGGCCCTGTTGAAACAAACTCTGGTAAAATACATAAAAGAGAAACTTTATTCATGACTTCCAGTATATATGGCTTTTCTGGGAAATTTAATGAATATCATAGAATCACAGAATGGTTAGGTTGGAAAGAGAACTTAAGATCATCTAGCTCCAACCCCCTGCCATGGGCAGGGGCAACTCGCACTAAACCATGTTGCCGAAGGCTCTGTCCAATCGGCCTTGAACACTGCCAGGGATGGAGCATTTACCACTTCCTTGGGCAACCCATTCCAGTGCCTCACCACCCTCACGGTAGAGAACTTCTTCCTTCTGTCTAACCTGAACTTCCCCTGTTTAAATTTGAAGCCATCCCCGCTTGTCCTATCACTACAGTCCCTAAGGAAGAGTCCCTCCTCAGCATCCTTATAGGCCCCCTTCAGATACTGGAAGGCTGCTATGAGGTCTCCACACAACCTTCTCTTCTCCAGGCTGAACAGCCCCAACTTTCTCAGCCTGTCTTCATACGGGAGGTGCTTGAGCCCCCTTATCATCCTTGTGGCCCTTCTCTGGACTTTCTCCAACAGCTCCATGTCCTTCTTATGTTGAGGACACCAGAACTGCACACAGTGCTCCAAGTGAGGTCTCACAAGAGCAGAGCAGAGGAGCAGGATCACCTCCTTGGATCTGCTGATCATGCTTCTTTTGGTGCAGCCCAGGTTACAGTTGGCTTTCTGGGCTGCGAGTGCACGCTGCAGGCTCATGTTTAGCTTCTCATCAACCAGCACCCCCAAGTCCTTCTCTGCAGGACTCCTCTGAATCTCTTCTCCGCCCAACCTCTAGCTATGCCTGGGATTGCCGACACTTGTTTTGAACAGGATCAGTCCCTGAGGGGCACCACTTGTTACCATTCTCCAGTTGGACATTGAGCCATTGACCACAACACTCTGCATGCAGCCATCCAGCCAATTCCTTATCCACTGGCTGGTCCATCCACCGGGTGGTCCATCCACCAAATTTGTGTCCCTTCAGTTTAGAGCCAAGGATGTCATGCGGGACAGTGTTGAACACTTTGCACAAGTCCAAGTAGATGACGTCAACTGCTCTGTCCCTATCCATCAGTTCTGTAGCCCTATCACAGAAGGCCACCAAATTGGTCAGGCATAATTTGCCCTTCACCTTTTTCTTGTGCTTTGAGAAGTCTTGTTAGTGTTTAGCATTTAAAAACAATCCTTAAAATTACATAGGATAAAGATTACAGAATTGTAAACATGCCGTCACAACATGAAACACCCCAGGCCTGTTTGTGGCGAAGTGCACGCCCTCTGCATAATTATACTCAGGCTTCTCTGTTCTAGGCAAAAAATAACAATAGTCACTTATCAGATTCCCAAAATGGTATTGGAGAGGATTCAGCAGGACACTCCCTAGACTTTCTGGGTAGTAACAGCCACAGAATTACAGTCATATAGATGCTTAGTCTCTCCAGTTTTTGGCAACCATTTCTTCCATGCTGTACTCTGCTCTATTAGTGGTTTTCTAGCTAGTTTTTTGTCAGTCTTTCTTTCACAATTCCTTTTCTCAGCTGCCAGATTCTAACATAGTCTTCCTATCCTTTCCCTAAGCCTTGCTATAAGGCTGCTTGCCCACCTCTTCTCAGAGGATAGATCTTAACCATATCAGAACAGTACCTCTAAAAGTCTTGGATGTGCAGACTGAAATGCTCATCTCAGCGCTGTGCCATGCCTCTGCCTGTAGTTTTAATGTGTCTGTGATCCTAATGTACACATGCCTAAATAGTGTCTGTGTGCACATTCAAGTAATGGGTATGAATCTCCTCGTAACAGACAGGAAGAGCCACAGTGGACAACATTTGACAGCTTTCATCCATTAGGCTTATAAAAACCTGGAAAAAGACAATGTCTTTGACATTTAGAGGCTGCAGATCCCAGTATTCTGATCCTTCAGCTGCATATAATGAGAAAAATCTTCGTCTTGGCATGACACGCATATGTTGCCTCATGAGTCGGTGAGGTTTGTGAGTTTTTTATTTTCTTGGATAGTAAACAGAGAATGTATTTTCCTGTTCCCAAGTAAAATGCAAAACCCTTCTTCTTAAAAGCAGTAATATTCTGGTTTTGACCCAAGAAATATTTAAGCATTTATACATGCTTGTATGTACACATGAACATACATGCAGGTGCCTTGCTTCAATTTCAAAGAATTTCTCCTGAAACTTAGTGTGTAGCTGAGCTCTTTTGCGTCTTACAATCTTGCTTATTGCCATTTTCCACCATGCAAACACCATGAATTCCACCTTTCCTTCAGCATCCCCCACTGAAATGCATGTGGCTGAGATGATTTGTGCCTACATAGGCCTTTGAAATTGTTATGAATCCCCACACAGCCTTAACCAAGCCATATTTTTCATACCATTCAGGTTCCTCACCTCAGCAATGGGGCAGTAATATAGACCTATTTCTTTGGCATGTTGCCACGCTTAGAGTATTGCTTAAACTGAGGTGCTTTTTGAGGTGTTACATCCCTCTTTAATGTGGCTACTGTATTTATATGTAGCCTTCATTTTCTTATGATGAAATTAATCCATGAATACATTCCCACCTTTAGAACTATGCCTCATCTAAATACCATTTTGATACTTCATGTTTAATTTACATTATGTGTCGGGCATGCACCCGGTGCACATTCTACAGATGGTTCAAGACCACCTTCCAAAGTATAGACCTAATGCAAATGTGTTGGCTCAACACATCACCTGATTTTACTTCCAGATCTTTCTAGGTCACCTGAAAACATATCTTGTTTGGATCTTGGAACCTTAAGGATCAAAATCCAATGTAAACCTGTCTTTAAACTATCTACGTGACATCTTTCACCTTACTGCATCACCTTCATGCTATTGTTGGCCCCTGCTGTGAAGGTGATGTGCAGCCTATCCTAGAAGAACTGAGTTAATACATTGTTTCGTGTCTGTAAGCTTCAGTAATTTTTTTCAGGACTAAAAGTTGACAGATTTCAATTAAATAAAAAATAAATACACACAAAAAAAAACCAAAACAAAAAAAAACCCAAAAAAAACCCAAACAAAGCAAAACAAAAAAAACCATGCAGCAGACTATAGCATTTTTCCTGAAAAAATCTTTAGTGCATTCTGAATCAATATGCATTTTGTAGAGGAAAAGAAATAAACTGCCATTCTGGGTAGGATGCATCTTTCCACATTTAGTTGTCCACACTGTAGACATCTGAATGTCTACCCAAATTTCCTTCATTGTCTACAGAGAAAAATATGCCTTTCTAAGACTTGAGTCCTCTCAAGCTTACTATATGATAAATTAAAAGTAGCTCTCATAAGCTACCTGCCATGCATACCTATTGCTCTGCAAAAATTTAGTTCAGAATATTTCCCACTATGAGATGAAGCTTCTTTTTTTCCCTTAAGCAAAAAAAGTATTATTCAATATAGTATGAGCAAAAACTCATGCAAAAATATACTCCAAAGATCTTGAAGGATTTTCAGGATTTCAGAAATAACGTGTATTCAACTTCATGAGGCATTAAAAGGGAGCAGAAACAAATAAAATTGCATTATAAGCTTGATCTGACCTGGTCTCATCCTCATTTTGTCATTTGGACTTATTTGATGCTAGGGAGAGTTTCATCCTGAAAAAGTGACTGTAATTAGTGAAACCTGATAAAGTGACATAACCTGAATTTAAACAGCCTATGGGCATTATTCTAAAGTTTTGCTCAGAGTGAATTTCATCACAGTTCAAAGAGCTCATATGGCTCTTTATTAAACTATCACAACATGAAATTGACTTATACTGTCTGATTCCTTAAGACATTTATTCTCATTTGCTCCTGTATTCTTTATTCCACCATATTGTAATTAGTAAAATTAATTTAATATACAATTAAGTAACAATTAAAACTTGTTGAACACTGTGTTCTTACAATGCATGAAGCCTAAGCTTCATGAAATTCTGATGGAATCGCAATCAGTGTTTTTCTTCAAGTAATTTTAGAGGCACATAAAGGAGCTGTCATATGAATTAAATAATTATGGCTCTTAATTAATTAGATATTAAGAAATAAATTATTTCAAAAATAAGATTTGGCAAGGATCATGCCAATATTGACATACCATGCAATGCTGAGTGACATTAATGAAAAAGTATTACGCTGACAGATATTTGACACCTATGTCTTTCTGTACAGCATCTCTAATAACAAGAAAAGATGGGAGATATTGCAGTATGTTCAGAAAGTACAACAGCACTGAGGTTGTTTTTGTTGCAAGTTGCACTTCAAGTAAAACAGCAGGATAGCAAGATTATATTTTTAAAATGAAAAATAAAAATAGCTTCTGAAGAGTTCAGTGGCTCAGTCTCTGACATGAGAAATGGACTTAGAGAGTTTGTGAAGGATTCAGAGCCCTTGAAAGTAGTGTTCCACCTGTTTTTTGCTACTAGAGAGAATAATAGTCTCTCAAGTCACAAATAAAAATGTGACATTTATACAGTGTTAATACTTTCTATAGATGCTCAAGAGTTAAAAGTTGTTAGTTTGAATTTAGAAACTACAAAGCAGCATAGCTCATTGTTTAATGACAACCCATCCTGCCAGACTTACTCAGGTAGTTGCAGAATCCCTGAAGAGCCTACAGGGAAGCTGGGAGAGCTAGCATCAACGACTAGTCTGGGCGGTGAGACTGGAAAATCCTGTGTCTCAAAGCAAAATGTTAGAGTAGGAATTTTTCCTAGGCCAGTTGCCTAGGCCTACTGCCTACATGCCCAGAACTGGTGAAAGCAATTGTCCTCTTCTCCAACTGAGTCTGGATATATTCAGAGCCTTTCAGAATTAGAAGCCAGACCAAGTGACAGATCACAGGAATTTGCATCAGCGAAGTAATGAAGTTACATAAACATAAGGCAGTGGAAAATCAGTTGTTCTGTGGCATTACTCAATTTTTCAGAAATAAAGCCCATTTATTTCTATGTATTTTCTTTAAGTTTATGCATGGCTAAAACCAGCATCTCTGCTTTATTTCTGTAAACCAAACACTGCAATATCCTAATGTACATGAATCCCAAAAATGTTATTCTCCCAAATCAGAAATTATACAGAAATTCAAATTTACGTAGCTGATTTATGAAGACTGATATTTACCCTTTGGAAAATCAAATCTTTTTTAGTTGAAATTACAACGTTTCCCATTAGAGATTAGCATTGCCAAAATTCTTTAAAATTAAGAAAAAAAGAATACTTTTTACTTTAAAAAATAAAGTGGTGTTTATACAGTGTCTACACAGTGAAAAATAAAGCTGTTGGTTTAGATTATTTCAATCTTACCAAATAGCAATTGTTTTTAATAATCAAAAAATACTAATCTCAGATCTAGATTGTTCAGATGGATAGTTCTCTGCTATCTCTTAAAACAGAAGTGAAAAGATTTTCTGTAGTCTTTTTAGCCACATAACCCAGAATTTTGCCCACCAGAGCCAGCTGTCCCAGAAGGACGCTCAGAGTACTTTGCTCCTCTCTTACTGGAAAGATCCTTAACATTTGTTTTTCATCTCAGTAGACCCTAATTATTTTTCATTTCTTTTGGCATAGGAAGGTGCAGCAAGCAAAGCCACAGGCTTTAGAAAGAATGGACAAACAGCACAAATCATGTACTACATTACTTTTTTTTCTGCTGAAAATGAGAAAGCAACGTCAAATTCAAGAGCAATAAACTTGAAGAGCCTATGCCCAGTTCCCCAGCCTTTGTGCCAGAAGCTAAACTCAGTAGAAGATACACTCTAAACAAATAGAGCCACTCAAAATACATTAATTTAAAAATCAGGCCACAGGTATATATCACCAGAGGATGCCATTAACATTTACATCTTAGTATGGGAATTTATTATTTACAACTTTTATTTTTTAAGCTTTTATGTACAAGCTGTAAGCTTCACTGATCTGGTCATTACATTTCTGAAGTAAAGGCTCCTTTAAAAAGGCACATGAATGCCTGGACTGTTCTTACTCTCTTGAGGCAGCATTCCCCTATGAATATACCAGCATTAAGAATTTGATCTATTTATATCTTAATTAAACCTGCTTTTATTTCAACATTTTCAAGCTTTAACAGCTAAATGAAATTTTCCTTTAGGAAATATACAGACTTTCTACCTAATGAGAAGCCCAAATCACAACCTGTTTTCAAAACTCTCTGATACTTGCATCATTATCAGGGTCAGAATGCAGAATCTCATGTGAAGAATGGAAATGCCTTTATCTTGTGCTCTAAGCCTATCTGCTTTACTGGGCAGCTGTAATGGACGCTGATCATTGTTAATTTAGGAAGATACTGAACAAAATGTCACAAGAATGCTTCTTGCACTTTGTGAGGACTTGGAATCACACGTGCACTTCGGGTCTCTAATGGCTCTGGCAGGAATTGTGGGAAGCATAGCAGTGATGCTGGAAAGTAAGAAGTCAAAAGTAAGAAACATATTGGGATTGAGACAGATCTTGTCATTGCACAAGTCACACTTAAGTGCCAAGAATGACTACCCAGAGCCCAAAGATCCTTGGCTTCTCTTTCCATTTTTAATCATTTTGTTCCAGGCACATATAAACAATACCTTATTGTAGGAAAGCTGAGAGGCAATTTTCAACTCCAAAGAGTATGTGAAAGGGTAAAGGAAACTCTGATGTTAATAACAGAGAACCAGACTTAAGAAGCACTATGTGAACAGCCTCAAGGGACTTGACAGCAAATAGACTAACAGTCCCCAGGCATGACTACGTTGTAGAAGGAAATTAGGAGAAAAGTAAAGATTCAAAAGAGATACTAAAATAAGCAAGTGTAGTGGTTGACGCTGGCTGGCTGCCAGGTGCCCAACAAGCTGCTCTATCACTGCCTTCTCTCAACTGGACAGGAGAAGAAAATACAATGAAAGCTCATGGGCTGAGATAACGACATGGAAATCAATTACTTTTCATTTATTTTCATGGGCAAAACAAACTCATCTTAGGGAAATAATTTAATTTACTGCCAATTAAGCAGAGTAGAACAATGAGAAATAAGAGCAAATCTAAAACATACTCCCCCCTCTTATTCTCAGGCTCAACTTCATTCCCAAATCTTCTACATCCTCCTCCGAGCGGTGCAGGGGGATCAGGAATGGGGGTGGTGGTCTGTTCATAGCACTTTACCTCTGCCACTCCTTCCTTCTCACACTTTTCCCTGCTCCGCTGTGTAATCTCTCCCATGAGAGACAGTCCCTCGTGAACTTCTCCAATGTAAGTCCTTACTACTGGCTGCAGCTCTTCATGAACTGCCCCAGTGTGGGTCCTTTCTATGGGGTGCAGTTCTTCATGAACAGGCTGCTCCAGTGTGGGTGTCCCACAGGATCAGAGGTCCTGCTACAAAATCTGCTCCAGCTTGGGCTCCTCTCCCTTGGGCTGTTACCGCAAAAGTCTCTCAGAGAAACTCTCTAAGACTCGATTTGGAGTTTTAGAAAGCAGGCATTCTTTATTGCAGTGCTGGGTGCACATGTGAATAGTTTCCCAAAGGTGAGCGCACCCGTTACTTGCTGGTAGCAGCTACATATTTAACATACTCAGGCCTATTTACAGCTTTTCCAGGAAATTATTTACATATTCATGAGATTTTTTTCAGGAACTAATTATAATATCTGCATTCTAATTACACATGCGCTTTCTTGCTGAATGGGGTCTCCGGTGGTTGCCGACAGTCTTCCTCATTGTGTTAGCTGATTGTGCATTGACCTTAGTGCTTGCGTATGCTCTCAAGGTCCTAGTGCTGAGTTCGCAGTTATATGTCCTTGTTTTTGTTCTGTTCCAATCCCTGTTATCTTGAAGGTTAGCATCCTTAGTCTTATTCACTGCCTCCTTAGTTGTAATCAGTCCCATGATTTTCCTTCTCCTGTCAGACGGACATTCCTTACTTCCTACGTGTCAGCAAGTTAGAACAGCTTGCTGTATTTTACTGTTAGTTTACAGTCATACATATTATTGTTAGTTTAAACTTATAATTTAAGCCTACAGGGCCACAGGTCCTTACAGGACCCTGCTCCAGTGTGGGCCACCCACGAGGTCACAGCCTCCTTTGGGCAACCCCATGCTCCAGCGTGGGGTCCTCCACAGGCTGTAGGTGGAGATCTGCTCCACCATGGACCTCTATGGGCTGCAGGAGACAGCCTACCTCACCATGGACTGCTGGGGAATGTCTGCTCCGGCGCCTGGAGCACCTCCTGCTCTCCTTCTGCACTGACCTTGGTGTCTGCAGAGCTGTTTCTCTCACATATCCTTACTTCTTTCTCTCACAGTTGTTGCACAACCATTTTTTCACCCTTTCTTTTTACTATGTTATCCAGAGGTGTTACCAGTGCCACTGATGGGCTCAGATTTGGCCAGTGACTTGACCATCTTGGAGCCATCTGCAACTGTGTCTGTTGGACATGGGGACGGCTTCTGTCATCTTCTCCCAGAAGCCACCCCTGCAGCCTCCATTCCCCAGCTATCGAAACCTTGCTACTTAAACCAAAGGAAAAAAACAAAAAAAGAAAAAATATTGTGGACATGTGAAACAGTAAACGAACAGAAATACTTCAGGAAACTTTGACTTTTATGAAGTCAGCATATTTCAACAGGCTCATCATTTTGCTGTGGATCTTACAATGTTTGGTGTGGTTAGACTCCTAGTTGTAGAGTCAAGTGTTAGCATGATTATCTTGGCTTTCACTTCTGAAAAAAATTTCTAGCTATTGAAGTGATAGCAAAAAAAATGGAGGAAAAAAAAATGCAGTGAAACCAGTTTCCTAATTCTAGAGACGTTAGCTCTTACTGTTCCTACTGTGTGGTGGGCTTGTGTCTGTTGAAAATTTCCAATCTTTCACAAAAGTTTATCATAACTACATTTTAAATATTGGAATATAATATTATTGAATAATTCATGAGAGCAAATAATAATTTTAAACTACATGTCCTCTTTTCTGCAGCTCTAGCAGCATGGTAACGATTTGAGAACTATACGCAGAAAGGAATTCAACCTTTACAGTGCATGTGTAAAGGAATCAGAAAGAAATTACAAGAGTCAGTGCTATCTTAGCAGTTCTTAAATAAGGTATATATGTTACTTAAAATACATTATTACAGGCTTCCATAAAGTGCCTGAAGAGGCAAATTCCCTCCTTTGTTTTCACTGAAGATCTGTTAGATTTCAGTGTGGAGTTCTGTGTTTCAAGTTGGTTTTGGTTTTTTTTACTCAGAATACATTTGGACACCACTTCTGAACGTCCTTGAAAGTGAACTCCTTTTCCTATGGATTTCTAATCACGCAAACATAGATAATTGTTATAATAAATGTTCTGTAAACAGCCTTGTTTTGATGGCTTAGCATTTTGATTCTTCTAACCCTGCACTGATTTAATCTAACTGAAAATGTAAGAAGTTCTGGAGTTTGCAGCTTTTTCAATATCATTTCAGGAACCAGTTATTCTTTTTAAATGTTCCAAGTAAAAGAAAGTGAATTAAATCCAATTTAAAACCACTGCTTATGAAACAAATGTTCTGTTGTTGATTCCCCAGTGTCACATGGTTTCTCTGCACAGAGAAGTACGTGAACAAAATGAGGAAGACGGCCCTTAATCATGAATCACGCAGGCCTGACCTTGTCTCAGGCGCTAAGATTAGATCAAGTGTGAGGGAGGATTTCCCAATTGTTTTTTGTGCACTGCCTATTTCTAGCGTCTTGTCATCCATTCAGCAATTAGAAATTCTGTCACTTACAATTGCTGCCTAAATCAGTAATTACTTCAAACCAAGCAAGTGATTTAACATAGTCTTATTTCAAAAGGATAATTCAACAACAGCTGAAGCCATGATGGAGAAACAAACCTACAGATGCAGTAGCTGAAATTGAACATCTTCAGTGTAGGCTGTGTTTGTATGTGGAAAAAGCCCCTCTAATAGCAACAAAACTCCTTTCAAGAAGTATTTACTTACACTTTGATTAAACAAGTGTATTCATAGATGTACTATCACAAGGCAGTTCATACTAATTTTGATAATAATACAACTGTTTGTAACTGTCTTGAAAAGATAGTTTGCATCCATGCGTAATAAATAGATATGTGCATGTTTTCATTGTAAATCCTGGTGTTTTGCCAAGGAACAAAGGAACAAACAGGATTTTGAAGTTATATTCATTTTTGTCATGTCACGAGATCTTCCAGGAGTATCTGTTTTTTATGACATGCTACTGTCATCACTAGTTTTTTCAAAATATCCTATTCTGTTTGTTTAATTAGTATAAGGCTTATCCGAATGGCTCAACAGCACTAAATACGTTATTATGCTCCAAGGTTTTCATATTGGGTAAACCATTTCTCCTCATATCCCAAGGCATCCTTCAACTAAACATAAAAGTTGGGCTGAAGTGACAGCTCTTACTGATAACTGTAAATCCCATCCTTCCTTCCCTCCCACTTTAGCATACCTGTTTTAAATGATTGTTTGCCCAATAACTGTCATGAAGAAACCACTGGAATAAATGAGGCTGAGCAGATACAAACAGAACTTGACTTCATAGATCCTTTCTCTCTTATATTCAGTGTGAAGAGTTAATGCTAGTCAGGAGTTCCAACACAGTTTGAACACCTGATGTGAGTTTTGTTGTCTGCAGCTGGGGTCACGTCTGAATACATGAGTCAGGGAGATAGGAGATGACGGTGAGAAGTGACATTTTGCTGTTCTCTGTACTTTATTAACATTTGAAGAAAGCTGAAAGCTCAGTTACATGACCTAAAGTGGAAGAGTCTCTTCTGTATTCAGCTGTGATTGGTAAAGAGAAGCTAGGTGCCTTTTTAATTCAGCAAGAGCTGTGGGCAATTGCTGAAATTAAAACTTTTATTTGGGGCATCTAAGTTGCAATTTCTATTCTAAATTATACAGGCCAAAACCCAAGCAAGCCCATAAACCCTGTTTGTATAGACCAACACTGGTGCAATAAATACTTTCACCTTTTGAGGAATACGCCAATATGTCCCTTGTCCGTAGGGAAATAATTTATTTTTTTTGGAGCAGAATCTTCAATCCACAATAGTAAGTCCAACACCTAGTGCAGTTAATAATGGATTGGGTATTCTCCAATTCAGTTAGCATATCAAATTAATACACTTAAATAAATTCTCACTTTATTTATTTGAAAGATCAATTGTAAGGCAAAATCATGAAATCCTTTCTGGCAACAGGAGTTCATCTGAGAAAGGGTACTATAAAAGGTGTCCAAAGCCTCTCAGAATTGAAACATAGTCTGGAAAAGCATGATCACAAATGATTAACAGAAAAATTCTCTATCTGAGGTTGGACAGGTCGGTGTTATCCTACAGTATTCCATGTCATTGTAAAGAGCTTTTAGCTTATCCTACTTTACACAGAGTGGAAGATGTTAAAAATGCAGTGCAGAAAAGCACTGGAACATTCATTTTTTTATACCTCTGGTCTTAGATATAAACCGAAACACCAGAGGATTAATCTGCTGTTTACGATTCAGTGTGAATTATAGAGGTAGAGGATTAAGATGATATTGTTCTATTTTAAATCAAGATATAATGATTATAGTAATTTTACCAACTGCTGAAGAGCATGCAGAAGAAACAAATCATAACTTTAGAGCTGCAGTTAGACTCACTAAGCAGAGCACTTCTGGTTTGTGGTGTCTGCCACCAGACACCACATCTCCCTGGTGGAGATGAGTAATATTCTGGGGAAGTGTACCAGTACCACTGGCAATGCATGGCACATTTTAACCATAGTAAGTGCTGCTGGCCACCAGTCCAGACAGGCATGTAGAAGGAAGGAAAGAGGAAAAGGTGTAAAAGAGAGGCCCAGCTACAAAGCAAGATATAACAAATTCAACTGGAAATTACTGTGCTTTACCACTATTAGAGTAACAAAGACACACAAGCATGGACCTTAATAAAATTTTCACTGAAAAAATACAAGAATCCACAACCTTTGCATGTACACACGGTGGTTTTACAGCCAAAGAAGACAGCTGCTATAAGCCGACATCTGAAAGGGAAGAGCTGCACAGAAAACTGAAGAAGGAAGGAAACTCACAGCAATGTGAAACTGAGCAGGTTTGATAAGGAGGTAAAAATAGGCAGTCATCTCCTGTTAGTAAACATGTCTTCTTCTGCCAAGGTGAGCTTCTTCACAGCTGTTCTAAAGTCTTGGATTCTTGTCTTCAGAATATTTTTACTTGGCGGTATGACAGTTAAGTCCTGGTGTTTTAGACAGCAAAGTAGTGAAATGGGATAGGCTGAGAAAGAATCTGGGCTTTGATCCCCAGTCTCTAACATTACATCCTCAGCCACCAGGCTTCTACACAAAAGGAAAAGATTTTTTGCCAGGAGCACAACAACCTGGCACTGGAGCTTAGGTTCATCCCATACACTAAGGCTTGTATGACAGCTTAATGAATCCAACTCTACAGGCTGTTCTGGAGCCTGAAAGCTCAAAATATAATTTATAATCTGGTTGTATGTGAGAATATGAAGAACTGTAGCTAGGACTATTTATGTTTCTTGTTGTTAGCTTCTTACCCAAAATATAAGTTGCTGAAGTTGAAAGGAGCTCTATTTCAATTTTTAAATCATTTGAATTTGCCTTAGAAGGCTGACCATGTTTTTGAATATCCAGTCTTCCAGGTCCATATTCAAGTATCTAACGCAATAATCTGGTACCAAACTCAAATAGCACTCAGAAAATTTGTTACTTTGAAGCTGGGAAGTGATTTTGGACACAACAGGCAGTTCCATGAGAATGTCCTCTGAATAACAGTCAGAATAGAAAACATAATGTTTGGAACTGTACTGAATTCTTTATCCTGCAAGAGAGGCTGCTGAGGTAAGATATGGCAGCGTTCTGTAAGCATGATAAAAGGGAATTGTTCTTTCTTCCAACAGAGAAATTAAATCTATTATCCGTTAGAGTAGAATAAAAAAACAAACCAAAACAAAAATTCTTCTGCAGGTATCCTCCTGTCATTTTAACTCATTTCACTTTTGGCCAGCCTGAAGAGTGCCCAAAACAAAATTATGAGATACAAATATTTGGCAAGGTATGTCTTGCATGCAGATATTCTGACTGCTGCTAGCTGTTTGGCACTCCAATGTTGATTTGTTGTGTAGATGTGCCTCTTTTCATGTATGTAGTGGATAAGGAATCCTACAAAAATAAGAGAAGTATTCAGGAAATATTCAGGTAGCCTTCAAATGAGCCATTAATATTCACAAATAATCCCCATCAACTTTTTTTCCAACTCGTTGCTTTCTTTTCTACTATTATTTAACCCTTTAAAACTCAAAAGAACTTTTATTTGATTTAAAATAGATCCTTCTTCTATACGAATAATTTTTCTCTTTCTCTACCTGATTTTAGTTTTCTCTCTTACTAATAGCCATTTATATTTGTCTTTACCTATCATACCCCAGTTTCTTTCTGCAAAGAAATCTTGCTTTCTCCAACTTAATTCTTCTTATTTTTCTGCACAATAGCATGTTTTCCTAATATTTTCCTAATTCTCTTTTGTATTGTTGTAGTAATGCCCTTGTCTTCTTTGCCTCTTTACTAGTATGATGTTTTGTTACTTATCTTTACTGACCTCCGTGAATCACTCTGAGTTCACACAGTCATGCTTCCCTTAGTTTTAATTCCTGAAAAGGATCTAAGGATTTGTGGCCAAGATAACTGACTGCTGTAAGAGCCCCTGATGGGAAGGATGCCATAAATGTAGCACTGACATTAATAATGAAATGTGGTGACAGTATTACCAGACGCTCTTTCAGACCCTTGCTACACAAAATATCCTTTGGACTTTTCCCACTAGAATATCTTTTCCCAGTTTGCATCCTCTTGCATTTGAGGTCGCTGGTGACCAATGCTTTGATTCTTAATCTTATCCCAGAAATACTAAACAAACATCTGAAGGGTCAAAAAGTGGAAGAAGCACAAAGGAAGAGTTTGCCACATACATTCATACAATTTCAAACTATAAAGTCTAATTGGTGCAATTGTTAGAGAATGAGATTTTCCTGGCATAGAATCATAGAATCATAGAATGGTTTGGGTTGGAAAGGACCTTAAGGCCGTTCTGGCTTCTATAACTTTTATACCAGAAAATTTTCACCAACAGGATCTAAAGATTTCTTGGACTGTTTGCATAGAGCTATCTTCCCCTCTCACCAACAATCTCCCATGAGGACATGAGTTTGTGATCAGGACTTCTGCACTAATTTTTATGACATTTGCTGACGTTTCAATTCAGACCTTTTTCACACCGGTATCATCCAGAGAGACTCTTTACATGGTCTGAATCACTACAGATGGAGGAACAAAACTACTTATGCAGTCACATATAGGAGGAAGTTTAGCAACCTACTGCCCTGCTGGAATATATTGGCATTCCAGAATCTCAATTTTCTCACCTGCTTAGAAGCACAACTTCTAAGCTGTGCCCAAGATGAGTATATGCCTGTCTGTTGCACACAGAGATCCTGAAAAGTCTTGGATTTGTGTGAACATCTACAGATCATCTAAAATTAATATATCACTAATCTGTCATAAGTACTTTTTCTCATAAACATATATGTACGATTGTCTATAGAAGCAATCTTAGTACCCATGTGGGATGTGGTGATTATAGATTTAATTATCTCTGCAAGAAGAGTATAAATTCCTGTTACCAAGAAAGCCGTAACTATCAGTTTGAAACCAAAGTCTCAAGCGTGATCATGCTTATGTCACTGTTCGCCCTACCCCCATTATTTAAGAGGTCCCAATGCAATTATACTGCTCTTTTACTGTGATTCTTATCTCTTTTTTCCCTTTAAGTGGTGTATTATCACTTTACACTTTAAGACTGTAATTTAGTAATGAATAGGATTTTTATTATGTTATGCTGTAAGATTAAATCCAGCAGTTTCTTGAGTTGGTGGAAAACAGATTTCTACAGTCTTCAATTTACACTCTGCTATTCCAACTTCTTTCACAAATCAGGGATCTAAATTGTCTTGCCTATCACTTTTAAGCTCCTGAAGCAATAAAATAACAATAATGAAATAACCTTGCTGAGTAAGCAGTAAACTGTTTTAAGAAGTTGTTACGGTGATAGCATTTTCTCTTTGTGTTCTCAGGGAAAACATATTTCAACAGAATTATACTGTCCATTTAGTCACTTGCTCATCTATTCGAAAGAAAAACTAGTTCCCAACACACTCCAGCAACTTTATGGGCTATGTCATGCTCTATTATTTTCAAACAGTTTTGTGGCTAATTAAGATTCCCTCCAGTTCTACCCTTGGAGAAGGCCATTACAGATATAGATATACAGTGCCATTCCAGAAAATACAGCCTGGAGAGAAAATAATGTGTTAGTGTAGAAAGACTATATCTTTCTATATAGATCTAGCTTTGCAGTTTTTCTAACCGAGTATCTTGATGCCTCAGTGATGCCTCCAAATCATAATTTTGACATTCAAACTTCGGTTTCTTCCCACCTTTCTACATGGTCTTGGTATGTGAGACTAGACATCTTAAATGCTCAGCATGAGCAGGCTCTAGTCTGCCTAATAAATAGGTGTAAACTCAGACACACAGTCCCTTTTGGGTCATCTTCACTTCACACAGACACCTGTAAAGAACTGTTATCAGCAGCTGCCTAAAAGCAGGTACAGTGCAAGTGCCAAAGTTAAAAAGACTAAACAGCACCTTTGATAGCTCCTTCAACTTGTTGCCACTTTCAAATCCGTGTGCTGTCTTCCAGATTTTAGGCCAATTTCTTTCTTTGGGATCAGTCCAAACTCAATGTAAGTTCTCTTCATTTGCTGACAAGTTGTTATTGTTCGATATTCTTCCTCATCATGCTCAGGACAGCAGCCCATAACTGCAGAATGCAAATTCTTCTTATCAGTATTTTCTACTCCATCATCAATATCCCTCCTGTATTCAGTTCTTCCTTCCTAGGTTTTTATCTTTGCCAAGGACTAAAAAAGAACTATTCCTGTTCTGTGGAAACCTTAGGTTTTTTCCTTAGTGTCTTGCAATACTGATGAATTATTGTAGCCTGACATGCTCCTTTTTCTTGCACGTACTTTTTATTATTTATAAGTAGAGATTTTTTTTTAAAATAGCAGTTTGAAAACTAGCCACAAATAGTAATTTATTTCCACTTCTATCTTCATTTTTCTAAGCATTTTCTGTATATTAGTTACATTTTTATTGGAAATTGCCATTTTATTAAACAGAAATGTATCACCAGATATTATTGCAAATATCCACCCTGAATCTCCTTTGTTAATAATTAGGCTTATTTTCTATTTTTTCCTTCAGTTGACATGGAGAAAAGCTGATCATCATCCTTTTAACACATTACACAGTACCGTTCTTTTATGTCTTAGTCTTCTTGACCAAATACAGTGCATTCAGCCGTTCCATATTAATCATGCATTCTCGTATCAGTCTTGGTCTCTCCTCTGCACTTTCTCCAGTTTGTTTGCACTAATAAGGAAGACTATAACAGCTTCCTGTAACAGCTTCATTAATACCACACAAAAAGTATGTAACTTTCTTTGTAATACAACCTTGTTCTTAAAATATCTCAAATTTAAGGGTGGTTTGGGGTTTGTTTAGTTGTGGGGTTTTTTACTTCTGTATAAAAGTCTTAGACTATTGAGTCATATTGAGATGATACTTAAATTCTTCATAAATATTACACTTTGCTGACTTTTAAAAACTTCAAATAATTTCTGTAGTTTGGTAAGATTTTGCACTGCAATCCTCTTTTCTATAGTCCCCTCCAAGGTGAAGTGCAGTTATTCTGTTGGATAAGATAGATAAAACTTTGCTATTTTTTTGCTGTGGTTTTAAGTCCACAGCCCTTCTCTCTCTGGTGAACTGACGAGACATCCTCTACTGCTTATTTCTCCTTTACTGCTCCTTCCCCATCTTCAAACACACACGCACCACTGCCTAGTCTGTTGAACTTAGCACCATGGTCTTTCACATCTAAGCCTTGGCTGGATGAAATAGTGGTTAAGAGGGTTACAAGGCCCCTTCACCTTACCTTAATGTCTCCTCCTTTCCTCAGTTGTTCAGTCTGCTCAGGGTTCTTGTTTAACCAAACACTTGCACAATGTTCTTGTTTAACCAAAGAAAAGTCTTCTCACTTCAGGAGTCATTCAAGCGTTTGCAGGTCCGGAGAGCTTGTTCTGTAGTACATTCCTGACAGCAGAGGTCAAACCTTTCTAAATCCCTAAACTCATGAGCGCAGATCACCTTGCAGTCAGTATTTTCTCATGAGGAACATGCTTCTCATATACTGTTACAGACTCACTTAAAACTCACCTGAATTCAGAGCTTGATGGAAGAACCACCCTAAAATAAGATTACCCTCGTTGCTGCTACCTTTGCACAATCCTACAGCTTTGTGCATTACACAATTCCACAGCTATCTGTACTCAAAGACCAAGACTGTAGCCCACAGAGGAAGACTTGAATGCATTTTCCCTAGGATTTATCTAGAGTTCTAGTTTTCTAAAGAGCTATGGTCAAATTATGAAATCAGAAGAATATTTTTCTATTGATATGTACACAAATGGTTAAACACAAACGTAAACAAATGGTTAAATTGCTTCTGATGGAACTTTAAATCTGTACTCAGACATATTTTTTTTCTGGACCCTGGAAAAGGGATTTATTCTACAAGTTTAATATTTTTAATCAGAAAAAAAAAAAGTAATGTCTTCCTTCAAAGCCACACTGATGTTCTAAGGACAAATTTCGTAAAAGCTTTTGAAACTTTCTTTGAGATCTTTAGAAAGAGCACGTTTAATTAATTAATTAATTATTACCATCATATGTTCACCTGAAGGCTCACTGAAGAAATTGTAAGTGCTTTTAAAACCAGTTTCTTTGAAGGGAATAAATTAAGAACGGTCTTCTAAATACAAAGTCTAAGGGATCATAGCTGTAAAAAGGCCACAGCATAAAGTTATTGTCTCTAAGAGGCAAGTTGTTAAATGCATTGCAGCTGTGTGTTACAAGCGTTTAGATGGTGATGGCCACACATTTCTTAATTAAATGGTAAGATAGCTTGCATCAGATGGTGAGCCTGAATACCATTCCTGAGTGATGAGAGTGTCCCTTCAGTCAATGTACAGCTTACTAACTGCTACAATTCAAAACTGAAAAATGAGCTTCTCCTGGGCAGCAAAGGGTTTCTGCAGAGAGAGAAGGATATTGAAGTGTCTCTTTTGTGACAGAAGGTCTCCTAGAAAACTAGTTCAGCACGTACATAACAGAAAAAATACTTGCGCATTCATTTCTTCATTGGCTGTGTTATTTTAAGCATTCCTCATCTGTCACCAGGTAGTTGGTCTCAACCCTTGATCTGTCCCTTCCTCTCAGTCATTACAACCAAAACCCTTTTATCCTGGACTAGTTTCCACCTGGATATGTTCTCTAATGCAGTGAACTCAAAGCAGTATAAACACAGGGAACACATAGGATAGTGAGAGTGTAGGACCTGCTTAATTAGTTTAAATGCATGTCTAATATTTATGCCTAATATCTAAATGTGGCCTCCAACAGCTGGTCAGGCAAGTTAACCCCATTCTCATAGTTAGGTTTGTAACATAATATAAATGACTGTAGAGCATCTTCAGAGCCAAACAGAATTAATAAGGAACTTCTAGGCCTCTCCTGGAAGGATACCCATGTTCTGACAATTACTTTTAAACATGACTTCATCATTCACTATTGATTAAAATGCAGTTTTATCACAGTTCAGATAAATGGCAACATTTTTACAGAGCTAAGGATCAGATCTAGAAAGAGATTTGGATCCAAAGTATCACCATCTGTTTCCTATCTCCACCCAGGGAACAAAAAAACCCATACCTATAAATGTAGGAGATTGCCTAAAGGATCATTTTCACAAGGCCAAATTCCTGCTCATGCTGACATGGTGCATCTACCAGCTCAAGTTGCTCAGCCCAAGTACGTTGGAATTCAGGATTGAGCTGATTTAGCGATAATTTCTGTCAGCTGGAATACAGCTGCATGAGCCAGAGTCAAGGTTTCAAATAGTAAAAATTAAAGGCCCCAAAACTGTTATCTGCACAGCAAAAGGATTTACAGTTATAAATAAATAAATAAATAAATTTAAATAAAATTAAATGAGTGGAAATAAAAATTAGAACAACTTACAAGAGTGTTTAAAATAACAAAATACTCAGAGAATAGGATTGAGTTGTTAATAGTATATTAGCAGATCAAGGGAGGTGATTCTCCCCCTCTACTCTCCTCTTGTGAGACCCTACCAGTAGTACTGTGTTCAGCTCTGGGGTCCACAGCACAAAAGGGACGTAGACCTGCTCAAGCAAGTCCAGAGGAGGGCCATGAAGGCGCTCAGAGGCCTGGAGCACCTCTCCTATGAAGACAGACTGAGACAGCTGGGCTTGTTCAGCCTGGAGAAGAGAAGGCTCGGGGGAGTCCTTAGAGCAGCGTTACAGTACTGGAACACAGTAATTCAGTACAATAAATCTGGAGAGTGACTTTTTACAAGTGTATGTAGTGATAAGACAAGGGGGAATGGTTTTAAACTGAAAAAGAGTAGATTTAGATAAGATATTAGGAAGGAGTTCTTTACTATGAGTGAAGCACTGGAACAGGTTTCCCGAAGAAGTTGTGGATGCCTCATCCCTGGCATTGTTCAAGGCCAGGTTGGATGGGGCTTGGAGCAACCTGGTCTAGTGGAAGATTGGCAGGGGAGTTGGATTTAGATGATTAAATAAGCCCTTCGACCTCAAGCTCTCCTCACTAGTCACACTCTCTAGACCTCTCATCGTCTTAGTGGCTGGATGGATTCTTTCCAGATACTAGACTGAGTGAGATGGCCCAAAACTGTACAGAATATTTCATGTGCATCCACACCAGCACCATGCAGACTGTAATAATGACTTCCTCAATTTGTTGGACACGCTTTCCTATTCAATAAGCAGTTTGTCTTATCTACAACAAGAACACACTGTTGGCTTATATTCGACTTGGTGTCCACCATAGCCTCAGCAAGTTTGCAGCTCAGTGGGTCAGTTTGCAGCCTGTAATGATGCCTGGTGTTACCCTGGCACATCGCTAAACTTTCTTTTGCTACTGCCATGCTTGTAGAATCACCTCTTGCTACGTCGCAGGCTAGGTTTATTTTCAGGTGACCTTTGACTTAACTGATGTTTTCAGTAAATGCCTGAAGGACACTCAGATGTATTGCTGTCCTTGTTTCCACTTCTTCTATGCTTTGTACATACTAGTTCACTGTGGAGTTTCTTGCTTTGCCAAGCCAGAATATTGTCAAAATTCTCCCTCTTTCTATAAAATGGTAGAGTGTGGAGATATTCTTGAACTTTCAAGTAAGTTCAAAAATCAGCCAGATCTCTGAAGTGCATTTCCCTCTAATGACAGCCTATGATTGGATTTTGCTTGAAAGTTTCCTAAATAAGGTTAAGTGTATTGTCCTGGGGTCTGCAACCCCAACTCTGCTGTTTCTCTTCCCCACCTTCATCTGGATTTTGAACTCAACTATCTCATGGTCGCTACAGTGCAAACTACCATCTACCACCACATATGTCACCATTTTTTTGTGGTCAGAAATTCATATAGACATTACAAAAATTTCACAACTGGCCCGTGCCAGCTGAGGAGAGAATTAAGACACAAAGTACAGAATTACAAGATTAATTCTTTATTCATATGCATGAGGTGTCCCATTCAAATTGAGACACACCAAATGAATTTTTACTCATGGTTCTCATCCCTTTCAAGCATTCAGGCACAACCAATCACTACTTAACACATACATACTTTTAAAGCAACTATTAATCTATGGTGTCGCCATCCATCTGCTTCTTTCTTGATGTAGATGTCCCTGGAGTCGGTCTTTCTTATGTTACTCACCCATGATGCCAATAATGGGAAGGTTTCACAGTGGGGCTGGTGTTATTTTGACTGGCTTTAAGATTGCCGGAAATACAGGTCCTTACCTTCAGTGTGGGGGCTGTCCTCCTCCTAGTGATGAACTGGGACCATTTAGTTATACTGACTTAACAACTACTCCACAGTACTCAGTGTAAACAATATATCTTTCAAGAAAGCTAATTTCATATTATTAAGAAAGTTCATACAATTTCAAACTACAAAGACTAATTGGTACAATTGTTAGGGAATGAGATTTTCCTGACATAGGCCTCTCTGGTTTCTGTAACTTTTATACTAGAAAATTTTCACCAACAGGATCTAAAGATTTCTTGGATTGTTTGCACAGAACTATCTTCCCCTCCCACTAACAGCCTCCCATGGGGACATGAGTTTGCGATGAGGACTTCTGCACTAATTTTGATGACATTTTGCCCGTGTTTCAATTCAGACTTTGAAGCCTATGGGGACTTCACTTTAGGCACATCTAATTCTGTCAGGACTGCGTTAGGAAGGGCATAGATTATGCTGACAGACTAAAAGCTTGCAACCTGATGTTGTCCCAACAGAAGCTCTTGCTGGTAAGCACCCAGCATATCCAGTCAGTACTACTGTCCGTGCTATGAAAAAAGTTATGAAAACAGTTAGGGCTTTGTGGAATCAGAGTTCCTGTTTCTAATGCTTTTCCTTTCTCTTCAGGATTCAATAAGAGTGCCACTGTTTTACAACATATTCTCCACCTTGCAGGTAGCGCAGTAGGGCTACACATTTATTCCAGTTATCTGCGTGGCATATAGTTGCTAGCTAAATTTGCCTCCATATGTTTTCATAATTTCATTGTCAACCATTCCTCTCTGCTTAATGTGCATGTCTTATATAAAGTATCACCTCAGTCTTTAGCTGTAAACCAGCCCTATCATAAAGCCAACCCTCAGCCAAAAAGCTGATTATCCTTCACTGGTGCCCTTGTACCAGAGTGCTTCAAAGTTGGCTTCTCGCCAAAAACATGTCAACTCCACATACCACAGGATTTTCACTTCTGCTTTAACCTGGCAACCCACATTTAAAGATATATACATCTTAGTGAAAACCAGATATATTCTAGTGAAGCCCAAATTACTCTGCTGTCTTCAAGAGTAATCACATTAAATTCTGTGGCTTGCAATACACCAGGGGTCAGTTGGTTAGTTAATCACAGCTCAGGCTCACCAGCTTCAGTCAGGACCTATTTCTTGGCCCAGAGACCAAACAGCTGCTACCAGAATTGAAATTAAATCTCCAAACTCCCCTGCTTTGCTGTGACACCTGTGCTCCCCAACCTTTTTGACTGACTAAACATATTGTTACATGAAGAAGAAATATGTACCTTTAAATTTTACAATGGTGCAGAGAACATGATAGTTGTCCCTGTGTTTTATCTCAGGTCAGAAAAAATTACCTAGCAAAGAGAGTTTCAAGTGAAACTTTTTTAATATTTAACTAAACTTATCAGGAATAGGGAGACTGACAAACAATAAGGTGCACTTTGAATATTGCTTGTTATTTTTACATGACCTTTGTTACTTAATTATATAAATGACATTTCGGTCTCAATTAAGAAAAGATAAGTGAGACCATGTATGCGGAAAATGGGTATTCTATTGTTAAATATTTTATGGCGGTCTTTTATTTATGTGTGTATCTGCTATGTAACATGTGTGAATTAGGTTTTATGTTCTCCAAGAACAAAAAAGAAAGATAATTGGTTTATTATTGTTTATCAATAGCTGCACATATAGTATGGAATTCTGAGATTTGTTTGACAAGATACTGTAAAAAGTATGTATGCAATACTTTTGGATCAAATCAAGTATTTAGAAGTACAAACTTATAAAACATATTTCATTATTGAAGTAAATTATTAAATATATGTATAATTCAAATGTATGTATAGTAAATTTCGGACAAATCTACAGTGGGAGAAACCATGCTGCAAGAAAAAGCTGGGCTAAGAGCAGGGCAGCCAGCAAGCTGGGCAGCCTGAAGGCAACCCCAGCTGCTCACCTACTTGATAGCTAACTGTAGAGCATTTCATTCTATAGCACCAGCATTTTCCCAGTGTTCTGTTACAGCAGAAAATGATCAGCTGCTATGAACAGTTCCTTTAAATTATTAATCTAGTGCACTGTTTGCTTTGCAGGGTGACATGTATAGATCACTCAAAAGTTGTTTTTAGATATTCTGTTTGTGATAGCAGAACATGGCCAGAAAGACCCCTTTGCATTGAAAAGGACAGAGTTGATTATGTGCTGCTACATGGACTGAAATACTCTAAATTAAAGTTTCTTAAGTGAATGATTTAGTACCAAATGTGTGAGCATAAAGAACTAATTTTTTTCAGTTTCCCAAGCATGATAACCTTTTTCTGTGACCTTCTGCAATCAGCAAAGGCTGTTCACAGGCCCAAAGATTTGCTCATGAATTTTCCACTGGCTGTGGTAGTTCATAGCCAGTAAGAACTATTTACATGAGGAACTTCAGAGAATATAACATGGACTTACTGTGAGTGAGAGATTTCGAAATGTGCAATCTAGCAATTGCATGAGTAGCCTTTATTACAAAATAGGAACTATTTTAAAGGAACCCTGGACTGAAATTCTGCTTGCAAAATGGGACTGTTCTTACTACCTTTAAAGAAAACATGATAGGTGGCTGCTGTGGCTATTAAAGCAGCTTGCTTTCTCTGGTGCTTGGTAGAATCAGGTTGTGTTTGTTAAGCCTCCAGCTGTGCCTCTGGGAGCAGCACAGAACTGCCAGCTGCTTTTTGTGTAGTGCTGCCCAGAACAGTGTGCTGATATTTGTGTAAACAGTTTGTCCCTGTTGTTTTACCAGGGAGAAAAAAGGAAAAAGTCATACAGTTTCCAACTGTGTCTAAATTTGAGCCTTCCTGCATCTTGAAGGATAATCACATTTTTGAGTTAAGTAAGCAGGAAGTGGAATCTAATCACAGAGCAATCAAGGGGAAGGACCTGTGCTCCAGTAACACGCCTGAGTTTTGCTGAGCTATGATTGTGGGAAATGCAGGGATACCAGAATAGCTGCTGCTCTGAAACACTATCCATGAGACCATGTGATAGCAAGAATTTACTACAAAGAAATATCTGCTCACCATGCTGTAGTAATCACTACCAGAGCTTACACCCTCTTATACCCACCTATAGTATAATAAATTTCTCAAATTCACTCTTACAATTTCAAAGCATGAGGGAGAAAATAGAAACAACCGATTACTCTATGACTGTATTCATTACATAAACATCCTCTATTGCCCTTGCAGCTTTGATATTGCAGACTCCCAGCAACCCCACTGATGCTCTTATTCCGTAACAGTTAAGTACACAGAAAGATATTCTACACTGTTGCAGAACAGATTTGGAATAGATTCCCTAGAGTCAGTAGAATAACACCAGTATAACAGTAATTCAGAAGTCAGGACCAGGTTTCCATATTTCAAATTTATGAAAGCACGGCTAAGTTTTCGTTCTGTATCTTTTCTGAATCTGCTTTCTTGACTTCACAGACACAGCAACGAAAATTCGTTCACTTAAACTTGGCAAATTGATGGATAAAAAAGCATAACCTTACACCCTCCAGTGCCTGTTACTGCTGTAAGGAAGGTTTAAGAACTCCAGTCCAGGAAGCATTAGAAGATTAAATGCAAGAATTTTTACCTGATACATCAAAATGAAAATGTTCCTAAACAATTTATTCAGAAGGCATTATAACAACTCTGGTTTTGCCTGTCAATAATTACCTTAACATCAAAGTTTCAAAATTTTTTTGTAGACAAGCATCCATCTACATTGCTTATTCAAAAAAGCTCCTAAAAGCAGATTGCTAAGAGATAATATTCTTACACAAAGTATCTAAGTTCTACAGAAATTTCAAATTACTTCACTGGCTTGCATGGTACAAATCTATGCAAATACACCAGAGATGAACCAACACTAATTAGTGTTAGTTTATTCCAATTTCTATACAGCTAGAACATTAAAGTTTACTAAAAATCATACATATACATCATTTCAGCATAGTTAATGATGTTTTTTGTCATTTTTATGCTTTTTATAAGAAATATTAAATATTTCACATATGAAATGAAATAATGAAATACAGAACTTACTCAAACTAAAAACACCAGAGAAATGGTGTTTTTCTGAGTAAAAGCTCTTTTAGCCTCTTTCAAAAGAAGTTAAAGATCCCACCATGAAATTACATTGCTAATAGAAGATGTAGCCACTGCTCAGGTGAAACAGTTGAATGAAGGATTCAGACTATTTCAAATTACTACTTTCACAAAGCATCTCAGGAAATACCTAAAGTTATTCATTATGTCAACCAGAAAATCCTAATGAGAAGGAACAGCCAGAGACCTTGTTCAGTCCATTATAGGAAATTCCCTGTACACATTCCTTCTAGAAAGCAATATCCAACATTTGTGCATAACATGCAAGAAAATTTTAGAAGCAGCATTCACTGATTGAGAAGATCACAACCAGGGCAACAGAAAATCATCTCTGAGAAGTGGAAGCCCTTGACCCTGTTTACAGCCTCCAAGAACCAAGGCACAGTATGTAAAGTGTATTCAATATGAGGAAATGTATTATTAACGAAGGTTGTTAAGCATTCCTGGGTGGATGCCAGCCATGAATGGGTGCCTATAGATGCCAGCCATGTCCATGACAATAGCCATGACTGCATTACCCAGTCTTACTAAAATCCATTTAAGTTGTAAAAGAGTGGGGGAAAGGTGCATTCTGGTTTTGAAAAATGTGCAGTGGTGTGTTATTTCAGTGACAGCAATGAGCCGTCAACACAGGACATAAATTTACCTACTTCTACTAGGAAAGGGAAAGAGGGACCTTCTGACCATTCCTGGGTACCAACTACTCCCGTCAGTGGCATGTCCCTATGCTGATGAGCAAATTCCAACAAACCTTGTATGTTACCTCTATGAATCCTTACAACTCTTTCTTCTAATACACTCAAATCTCAAACTCAGAGCTTGAACCTGAAGGCCAGAAAAAAAGCATTTGCACATCCAAACAAGGAAGAGATATATACTCTCATTTAGGGAGAGAGTTGCTGAAAAGAGGTGTAGCAGGAACAGGTTCTAGACATGGGCTCCACAGTACTAAATGTTCCAAATGAAGCAGCACAATGGTTTGCAGTTTTTTTAGAAATACCTGATGAATTTCCCAAAAGGAAACTCTCATCAGATTGGACTAATACCAATAAACATGTTACTGACTTAAAGAAAGGTAAATTGGGTCACGCTGATCTTTGCCTTGCCAGAAATAGATTGTAGTTGAGATGAATCAGTGATAGCTTGAGTAGCTGCCTACAGCCATTTCTGTCAACACTGTTCTGAGAAAATAGATTGACATATTGTCTCTAACAGAAAGACTTAGCAATCACAGTTAAGGAGCAAAGCAATATTAACTCATTCCTACAGATGATTGATTTAGTCATGGGCAATATAGACAGCTACTTCGGAAAGCAGATATAGAAAAGAGCTGTCCTTCTCCCCTACCCTTGTTTTATGATGCTGAAGCCTTGCAGAGATGGTCTGTTTTTCTGTGGTGAGTGGGCTGGTGTGTAGTGCTGGGGAAAAAAGGAAGAGGAGGTCCTCCCAGGCACCAGGCACCATTCTTTTTTTCCCCATCCCCTGGGAGATAGCAGAAGCAGCAAGCCCAACTCCACACATTTTCCCATCAGCTTCCTCTTCCCTCCTTGCAGTGGGAGTTTCTCACCCCCAGCCAATCTCCACACTCCTCCCCCAACCCCGGTCTATTTCTCGGATTAGCAAAAGTCAGTATTAGCTCCAAGGTTTGTCCTGTCCCTGTTGCATATATGCATGGTCGGGAATTGCTGTGCCAGGTAAGACCAGGGTCTAGGAAGTCACTGTGAGACAACCCTAAGGAAAAATATTTGTGCCTCCAGAATAAACAAAGATGGATCTTGTGATTCAAAGTTTAATGCCAGAACTCTTCCTATGAAATGCTGTACATAATATGTAAAAGGGAAGATACAGCACAGCATGAAGTGGAAGACAGAGTAACTTGCCTTTCTCTGAAATCTCCCCTAGAGGATTACATTACCCTTACCTATCTAAAAGTAACATTAGGCTTTTCATATAATTTCATGTTTCCATTAGAGGACATAGCTCTTCACTTCCTTAGAACACTACTTCTAAAACTGACCCCAACAGAAATCTTTCTTTATAAATATATTTAATATAGATGTGTTTGTATGTCTAACTGTTTCAGTACTTTTCAAAACAAGTGAAGCAACTAGGCTTGGGCATTTCAAAACAGCCTTCTCAGTCTGTATACAGAAATTGCTTCCCCATCTCTTTCTTACTGTGAAGTGTGTGGTTTTATTTTAACAGTATTTTTACTTTATAGCAATGATGTATTTGTTTTTTTTCCTTTAAACTTTTAGGTTCAGTCCACTAAAAAAAATATGATTTCAGCTTTAAGAAAAAAAAAAGTGTTTGTTTTTAAACTCATGTCTAAGCAAAACCGTCAGAGGCACAATGAGGGAAGACAAAGGTTTTTTAGGGGAGAAGGAAAGAGAGAGAGACAGAGAGAACACCTTTATCAGTTTGGGGCTGGGGGTATGGTGATGGGTTGTGGCTTGAGGTATGGGCATGCATACTCTTCATGTTATTCAAACATAAAACTGGAAGGTCTTTGGAAGACCTGTGCAGTGTATCCTGCTAAGAGTTTTCTCATATATAACCTTTGTCCTCTTCATTGTCCCTGACTGAGAGGGCCCCATACTGAGTTCACCTGAACAAACCACCAAGGAGGATGTGGAGAGCTCATAACCAAGGTGACGAGAGCATCCCAAATTCTGCTGCAGCATTGGAGCTCTCTAGTGGAATACATGCTGCAGAGCAGCCTAGTCCTGTTTTGACTGCCTAAAAAAACACACCAAAATATGGGGCTTGATTGTTATTCTGAGCCCCTGTGAAGATATGTGATGTACAAAGAAAGCTGGCATGTTCCACAGCACTCTCTTTTTCAATACCTATTGTGAGTTTAACCTAACTGCCCTGAAACACTCAACAGCATAATCTGGCAGAAGAGCAAGGGGAAAAGGTTTCTGCTGGGATTGCAGGTAGGGCTTCTATATGGCCAGCACATCATGTAATGTGACTTACACCTTTAGAATTTGGTCCAGCTGAGCACAGACAACCCATACGACCAGACTGAACTTGAAGAAGATTCAGAATTCTGTGTTTATCACATATTTTTGCTGGTTACTTCACTATTAGAGTCATTTGAATGGGCACCACTAATGGTCCAGACAGAAGTGAGACGGGACTGATGTGTTTTGGAGACAAACTGTAGGTGGTTAGCACTCTGTCAGCCATGGAGGGGTACTGTAGGCTAAAACTCTTCTATCTTTCCTGCTGCATCTTCTTCATAAGAAGAGAAACCCACTTTAGTGGGCCTAGTGGCAGAGGGAGCCACAGCCTAGAGAGGGTGGACTGACTCATTCTCCATCTTACTCCCTTTTTCCACTGCATTCAGTGCCACCTGGATACTCATAAGCACCAAGTCCCCCATTTCAGATGCAGTATCAGTACGTGGCTCCAGGAAGCCACCTGTCCAGTCCTGGTTTAGCTTTGGATCCCTCCACTTCCTGGGTATTGCCATGAAATGAAGGGGCAGAAGCTGTGGAAAAGATATAAGAAAGGAAGAAATACATTAAAAATTAGAGTGATATGTACATTTCTACTACATCTATATGCTTGAGAAGCAACAAGATAGCAAAAGGTTCTGATTCATGAGATCACCATGCGAGGCTGGATAGGTGGGATGTACAGCAATATGCTTCATAAGCACACTCAACAGCATTTCTGAAAGCTTTTTTGGAAGCAAAGCATTTATTTGGATGCATCAAAAGAAGCGTGACCAGCAGGTCAAAGGAAGTGATTCTGCTCCTCTAGTCTGCTCTCGTGAGACCTGACTTGGAGTATTGTGTGCAGTTCTGGTGACATCAACATAAAAAGGACATGGAACTGTTGGAGCAAGTCCAGAGAAGGGCCACAAGGATGATAAGGGGGCTCAAGCACCTCCCGTGAGAGACAGGCTGAGAAAGCTGGGGCTGTTCAGCCTGGAGAAGAGAAGGCTGTGTGGAGACCTCATAGCAGCCTTCCAGTATCTGAAGGGGGTCTACAAGGATGCTGGGGAGGGACTCTTCCTTAGGGACTGTAGTGATAGGAGAAGGGGTAATGGCTTCAAACTTAAACAGGGGCAGTTCATGTTAGATATAAGGAGGAAGTTCTTTACTGTGAGGGTGGTGAAGCACTGGAATGGGTTGCCCAAGGAAGTTGTGAATGCTCCATCCCTGGCAGTGTTCAAGGCCAGGTTGGATGGAATCCTGGGTGACATAGTTTAGTGTGAGTTGCCCCTGCCCATGGCAGGGGGGTTGGAACTAGACGATCTTCAGGTCCTTTCCAACCCTAACTATTCTATGATTCTATGATTCTATTTATGCTTATATTTTTTGCTAATTAGTTAGTTGCCATCAATATAAGAAACCAGCTTCTACTTTCCATGAGCTGTTAGAGACCCTGTCATACATCACTAATCATGCTTTTGGGCCTGCTGCTACCATACATGGGTCTTAAATGCACCGAGTGGGCATCAGGTCTTTTTCTGTTTAGAGCCGAACAGAAATGCAATTAAACCAGCCCAAAAGTGACAATGTTAGTGCTATGCTGTGATTATATTTTCTGACTGCATAACATAACATATCTTTATGTCTGCATAACACGAGACACAGAACTTCCCTGATATCTTGTTTACACAGCTCCATTCTTCCAAAACTCTCTCTCCAAGCTCTTAGAAATTGTCATCGATTAATGAAACAATTTGAGATGGGATGGAAGGAAGATTAGGAATTATAAAATTAATACAATGCCATAAATACAAGGAGGTTTCAGCCCACCACCTAAGCATTGTTCTATTTTTTATTAAGGGCTCAACAAAAGAAGGAAGCAGACAGAAAGTAGCTAAACAATTTCCTTACCTTCATAACTGTTTTGCAGCTTGGAGACATGCTTAAAAAGCAAAACAGCCTAGGAATTTCTGAAGTAAAGTTGCATTCATAGTAGTAAGGTAATAAGGCTCACCCAAATTTATTTGCTCCTATTGTGAAAAACGCACAGGATGAGATTGAGATCACCTACTTTGGTGCCAGGGATAAGCGTGAAGATCAATTAAGAAGCTTGAGATGAATAAAGAGAATTTTAACATTCACTCCCCAGCATGATACAACCCTGAATGCGGTCAAGTTCAGATGATACTTAAATTTTATGCCTTAAGGTCTTTTAATTGCCTTGACTAGAGCACTCATGGAAGTTCCCACGTAACTCTCATCCTAATTTGGACCTAAAAATGTGAGCATAGCTTTCAAAAAGGAAGATAAAAACCCTTCTTCTGCTGTTTTTACCAGGTGGCAAGTACTAGATATGAAGAAAAAAAATGTGTGTTCTAGGTTGCCTATTCACTACTGGAGTAGTTCAGAGTACCAAACCACCAGCTTACAGAGCCATCTTTACTTTATGATCTCCTTGTTACCATCTTCTGTTCCTGGGGGAAAATTCTAAGCTAAATTTCATACTGAGCACCTCTTTGTAGAGTTCAGTATCTCTCATGGAGGTGACGGCCTCCTACTACTGATTGTACTATGAAACTTGATGCCCAATTTCAGCTCTCTGACTCGTCTCACAGGTCCAGATGAGCCCTCCTACACACTAAGGTGGCTAGTTCGGGTGGTTGGGGTCTGCATTTCGAACCTGGATCAGATCAATAACTGAATACTGAGGTAACTGGGCAGTCCTCTGCTATTCTGATGAATTTCATACACTACTTTCTATTTCTTTGATACTGTTCTGTTCACCCTGGACTCTCCTTTGAGCCCTGGAGTCCTGTTTGAAGCAATGCATGACCACATGATTGGAGACTGTAGGAAAAACCCTCAACCTAAAAAAAGTTTCTGAAATCCTTGTAATTTTCTTTAAAGTAAGTAATGAGCTATGTTTTTATTCTGACATACATTATTATGGCATGTGGTATAGTATTTCAATATAACGTTTAGGAAGGAAAGGGAAACTATCGTTACGATCTTTGCAAGTAGCCAAGAAAACTTTGAGGAAAGAAGAGGTCACCGAGCAAGCTAAATATGTGTAAACGCACACTAGGATTCATGTGAATGGGGAGAGAAATCATGTTGTTGAAACAAAATCTTCAGATTTGCCCTTATTCTTATAAAAACACTAAAAGTTATGAAATGTAGGACTACATGGGTCATCAAAATCAGTTTCATTCTTTCTCCCTGGGTTAAATATGTCTGGATTTAGTGTGCCATAACACTTCCTGGTAGAAAATCATCCCATTTGTTCCTATAAAACATAGGGATTTCCATAATTTTGTCCCAGTGCTTAGCTACTAGTACACTTGAAAGGCTTTCATAAGATCTGATAGAAAACTTCTTTGTTATAAATTATGACAATCATTTTTTTCCTGACTTGAGCATCTGATCTCCATTCTTCTCAAAACGCATATTTGGTATTTTTAGGCTATCATGATCCCTTCCATACTTCATTTCCTTGGTGGACTATTTTCCAAACTTAAAAGGAAATCTGATTTTTTTTTCATCCTGTGACCAACTATTTCCATAACCTCTTTTTTTCCCTAATGCTTCATACAACTTGTCTTTGCTTTGTTACTTAAACACCATAATTCCCTTATATATTCTTTATTAATTAATAATGGAAAAATGCATGTAAGCTGTCAGAACTATTAAAAATAAAAGAATTTTCACATTTGACATTAGATAAATGCATCATAACAATTTTGCTGTATATTTCTTGTAAAACTTGGGGCATAGTAATGTTTTGTTGCCCGTCACATATACCTGGTATTTGCTTGCAAAGTGGTAAGGTGAATATATACAATGTTTTTTCTCTAGAATGCCCCTGACATTTTCATTCAGAAAATGTGCAACAAGGAGAAAGAAGTCTATTTCTAGAATTTTGTTTCCATGATGAGCTTTTGCACTTGGCTCTAAGAGGCTTCTCTAAGGAGATGATGGAACTGAGCAGAGTCTCGTGTGAAACTCCTCTTGTATTTCAGCAGTGTAATGCTATCTCAGGGAAGAACTCTCCTTGACTATGTTGACTTGGATATTATCAGCTACAATTCCTTTTGGGTATGCCTGTTATGACTAATCTGCAACTCTAAGACAGGCATCATATTCATAAGACTGTCAGCATATATCCACTTTCTTCTTTCCCTTACTATCTATGCAGAACTGAGGCTTTCAGAATTTTCCTGCCCCTAGAACTACAGCTTTATTTTTTTTTCCATATAGTTTCCATCTATATCCACACAGACTCAAAACAATTCAAAACATGGCCTTTAGTAAAACAGGTGTTTTTCTATAGTGGACTATAAGTCACTATAGAAGTCAGACACACAGTAACCTATTTTGTTTGCCTCTAAAGTTCGTTTCTGTTTCTTCTGCTGCTGGAGAAAACAGTTCTGTATTATTTATGTTGGTTTTGTTTGGGTTTTTTCCATTTTGAAAGCTGTGAGTTCTGAAAAAATATTTTAATATTCAGACTACAGGCCAGTGAAGCATGTAGAAATTACTCCAGAGATGGATTTCATTCTTAGCTATTAATTAGATTTAACCTCTGACATTAAAATGTTCTTTCAAAACTGAGACCTAGATGGATGGTTAGACTATATAATTAATCTAGTAAAGTGAAATTAAATGTGGTATCTTGCATGCAGAACCGGGAAAAATAAACCAATCATTCCCCTCCCCCCAAAGAACTCTTGTCAACACAAAGATGCATACTGGTGTCATCACAAGGACACTGTCTCCCATTCCTCCTGATCACTATTTCTTCATTTTGTCTTCATAGAGCACTGGACTAAATTAATGAAATACATGTTTCTATCAACAAAATTATTTTGTCTCCTCTATTTTATTGCAGTGTGTTGGAAATTATCACTAGCTTTGGCCATTTTCCGTCTTTCTATCAGTTTTCCAAACTTTCTTGGAGCCACTCAGGAGATCCACACAGACCTTTTGCCCAGCAGGTCTTGGAGTTTATCAGGATATCTCCAGAGTTACTGCCACTAACCTCTGCAAGTAAACGCCAATAATAAGTCAAATATATTCATGCACTGAAGTCTGGAAGAGGTCCCAAGTTCAAGATCTTTACACAGTGTTTTGCTAAAATGAGAAATTGAACTTTGGCTCTTGAAGTCTCACTGGACATTGATGACATTGTGATTAGTCCAACGACTTTGAGAAAAACAGTTCATCCTTAGATTCTGTGGTATAGAAATCTGTCACCGGATACATGCATGGGAGAAAGACACTATGCAAATTCTCCCCGGAGAATTGCTGAATTTGGAGCAGTGAAAAAATGCATGAGGGTTATGAGGAAAATGGTATATTTCTAATGCGAACCATGCTCGGAAGAACTTCTGTGAGAATAAGAGTGAGAGCACTGCAGATGGAGATGAAAAAGATTTTAGCATTCTTACATTCTTGCTCAAGAGTGTTGCATCCCGACTAGAAGAAAGTGCAGCAGGAGGGCCAGGAGACCTCCATGGATGGACAAGGAGCTGCTGAGGAAACTTAGAGGGAAAAAAGAAGCTTATAGAAGGTGGAAGCGAGGACAGGCGGCCTGGGAAGAATACAGGAGCATTGCCCGAGAAGCTAGGGACCAGGTTAGGAAAGCTAAGGCCCAGCTAGAATAAAGTTTGGCAAGGGATGTAAAAGATAACAGGAAAGGATTCTATAGATACGTAGCAAATAAAAGACAGGCTAGGGACAATGTAGGCCTTCTCCAGAAGCTATCAGGAGAACTGGCTACCGTGGATTTGGAGAAGGCTGAGGTTCTTAATGACTTCTTTGCCTCAGTCTTCACCAGCAAATGCTCTGACCACACAACCCAAGTCTTGGAAAGCAAATGCAGGGACTGTGAGAATGAAGACCTTAGGCCCACTGTAGGAGAGGATCAGGTTCGAGACCATCTTAAGAACCTGAACGTGCACAAGTCCATGGGACCTGATGAAATCCATCCACGGGTCCTGAAGGAGCTGGCGAATGAAGTTGCTAAGCCACTGTCCATCATATTCGAAAAATCCTGGCAGTCAGGTGAAGTTCCCGATGACTGGAAGAAGGGTAATATAACCCCCATTTTCAAGAAGGGGAAGGTGGAAGACCCGGGGAACTACAGACCAGTCAGTCTCACCTCTGTGCCTGGCAAAATCTTGGAACAGTTTCTCCTGGAAAACATGCTAAGGCACATGAAAAACAACGAGGTGGTTGGTGACAGCCAACATGGCTTCACCAAGGGGAAATCCTGCCTGACCAATTTGGTGGCCTTCTATGATGGAGCCACGGAACTGATGGACAGCGGCAGAGCAGTTGATGTCATCTACCTGGACTTGTGCAAAGCATTCGACACTGTCCCACATGACATCCTTGTCTCTAAATTGGAGAGACATCAATTTGATAGATGGACCACTCGGTGGATAAAAAACTGGCTCGATGGCCGCACGCAAAGAGTTGTGGTAAATGGCTCGATGTCCAGTTGGAAACCTGTAATGAGTGGTGTCTCTCAGGGATCGGTGTTGGGACCGGTCCTGTTCAACATCTTTGTCGGTGACATGGACAGTGGGATTGAGTGCGCCCTCAGCAAGTTTGCCGATGACACCAAGCTGTGTGGTTCGGTTGATATGCTGGAGGGAAGGGATGCCATCCAGAGGGACCTTGACACGCTTGTGAGGTGGGCCGATGCCAACCTTATGAAGTTTAACCAAGCCAAGTGCAAGGTCCTACACCTGGGTCGGGGCAACCCCAGGCACTGCTACAGGCTGGGCAGAGAAGAGATTCAGAGCAGCCCTGCAGAAAAGGACTTGGGGGTGTTGGTTGACGAGAAGCTTAACATGAGCCGGCAGTGTGCGCTTGCAGCCCAGAAAGCCAACCGTATCCTGGGCCGCATCAAAAGAAGCGTGACCAGCAGGTCGAAGGAGGTGATCCTGCCCCTCTACTCTGCTCTTGTGAGACCCCACTTGGAGTACTGCGTACAGTTCTGGTGTCCTCAACATAAAAAGGACATGGAGCTGTTGGAGCGAGTCCAGAGGAGGGCCACGAGGATGATAAGAGGGCTGGAGCACCTCCCATATGAAGACAGGCTGAGAAAGTTGGGGCTGTTCAGCCTGGAGAAGAGAAGGCTGCGTGGTGACCTCATAGCAGCCTTCCAGTATCTGAAGGGGGTCTACAAGGATGCTGGGGAGGGACTCTTCCTTAGGGACTGTAGTGGTAGGACAAGGGGTAATGGGTTCAAACTTAAACAGGGGAAGTTTAGATTAGATATAAGGAAGAAGTTCTTTACAGTGAGGGTGGTGAAGCACTGGAATGGGTTCCCCAGGGAGGTTGTGGATGCTCCATCCCTGGCGGTGTTCAAGGCCAGGTTGGACAGAGCCTTGAGCCACATGGTTTAGGGCAAGGTGTCCCTGCCCATGGCAGGGGGGTTGGAACTAGATGATCTTAAGGTCCTTTCCAACCCTTACGATTCTATGATTCTATGATTCTACTAAACATTTTTAACAGCAAAAGATGAGACCTATAGACTATATACTGCAAGTGTGAAAGTGGAAAGTGAAAGAGGAAAGTGAAGTCTAGAAATGCCTATTATTTTTCATTGCCTATAAAAAGGCCAGAAGGCGACTAGTTCAGATGTACACCTGTAACCTGTAGGCATCAGCAAAGGGTTGCAACTAATGTCAGCAAATACATATCAACATTGTAACTGCAGTGACAGATTGTAGTTTGATGAAACTTCCATGATTCTAATGAATTATCAATAAAGAACACACAACATAAAAGTGAACAATAAATTATTACTTATATATAACCATATTTATTTTTGTTGCCTCTAGAAAAATGTGCACTTTGAAAAGAATATGATATAATCTGCAAAAATTGTTTTGTTTTTATAGATACAAACTTATGCATACAGGATGCTCAGAATGGCATCTTGGGCTATCAAATGGTGATAAAGTAAAGGGATCTTTCAGTTCTTTTTCACATAGTGTCACATACTTAGAAATGCCCCTGGAGAACATGGTGAGCATTTCCCAAAGTACACAAATGTCAGAGAAATATCCTTTTCTGTCTTTGGGTATGTCTCTGGGGAATCTTTTAAAAATCACAGAATCATAGAATTGTTAATGTTGGAAAATACTTTCAAGATCATTGTGTTCAACCATTAACTTAGCTCTGCATAACCCACCACTAAAACAAGTCCCTAAGAAGTGCCACATTTACATGTCTTTTAAATACCTCCAGGGATGATAACTTCACCACTTCCCTGAGCAGCCTGTTCTAATGTTTGACAACCCGTGCACTGAAGGAATTTTTCCTAATATTCAATCTAAACCTCCCCTGGTGTAACTTGAGGCCATTTCCTCTTGTCCTATCACTTGTGACTTGGGAGAAGAGACTGACCCTCACCTCACTATGATCTCCTTTCAGGTAGTTGTAGAGACAAATAAGGTCCCCCGCTGGGCCTCCTTTCTCCAGGCTAAACAACCCCAGGTCCCTTAGCTGTTTTTCATGAGATTTGTGTTCCAGAACCTTCACAAGCTTCTTTGCCCTTCTTTGGGCAAACAAAAACTTACATCTCTTCTTCCTGCTATTGCAGTTCTCATAGAACGTTTTTACCTTTGAGAACTGTGACATTTCTCATATTTAAAAAAGAAAAAAAAAAAGGGAAAGGACAGTATTGGCCACGCTGTAGGTGACTATTCACAACTATTTATCGTCTCTTTTCCCTTGTTATTTGTTGTTTTTTTCCCAAAAACTCTGTCTAGGACGTGGAAGTGTCAAGACATTTTCACAATTTTGCCCTTACTATATAGGATCATATGTTCCAAAAAGATGATACAGGGAGGATGCTGAGCAGATTGATGATCAGCATCTTGACCAAGAAATGCTAGTTGTGGATACCGATGCAATCACAGACCAGAGGCAGACTAATAATTTCAACAGAGTAGCAGCAACCTCGTCATTGCTTCTGAAGGCAGAATCATTCCCTTCTGAAGGCAGAATCATTCCCTTCTGAAGGCAGCACTTTTCCAGATGTTAACCTTGAGTATTCCTCACAAATCAGAGAAAGGTAGTATGAAATAAACTGGTGGACAAATTGGAAATTAGGCTGCTCTGTTTCTCACTCCATAGTGCTCAGGGTTGCAGCAGGAGTGGAAGGGAGCTGCAAGATGCCTGGACAGCACTGAAAGGACTGCTTACTAAATAGTCTTTGTGTTCCTACGGGACACAGGCATTTGCATCCTCATGCACACAAATCAGCATAGATTGTACTGTACAATAAATAGGATGCTGCAGCCATCTGAAAAGTGTATTCTTGAAAGTGCTTATCTGCCATTTATTGAGTGATTTCCTCTAACAGTTCAAGTCATTAATGAAGCCACAAAGCAAGTAATATTTTTACTGAGCTTTTGTTTTCTAAGCCTATTATTATGCTAAAAGTACTCTTAATTCAAGGAATTTCAGCAGAAAGGGAGAGAAAAGAGATGGGTATAACAAAAGTTAAAAAATCTAGGAAAATAAAGCATCTTAGCAGCCAGTATCCTGACATAAAGGATCTAAGCAATACAGTAATACTAGTTAGTATTGCATTATACACTGGAAAGACTTCCTCTAAAGTTTGGATCACACCTATGATTGAAGTGGTTCTTCCTCCTGTGAGCAAACCTCACATCTCCAATATTGCAAATTTGTGAATATTGTAGGCACAGAAATCACCTCAGCCTGTTGTCACACATGGACGCTAATTTAGGAAGCACAGGGAGGTGTAATGCAAAATAAGGATTTGAGAGTCAAGATCCGGGAAGGCTGATCGTGGGACAGCTTGACTTTGTCCTTTACATCATGTCAGGTTCAAAACATATGGCTTATACCTACAGTAACCGAGAACAATTATCACAGTCTGCCACAAGTCTTTTAATAAACTTTCGCAGCCTTCAAACCAAACAGGTTGTAAGTAATCTGCCTTTAGTTGTGCCAGTTTTCTTTGGCAAGCCATGTCATGAACACACCAAATTCTTTACTGGGACTGTCCTAAGCACAGACAATCCAGATCCAGGATAATTGCCAGGCATTCTTGAATTTACTAATACAGCTGCTGCCTATAAATTCAACAGATAATTGAGGTTAGGAGGCAAATATTGAGTGAGAAGACTTATTTCTTTCTGTCACATGCCATGAGATAATTCAAGAGAGCCGGTCATCTGGAAAAGCAGCCTGCATTGCTAAGCTGTACATGTAGGGAGTGGTTTAACTATGAAATGGAAATCAGAACAGAATATGGGGTTGAATATATATATAAGGAGTTTGATTACAGCTGCTGGAGTCTAGTCATGCTCTGTCTGTGGTTGAGAGGGACTTAAAAACTGAGCAGGCACAAATGAAATGTGAGACCTAAGCAGAGCACCACACAGAAGCACGAGGGGTGACTGCTCACCCGGCAGGACCATGACAGGTATGTGAGCCCTGCTCCATGGAGCTGGAATCACATGGGTCAATGCATGGCATCCAGCCAACACTTCAACTCAGACATGACTTTCCATCAGGGTGACTCTGGAGCAGCAGAGGGCACACAGATAAATAAAGAGCTTGACAGAGTTGTGTGATATATCAGTAACACAGCTTGCCCGTTGCACAACGTTTTCAAATAAGGGATGGCCACTACAATGACTTCTGAAGGAAATCTCACCCTGCACCCCATGAATGTACTGCTACAACAGATTTAATAATAAATATAAAAACACAAAATCAATTGCCAGAACAAAAAAGCATTTGTGACAAGGGACACTATAACATGGGATAACTCAAGACATCCCACAGAGTATCTCAAATAGCTTCAGCCCTGCCTTACAGAATCTGTAATGAGAAAAATACTCAAATAAGCAAATGGGAAAACACAATCACTGTCCAAAGAACTGTTCTGCACTTCAGTTAGCGGCAGACTAAGATAAAGCCAACCATAAGACATGATAAATTCTAGAAAGAGAAGAAACAAAGCATCTGTAGATACCAAGAGAACAAGACCTCAGGAGACTAGAAAGTAATACTACACAGTGTTACAACTTTGAGACTAAAACTGGAAGGATATTTAATTCTGGAAGTTATCATGCGGTTTTGAGGAACAAACGCAGCACTCTTGAAGGCATAAGATAATGTGCTGAAGATATAGAGGTGTTCCCTATCTCAACATGTTATTCTATAATTACCAAATGAGGTTCATGCTTCCTTTTAGGAGTTGAATTTAAATACCATCTAAAATGGAGACCCACTCCCAGCTGTGATTTGTTATGGAGCAATACTTAGACACTCTTGGCATTTAGAAAATGTCTGGCTAGTCTTGTAGGCTCTTCCATTTCCTTTGCACCTAAGTCCTGACTTCATTTCTTGTGAGACCTCAGGTTTCAGAAGTTTCATTTTTTTCCCATCAACTTATTGTATGTAGGTGGAGTTCTTACCATATGTGCTTAGGATCTCCTTTCCCAAATACCCAGGGAGGGTGATCTCTGCTCACTACATTCAGGAGTAGTAAAAACGCTTTGTTTTTTGTTTTCCTTCCCTTTCTAAGAACAGAACATTTTTGGGGTGGAGGCCAGCTTAGCTCAGGAAGAAATGCTTGACTTTTCAGTTCCTCTTCATGGAGAATGGGAGTTGAGAAGAATGAGATAATTTCCATTTTCCCAAATACCCAGGGAGGGTGATCTCTGCTCACTACATTCAGGAGTAGTAAAAACACTTTGTTTTTTGTTTTCCTTCCCTTTCTAAGAACAGAACATCTTGGGGGTGGAGGCCAGCCTAGCTCAGGAAGAAATGCTCATCTTTTCAGTTCCTCTTTATGGAGAATGGGAGCTGAGAAGAATGAGATAATTTCCATTTTTCCCTTGAATTCTATGCATATTTTTCTAGGGGAAGTGTCAGGTAGAGTTGTATTAATTAGAACACTACTTTATAAGCAGGATGGAAGAATGCTAAAAAAATTCATCAATTCTTACAATACAAGAGTGAAAATTCAGTATCTTCTCCACATGCTGCATGAGTCAGGATGAGACACGTCACGATGTTATCTAACAGTATTTCAGGATACCATCAAGACAAAAAGCTCTTAGGTACCTTGGTCAAAGACATTTGAATATTAAGCAGATCTCACCACAGAAGAAGACAAGGTATAAGTCTCAATCAGAAGCTAAAATGATTACAAGCCGCAAATATAATGAAAGACTATTTTGCTTCTCTGGAGAAATAACTTTCCTTCCAGAAGTTATACTCAGCAGAAGACACTGTTTTCCCAGAATAATGTCAGTATTATAGACATATTTCCCTAGGATATCTCTCTTCTGCCTTGCCACTTTTTGCTGACATACTGCATTATTTGAATTAATCAGGTAGAACACAGAGTTGCAGTGAAACATATCATTAAAAAACTAGCCCCATCATCCTCTTTAAAAACCTTGTTTTGATTGTATTTATTTATTTTTTTGATTGTGCTTAGCTATTATTATGGCCTGGAGTGTGAATGAAAGAAGAAATATCGTGCAGCAGATGTTAGCCAGCTTCCGTAAGTATGCAATATAAGAATCCATACAGAATAAAACAGATTTCCTCAGATGTGGTGCATTATCTCAGCAGCAGAGCAATCTCTTCTACAGTCTTTTCTATAGGGATTATTGCAATACAGCAACAGCTCTTATGGAAAAGAAATTTTGTGCACACATTCTACTTGGAAATCGCTCCAAGCTCTGAAGCTACCTACTTACATCCTCTTCAGTATTCAGAAATCACATTTTATCCAGCCACTACACAGCTGTGCTACTGTACAGAGCTGCTTGTATTCTCCCGAAGGGATGGCGTTCCCGGGCTGGCTTAGCTGGAATAAGTCTGCCAGATAAAAGGGGAAGAATGCTGGTCTGCTGGGAAAAACATCTTTTTGTCCTTCCCGTATTTTTCCTTGCATGTTAGTTTCACACCAAAAAGAATGGTTAAAATACCTGTTATTCAAGGAGTTCTACAAGTCAAATTAGAATTGTATTTGCTTTTACTCTTTGTTCATGTCTGGCTTTGCAAGGCACTATGGGACTCAGCAGCTATTAACGTATGGGTCTACTGGGAACTGGAAATGGGATGTTGAAAAATATTTCCCTATTGTTTTAAGGTTTTTTTTAACGTACTATGTTGACTGTTCACCTTGTACTAGAAACTAAATTCTTTTAGCAGAGATAGCAGGCATCGCCCATTTTCTTGCGAAGATCCCCTTTTTCTTTTTTATCCCCCCCCCTTCCCCCCCCCCAAAATACTAGATGCACCTCTTTCAGGAGTCAACAGGAGACACTCCAGTGGGAAACAGATGTGAATCAGTTCAAAGACCTGAAAACATTTATTCATTATAATGCATTACATTCTGACTACTCTTTAATGAGCAACAAGCTAGCAGAAAATTCAAACTCATCACAGCCAAGAGAGCATTTGTTAATCTTTGTAGAAAGGTCAGACCCTGAGATATTTGCTGTCTGCATGTGAGAAATCAGGGGAAACCAGCAGTGCTCAGTGCAGTTCATATATGTATTGCAGATGTCCCGTAAGCATGGTCTAGAGTCAGTGTTGGTTCAGGAGAGACTCAAGGGTTTGGGCTTCTTTTATAGCCTTACACTGGATGTTGCTTTTTTCACTGGTGAGTTTCAAACATTTGGAATATCCAGTTCTTCATCTGAACACAGTAGCTCAGCCACACATCTACTGTCACAATATTGGCATAGGTTCACTGAGAACACAGCCTATGTTCAGCTGCAGTATTGGTAAACTTGCCAAAATTATGTGAGTCTTATCTGGACCTATACTCAGCCAGTAAGCCCCCACCCAGTGCTTAATGTCACATATTCCATTGCATCAGCATGTGTTGTAAATATAGAAACAAGGATAATGAGCGTACTCAAGCTAGAACAGTTCACATAACTTATAGTGAGTCTGAGATTTTCACAAAAAGGGAAAAGAATTATCACATATGTCAGTATTTTTGCAAAAAAAATCTGTTTGACAGGGTTGAAAAATGTAACAACTCTTTATTTTAAAAATATTTCCTCTTGACATTTGTAACATTGTTTCTTTCCTCCTACTTCCTTTTAACCTCTGTAAGCAGTAGAAATTAATGACTACACCATTCCTTTTCCCTTATATAACTAAATGGCTTTGCAAAAGTTACAGTATCATCACTGTGATACTACTATAGAACTAAGGGACAAGAGTTCCTTTTTTCTTCTACTATCTAGTAATGTAGATAGTAGTCATCTCCTCTTTTCTAGAGAGGAGATGACAAATGGGGAGAGGGGGGACACGCTCTGAAAATCTTAGATTTCACTCACTTTTTTATATCCAGTGCAGAAAACGGAAACAGAAAGATTAGGAAGGAGCAAAGCAAAGAAAAAGAATCCAAATTTTATATTTTTTATTGTTTTGATAAAAAAAGGCAAAAATTTCAACTTCAGTAAGCTATCAATGTATTCTTTGCTTTTGAATGTTTGTCATAGAAACAATATTTTCTTCCCCATGAAAAACTTGAGTGATTTTTTATGTTTTCAGTTGGAAAACTTCAGGAACCTGATGCTTAAGAACATTATTGCTTGTAAACGAAGACACAGAGGTGAAGACCCCACAAACATATACTTTTCCCACATGAATACAGATATTAAACCTGCAAGATATTCTTGTTTTGTCAAAATGTGGAGATACTATAAAAAAGGCAAAAAAATGTAAAGTGTTGATAAACAGACATTGAGTGTCTCAGTTGATATTAACCACATAATTTTTTTCATACCAATTATCAGTATATTAGTTATTCTTACTTTAGTAAGGCTTTTTTTTCATAGCATGGAAAATACAGATGAGAGTTCACGACACAAACATCCAGGACGATATCTAGAACACTAAGTTCAGTTATGTGACCTTTCTGAACCAGTTATGTTAGAGTTATTTTCATTTTTGAAAAATCATGAGGATAAACAGCAGGATTCCTGAATAAATGGAACTTGAAGTGAACACAGATGATTACAGGCACCAGAACTTCAAGAAGCTTACATTTCATATAACGTAATGTTTGAATCTCTGTGGAAGCATGCGGTGCGTTCAGAAAAGGCTTCATATTGGGTACATAAGAGGAATAATAGTAAGGAACTGTTAGGTCATATAGTTGAGTTGCTCTGAGCTAAATCCATGTCTTTTTATGAGGATATGCTTTCAACTGTGCTTGGAAAGACTCAAGCAACTTGTTAACTTTTTCCAGTAGCAAACAGCGCTATTGCCCAGACACTGAATTTCAAGTGTGTTTGCATACTGCTCTTGATTCATTTTCTCACAATTAACTTTGAAAAGTGCTTATTAATGGTTGGTAAGCTACAGAGCAGGGCAGTCTTTCAGAGTGACCTAGGTAATCTAGAGGAATGGGCCAATCTGAACCTCATGAAGCTCAAGGGCAAATGCAAACTCCTGCATCAGGAACAGAATAACTGCACCAAACAGTATGGGCTGTGAGCTGACTAGAGAGAAAAGAAGTGGCTTTTCAGAAAAGGATCTGAATGGTGGACAGTAAGTTGAGTATGAATAGCAAAACACCTTCACGCAAGGCAACACACAGCCTAAAGAATACAGCCATCAGGCCAAGCGAATGCATCCACTGAGCTCTTTTGAGTGCACATCCACAGAATTGTTTCTAGGTTTTGGACCACTAATAAAAAAAAAAAAAAAAAAAGATTGCCATGCATCAAGGAAGAAGATTTGAAGGCTGAAGCATATGGGAAATATGGTGTTGGGTTGAGCACCATAGCTGGGTTGAGCTAGGGTGAGGTCCTAGCTCATTCTGGCTAAGAAAAGGATCTAACTGTAGTTTTCCATTAGGAAAACTGTTTTTTCCAGTAGGAAAAAAGGCGAGCTGGCAGCGCCAAACTCTTCTGAGAGAAAAGGCAACAGTCACATGCTCCAGCAAAGGAAATTCCAGCCAGAGAAATCAGAAAAATTCTCCACACTGAGTGTTTAACTGCTGGAACAGGCTACCTGGAGAGGCTGTGAAACTTCTGTCTTTGAATACTTCATAATTTAGCAATGCAAAGCCCTGAGAAAGTTTCGATTTGAACTAATCTCTGCTCTGAGCTGAGGGTTGGACTAGAGACCTCTGGAGATCCCTTTCAAGCTAAATTGTTCTATTATCTTATTAGAGAAATCTCAACCCATTTTATCATAACTCTAAGAAACTGGTCTATGAGTTCCTAAGGCTTTGAGTTTGACATAAATTCTGCAATGCCTCTTTCTTAAGGAACCTTTATATTTAGTATACAATAATTTCAGCAAAAGACCACTGGCCTATGTGCCTGGAGAAGGAGGGATCAGGAAAAGATGAGCCATCCTTGCTGGTGAGTGATATATCTCAGGTACCACCTGGCTTTCATGTCAGTGTATTTTGTTTTGACTCCTCCAACATAGGTATCTGAAGTATGAAAGGATGCCTACCCCATAACATTTCAACCTTCTCTGTCAATAAACACAATGGACCCCACTTTGTAATTGTGGACATTCACAAACAGACCTGCTGCTCATTCAGAATAAAACACAGAAAACCAACCTGTGAACTTGATCTGTAACCATGAATTTCAGTGTATTCCCCTGCTGAGGGGACAGACAGTCCAGACAGGATTTTCTGATTATGTCACCTTATCTTATAAGATAACTCAATAGAGGGTAGTAGCATGGTAAGATCTAAACCCTCCTCTCTCCATTGGATCATGTGGCCAAATTCTTAAAGATAGTGTGCCCAAAGGAGTGTCTGGATTCCTCAAAAGGAAATGAAAGAAGCCTGAGCTCTGACTACCCTTGGGTCAAAGAGGTAGAGTATGTCACATATGTGTACTGGCAGAAAGGATGGCAGCAGTACCACAGGCAAAACCAGAGAACCTGGTGAAGCTCCTGCCAGTGACGCTGGAAGGTCTGCTTCCATCGTGGAGACAGAATGGTGAAACCAGAAGTAATTCAGTCTCTTACTATCATTTCAATAAACATTTACAGTAGTATGAAGCTGCCTGGTAACACCAGTTTGATGATTGTCACATTTGCTTGGTTTATGTCAGATATCTCAGTGCGATAGTACAGTTGGTGTTGAGATTGATACATTTTCTCTTTGGCTTGAGATGTCCGGATATGATTCTTAAGAGGAGATAGGTAATCATCTGGACACTTTTTTTCTGAGCTTCAAGTCGCGCTTAAGCTTCAACTCTTTCAGTTTTGTGACTGAGCCACAATATCTTGGAAGATCATCAGAGTGGCAAGAGGAGATAAGTTGAGGAACCTTCCATTGCCAATCTACTACCCAAAGATTCTCCACCTGTTATACTTTACTGCTAGGCTAGCTGGCCAATTTGAAGTCAACCCTACCAGCTTCTTCCAGGTCCATCTTACATACTTGCAAGTTAGAGAGATGAAAAGTTCACAGAAGAGTTAACATCCATCTAGTACACTGCTTATAGCAGTTGAGCAATACGGGTATGTCTATACTGTACGAGGCAGATGACAATCTAAACAGTAAACATTGCATAGTGAAACACGGCCCTATGTGGAGATACTACCTCAGATCCACAAACATTTCAGCCCTGTGACTGTGGCTGAGTGCAACAGTCATAAACCTGGAATCTTAACAGGTTTCAAAAACTCTGGCTTTGTGCCATGTTAATGCTACTTGCCATGGATCCAAGCTAATACCAGTGCTGACTGGGATCATATAAGGAATCTCTGTACCTGCTTTTTATGTCTCTAGAATATTTGCCATTCAGTAGATATCTTTGCGCATCAGTAGTTACTTGGGCTTGTCAATGTTCACGGTGTAAGAGAAAATTTACTCCCCACTAAAATGTTGCCAATGCCCAACAGAATAATTTCGAGAGGCTTTGTTTCTTCTTGTGCATCAGAAGAAATTAAATAGCCAACTGGTATAGATGAAGGGTTTCCTTTGATTTTAACAGTCATTGTACTGAAGATTTTTCACACTTCCTTTATTTAGGAGCTTACTGAAGGAATTGAATTGAAAGTTCCTAAATTTAGAGAATTCTTTTCTTACTAAAACTTCCTCCATTTTCATCAATGTCATTCCTCCAGATTTTATCAGGGAAAGCGGAAAACATTAGTTATAGTGAAATGTGGAAAAGATTAATAGACTCCAGTCTGAATAGTTTGTAAATGCAAAGATCTAGAAAGAAAATAAGAGGAAAAAAACTTAGAAGGTGTGAATTTCCTAAGCTATCCCTCTTTGACGGGGATAGCACTTTCAGAAGAAACTAAAACAGAAAACCTAACTTAATTGCAAGACTCTATTAACAGAACAATCTATATAATTTGCCAAGCAAAAACCCCAAACCAGTACACATTTAAGTTCCAAAATAAAAATTTGGAGTTGGAATTCAGACTCACAAATCCATGACTTCTGAACAGATTATTGAAAACAGCCCTTCAGAACGTCTCTTAGAACTCTTACTAGCTACAGAATACCTTTAGCGTTCACTCTACTTTATCAGCGCCACCTAGAGTGTATCACTAGAAACAACTCCAGTAACATAAAACTAATCATCTATAAAGCATGATTGCATTTCAAAGAAGCATTTTCCAGACTTACTCTCTTTCAAAGACTTCCATATCAAATATACATGACTGATACAATAGAAGAGAGGCCGGGAGAGACCTGACTTTTAGCTTTATTGCACCTAGAAGAGGTGGAGAAAATGTATCACAAAGCATTTTAGATTCAGCTGAACCCTGTAAGGCAGTGCCTTCCGCTTCTGGCTTAATCATCAGCAGAAATTTCCTCAATCAAAATATAGTTAGTTATGATGATGATGACGATGTCCAAAGCAGAACAGAATCCTGTTCACTCTCCAGAGAAATAGAAACAGGTTTCTGTGCTTTTTCCATAAACGATTTAGTTAAGAGTTTGAAGGCAGAAGTGAGCAAATCAATCGGATAAGATGTCATAGATATTGCATGTTTATTAAGTAGTTGGTTTTATTTTTATTTCTATACACATTCTGTTTACAGCCTGCTTGTACCAGATCCCTATTTATTTAAAGCAAATTCCTGTATGTAGTCTTAATAGCAACAGAGAATGTTAGGAAATTTGTTATGGGATTCACACTTGATTTTTCATTACTTTCCATCCAGGAAAAAATTATTTATTTACACTAATTTTCTTCCATTAGAACTGAACAGGACCTAGTTTACCATTACACTATTTCAGTTCAGTACTGTAAAAATTAAATGCAAACCAAATAGAGTTATACTAGTAAGTGCTTGGAAAAACTCAGTAGTGAATTGTGACTATATCAGTAAATTTGTAAATTCTATTAGTGTTCAGAAATGCTCAGACTTACTTTTCAAACCCACTGAAACCCACAGGAGCACAGTACCTGTCTACAGTTCTGATAAACAGGCACCTAGCATTGATGCCACACTTCTGAAGCTGCTTATTTTCATTTTTTAAGCAAACCAGTTGTTACTGAGGCTGCATAAATTTCTTATTATGTCCTATTTTAAAGAATAAACAAAGTAGGAATATAGGCTTAACAAAACAGCATTTTCTTGCATTGTAAATGTATATGCAAAAATTCAGCTGTTAACAAGTACTGGTTACTCATTTCTGGAAAAGCAGTGCAAGGAGGCTGAAAACAGGGCTTCCTGCTCTGCTGACTGAGAAGCATATGCTGAAGCAGCAAACCTTCAGATCTTTATTACAGTATGTGGTCTTAATTTTAAGTCTGAGAAGATGCTCACTGTTGAATGGGATGAGCACAGCTCCTGTCTTTTCTCAAAAGACAGCTCTCTCCAGCTCTAATGGCACAGAACTCAGTAGCACTGGCGATCTTTATTCTTCCCACTCCCATCTTTCACATCCAGTACCAGTTGCCTTCCTGTTACATCTGAGGTCCACCTACTTCTGCTGTGGGAAAGTCTCTTTTCAGTAGGATGGGATGAACTGAATGCTTTGCCTCTGGCCCTCTTCCTTATTTATCTTCTGTCTTAAAAATGTGCCTAATGTCACCCAGACTGACCTGCATGCTTATATATCCCTTTAACATTGAACATCGTTTCCAGGCTAAACATTGTAAGCTTCTATACTGTAAAGTCAGAGTGTTATTGACTATTATTAGTCAATAATTGTAGAATTGTAAAATAATTTTATGTTTATATGTTTTATATAATTGAAAAACTTTATAAATTGAATAAGTATAATATTAAAATTAATTATAGTATTGCACACTAGTGACATTTACAAATGGCAGTAAAGTACCCATTACCATTACAAGAAAATAAATGTACTTGCCGTAATATGAAAATGTAGCAAATATTCTGCATGTTAATAACTCAAAACATGTCTGAACTATATAAATACAAATTCTGTCATATTCAAATAAAGAATATATATATAGTTAGAGCTATGACCACTAAGTAAGATAAAAAATAATTTATGCAAATTCTTCAAAGATGGTTTTGTTTCCTTGGGCAGAGTTATTCCCAATTTTATTGTTTCAAGACATTCTGCGCAGTTCTTTGGTGCATGTGAAGCTGGAACCTGACCAAACAAGGACAGAGATCTAGCCATACCTTGGTTTTGCTCTTGAATGGATCATTTTAATTGTATGACGTCATAATATTACGTTTCTATGTATGTCCCTATATAAGTCCTTGACTATAGCACCTCCAGATCATGTGACAGGTCAAAAGGGAGCGTTTGATTTGAAGGCTGAACACAGAGTTTGAATGGGATTTTTAGATTTTCTTTAAGCACAGACTGTTGTCCTTCTTCTGAATTAAAGCAGCTAGTGTGACAAGAAGTAAATCAGCTGGACGAACACAAAGTCTTTAACACCTCAAGATGGGCAGTGGAGCCAGTTCTGAGAGCAAGGAGTTGGCCAGGAGATCCAGAGAACTGGAAAAAAAACTCCAGGCAGATGCAGAGAGGGAAGCCAGGACAGTCAAACTACTACTGTTGGGTAAATAGAATAAAAATTGCTTATAATGCTTTTCCATTGGTTATTTTGCTGTGGAATTACATTTCAGTACAGTGAGTTTCTCACCTCTCACTGTTTTATTTGAAGAGGACAATCCTGTAATTCATACATAAAATGTCTTCTGGTTGTGGACACTCATGAAGTCACAAGGAACAGGCTGGAAATGGCCACGTTACTGTATGCATTCAATTTTAAATATTACAAATCCTTGACTTTGAAAAGATTCAAAAAATGAGAACCTACTGCTAGTATAAATGTTCTGATGCTCATTTATAGAGAATGTAGCACAGGCTTGTCTTTTTTTTTTTTTTCATGAATCTGTATGCATTAATTTACAGGAGGATTAAATGAGGTAACTGGTTACATAGAAAATCCACAAGTGTCACAGGTATTGATATTGTTTATTTTCCAAACTGCTGCACTTCTTTATTTGCAGAAGCAAAAAATGACTTAGAAATGGGTTTTTTGATGCATAAAAATGATATTGTGGAGAGTGGAATGGAAAGTAATGAAATGAGCTGAATACAGATTAATATTCTCACAGTCTACCACTTCTAATCCACACTATGATCAATTTATTAACAGCCAACAGGTGTAATGGCAAAATTTTTTCTTTTCTTGATACAGCTTTAGTCGTCTCTCATTTTTCTCATTGTACAAGAAATATCCAAGAACACAATTAACTCTGCCACCGTTTTAATATTTTTCGAACATTATAATGCCTGTTATGAAAGTTTATATTGGTTTCTCCAAATGAATAAGAAAACAGTCTGTGATAATTAAAGCATATCTGGTGTTTCTTTTATTGCAACTGCAGTGCTTACAAGTGTTTTTAAACTGATATTTCTTCAGACTTAGTAAGATCCTTTAGATAAAGCAAATCCGCTTAACTCTGTTGTTTTGCATCTTATGCAAAAAGTCTATTTATACCTGTTGAGAATCTAACTACTATTATTAATAAAGAAATAAGAGAAAAGCACAACCATGCAGGCTTCTCAAATAATAATAGGAAAGTAGCAGGTTGATGCACTTTATGTACCATCAGCATTCAGATTGCAGTTTACAAAGCCTGTCAGACCAGTGGATAATATAAAGATTTACCCTGCCATATTAAAACAAAATATTGCCCTTACTAAGGCAAGCTTGAGCTGGTCAAAAAACAGAATCATATTTTCATTTAAACTTGCATAAAGTTTTGATACTTTCAACCTATTCTTACAAAAAGGAATTTGCATACTGAGTTAGAACCAGGGTCCACCTACCCCAGCATCCTGCCCAACACTGATCCATGAGGAAGATGTAAGAATTCCTTTTAGAGGAATTTATAGGTTAAAGAGGACTTTGTAAGATGAAGAGAAATTTAGGAGGTAAGAATTTTGATGATATATTTTGATCTTCAAGATTCCATGCCTTGGCAGTAGCACTGGAAGTTGCCTTACACCAGAACACAGACTAAATTACCCCTCCCAGAACTTATGTATGTGTTTAGTATTAAGGACTTTAGTTTTAAATGTTTCTTAATTTGCTTAATTAAGTCTGCTTCTGACACTATTCATATCAGTCTCAAGATCGTTAGTAAAATACTTGGAGATAAATTGCAAGCTATGTGAAAAACACTTCTACTTCATTCAGTTCAAATCTGAACATATTCCAGTTTCATCACCTATGCAAGCACTCTTTTCATGAGACAAGATGATTATCAGAATCTAAAATACCTTCACTGAAGTTTTCTTCATAGAATGTATTTTTATAGTATCTTCCTTTACTCATGTCACACATGACAAAAATTTAAATTTGTCAGTGGTTAACACTTCAGAAGGTTTTTTTCTCCCTGAAAACTGTTACAACAGATCATAAGGACTTTTAGTAAAAAACATGGAGAGAGAGAAAAAAAAAAGATCATAGACTTAACAGCTCAAATTTTCGTGTTCTTAAAAATGAAAGGGGTGAATAAAACGTGAGTGTTTTGAGCCAATAGCACAGCTAGATTGAAAGTGTCTCTTGAACACCTGGAACCACAGCTGCTGAAGCAATGTGTATAAGGGGCACTATATAACCCATTCTGCAGTCAACCAGTGAAGAGGCCAGATAGGAGAGGATTAAACCTGCTGTGTTCAAATCTGTACCTTTCCAAACCTCTGAGGTGATCTCAGAAGTGATTCAAATTTTTACACTTCATAAATCAAGGTCAGCTCTATTCTGAGCCAACCAGCCTAGTTCTACCTTAGTCCTAGGTTTCTGCGCATTCAGACTATATGTCGCCTCTGTATTACAGACGAGATGTCACCAGTGTTTCTTTTGCAGTAGGCAGATTGGTAGAAAATACTCAGAAAAAAATTCAGCATTATCATTATGCTCTTACCCTTAAAATGTAAAAAATAGGTATTATGACCAGTTCCTGAAAGGATTATTTAATATATAGTCTGGTCTGTCTTCATTCTCCAATAGGTCTCTTTACAAAGAAGAAATCTAATGTAGAAAAATAAGACACAACATTTGTTTATGTTAAGTTCTATGACCTGGGCAAACATTATCTGTGTTGAGGTGATAATTTACAGTTTATATGGCATGCAATAAAAGCTGCACATATAAACTGGGGGAGGGAGAAAATTATGCCACTCTCTGAGGTTCCTCACTAGCTGAACAGGAGCCAAGAGGGTTAAGTCCTCCTTATACTGCAATGCCACCCCACACCCATATCTTGCCCACAAATCTGGCCTTAGACTTCAAAAAAATCAGATTATTTTATGAGTCTGGAAGAAACTTCAAGGTGAAAGTTTTATTTCCTTTGAATCAGGGCCATATCTTGCCTACCACATCATACACGGTTTATGTTCTTCATAGGAGAGCAGCCTGCGATTTGTTTGTGTGCAAAGTACAGCACATTCCAAACGTGGCCAGAACAGCTGATGCTCACAGCGATGTCTTGCAGAAGCAAGAACATAGCTTCAGCTTAAATAATCATTAATACTTTGAACTTATTTGTTTTCAAAGCATTACTCCATGGTCTCATTGTCTACAGTTTTCAGTGGCAGGACAAAACTCACCCTCATTTGAGCTCATCATCTTCAGCTCACTTTACTGAGAAATACTGCTTTTTAGGGCACAACTTACACAATTCAATTTAAATATCTGCTTCAGGGTGAGAAAAATGAAGCTGTTTGTTCATTTGTTTCAGTAGCAAATATTCTTCTCCACTGACTATAAGAGGTCTCTGATAAGTGGTCTGGATGTAGAAGTTTATAGTATAGACATTTAAAACCAGTTAACTGAACCAGTTACTGGAGGCTTAAGTTCCTGTCATTAACACTTGCACTGTAAACAAAGACTGAGCACTAAGATGGTCCAATAGTCCTATTGATTAGAATTCAATGGTTTTCCTTTTTTTGGGCGGGTGTGAGGCAGCCTTCAAGGATCTTATTCCCTCAAGAGGGCTAGATCTTAGATCTCTTTTCTAGTTTCTTTCTCTCATAGAGAAAATTTGTTGAATTTGGTAAAAGAACCAGGAAGATACAATTTCCAGTCTAGTTCAGTTTTCAGAGCTCTGAATGACACAGACAAGACTCAGGCAGCAGTGTGGAAGCTTTTGTGATTTTAATTTGAAGATTTTCTTTTCCTGCTTTTTGCTGTTTTATGTCATTGAGAGCAGCTTTTGTGACAGGTTTCAAATAAAATATTCAGGCAGCAGGATTTTGGGATTTTTTCTTGCCTTTACTTCTGGAAATGTTTCTAAACCAAAGCTTTACTTCCACATAAATAATAACTGTAAGAAGATAATAGCTCTTGATCTGAGACAAAAAAGCAGCTTAATATATAAAAAACCACCTTCCTTCAATAGCTCAGCAGATGTTAATCTTGAAAAGGGCTTAAACCCTTCCCAGTTTCCACAACTATTCAAACAAAATCTTAGAAAAATGGTAACATTAAGTTACATTGAGGTCCTGGGCTCTGTTCTCCTTTGAGAGATTCTCACCAGCTTCTAAGGCACCTCCAGTATTTTCTCCATGTCTGCTCTGTCTATATTCCTTGGTGACCTGCAGGGAAGAGGTTAGGCACTCCCAGAGCAGCGGGGCGGTTCATGTCAGGCTGTTGGGTGGTGGCTCCTTTGCAGCCCAGTGCCTGCAGCCACACTTCGTGGCTCCTCTTGAGCCTCCTCTGGAGCCCCAGCATGCCCCAAAATATAGTGGGCTTGGGACATGATGAGGTGCAGTTTGAAATATCCAAAGCAAGAAGAGAAGCAAGTTATAGTTTGCCAGAGTACTGCTTGTGCAGAATGTCACTGAAGATGGTTGTGACATGTCCCGGGGCATGGTGAACGTGATCTCTGGGAAGAAGTGTGGGAGCAAACACCCATTGAACTTACTGGAGTAGGGACATCTTTCAGCTCCCAGGAGTGGGGCCAGAGTTTCAGGCATTGACAGAGACTTCCATGCCTTTATTTTCTGTGCTTTTATCCTGGCACCAAAATAGAGACAGAGAAATCAGACATAAATTTGAAAAAACTAGAAGATCTTTAACATGTGAAATACAAAAAAACGGGTTGTGGTGTATTATTGCTGGTTCCTATCAGACTGAGCTATAAATCTTCACAGTGACAGAGAGTTTTTCAAAAGCCAGTTAAACTTTCCAAGCTCCAGGACATGACTGAGCTTGGCCTAAGTTCTCGTCTTTTATTGAGAAAATCTGGACTTGATTATAATTTCCCTTCTTACTGCCTCCTAAAGAGAAGCTGCCTTTGGGTCTCCGTGCAGTCATGTAAGGCCTGTCATGCCCTTTGGCCACTTTTGCCACTGTTTCTGCAAGAGGAAGGCTACTGTGGTGGGTGGAAACTCCCTTGTCCCTGCTGTCCCACCATGTGGCGCCGGCTTGAGGTGCAGGATGCACGCGATGGTGAAGGAAGAAAGGAAGCAGGTGCAAAGTAAATTGTTTCTGACCTATTTCCTGGCGTGCAAATGCTGCTACAACTAACATGATACTCCGGAGTGATGCCAATGTCTGAAAGTCGTCTGTTGTGCAGATAGAGGCGTTACTGGATCATAAATTAAAGATGATCAGAGGTAGAAAAATGAACCCAAAACATATAAATTATGCCTCCCACTCTATTTTAATTTTTCTTTTCAGATCTGGAAGAGAGTTTTATTTCTATATTTGGTTTTCTGGCATCTTTCCATGGGGTGAATGTATGCATTCTCAGCTCAGCCTGCTCTCTTCCCTACAAAAAGTGTAGCAAACGCCACCTTGCTGACAGGGAGTTCAGCAAGTTCTTCAGAAGGGCATTGAAGGGATAATAAATGATTTACATCAAATTTGCATTTTTTCCAAACTGTGGCAGATGGCAGCATCATCCCATTTTGCATAGGCTCGTTTTTCTCTCACACTTTCTGCTGTTCACATCAGGAAATGCTTTGCGTATGGTTTGCTGTCTGTTGTGATTCATTTGGGTAAATTAATCCCTGTCATGTAAATTACATTACTTTTTCAAAATCTGTTTGGGAAGTCCATAATCAGTTTGTTCCATTCACCTAGAAGCCCTCAGTTAAAATAGCTATGCCCCAGATTTCCTCTTCTGTCAAAAATATCTGATGCCGTCCAGCGAGGTAAATCACAATCTGCAAAGATAAAAGCAGTGATGAATCCTGTTCCATGGTTTCATAGCCAAAGCTAAATCCTCTTCAGGTGCTTTCAAAATCCAGCCCTTGTCTGGCTGCTCTTGCTAAGCCTCAACTCTGACTGACACAGGATGATAGTCACTCACGCAGATTTCCAATGAAGAAGGTTTGCGTTGTGATTATTCACATTCCATGAGATAAGAAGGACAAATTAACCATACATAATCTGACCAAACCTACACATTAGTTTTACAACTGGCTGATAAAGCAAATGCCTGTGCCTCCCTGCCTACTCTGGGGACTTCCTGCAGAACCATTCCCAAGCAGGATCTGTTACATTGCTCTGCAGATTTCCCACTTCCAGCTACAATACTTCGCAGCAGAAGACAAAACACTAGTGTCAAGACTTTTGCTCATGTGCTGCCTCTGCATCATGAGCTAGTCCACATGCAAGTCTCCACACTCTGTTTTTCCAGTTGCTCATAGAGGCTGGCTGGCTGATTTGGCTTATAAAAGGTTATGATGCATATTAAATGAGCAGCTACAAATCACCTAATGTCAGAAGGTGTAGTTTGTTCATGTTTTTATGCCTATCTACCTGCCAGGCATGAAATCAGAATATGACCCGTATTTTATTTCCTTCTTAATTAAAGAGTCTGTATTTTTATCTTATTGACTGAATGTTCCTTTCTTTTCAAATGTCTCTTTCCTTTTCAGAATTAACACTTCTACCAAGATTTCATTAAGTCTGAGTGGACACTAAGGAGGGTTCTAGTTAGTACAAGGGGGACCTAAAACATTCATGTCTCTTCAAAGATACAAAATTCTGTTTTAGAGAGTTATTTTTAATACTTGCTATCAATCACATCTTCTCAACATTCCCTTCCTGCAGGTGCTGGAGAGTCGGGAAAGAGCACTATTGTAAAGCAAATGAAGTAAGTATATGAATATTCATACCAGTTGTTGAATTTGGTATTTGTAGTATAAGCTATCTAGCTAATGTCTTATTACAATATTTATGCTCATTTGAATAAAATGCAAAGAAACATCATTCAAATCAAGTTCTCATTCAACCACACAAAGTGACTATGAGACACAGCTGGACTGGTAATCAAATCTGTCTGATCAAATCATGCACTGGTCCAACTCCTTGCTGAAGACCAGGGAAGCTTCTTCATTGGCTTTGGTAGGAGTTACAGTACTGTAGTGAGAACATGAATGCATGTGACAACCAGGCACAGCAGATCCACCTAGCCTAATTCGATCTCCTGCAGTAGCTAATGAAGGGTGCTTGCAGAAGATTATCAGACCAGACAAGCAAACATACAGTTATACTTGCACTGGATACCCTGATTGTATCTGCTGATCTATGGTTCAGACACCACCCTGAAACAGATAGCATCAGTATGTTCGGTAGCCCTCAGTTAAATCATGCCTATGTTTCTCCTGCATCTTTTCTGATCCAATGTAAACTAATAACATCCACAATATTCTATGGCAGGTAGCTCCACAATTTAATTACATATGATGTGAATCATCTCCCTTTGTTCAATTTTAACTTGGTCCTTATTAATTTCATTTGATCTCACTGTATTGCAAGAGAAAATACAGAAGTACTCACATTGTATAATAGGGCAAAGTCTGTTTGCTGGGTTTTTTTTTCAGACTGGCCTCTGTAGATCATTCTTGGTCTCCACAGTCTTACTCCAACTCTTGCCAGAGGTTACAAAGATTGTTCTCAGGTCTCCCATATGCGATGTGTGAACATATTTACCACCAGCCTACACAGTGAACAGCTAGTACCCACCATCTAGCGTGAGAAGAGACAATCATAAGAACTGCTTTTAGTGAGGAAAGTATCACCCCAAAAAGTTTTCATACAATAATCAACCTGGGAAAAAAGAGGCTGTACAAGCTGAAATGAAGAAACCCCTGTTCAAATTCAGACTGAGTACCTGGTTAGGAAGAACTTGTGCCTGCATCATAAACTTACTGCAAGAATACTTGTAGATATTAGTTCAAAGTGCGCATGGTGCCACACAGATTGAAGTCAGTAGCTTCATTTCCTCTGGCTTCTAAGGAAGGTCAAATCTGTGTGTATGTCCTTTTACAAATTACTATCACGATATTTTCACATATAGTCAAACAGGCTAAAACTAAACTAATTCATGTTATTCTTTCAAGGGTAGCCAAAATACTACTCATGTACCTGGTTTAAACAGATAATCCACCTGAGTTCAAGAGATTGTAGTTACATAGGCAGCAAAAATCCTCCTTAATCTGCTGAAATATTGCTGTTGTATCTAGCCCTGTTTTCATAGACAGTGTCCAGGTCTGCTTCCTACACCTCTCCAAATAGAGAAAAAAAATAACACATTCATTGCAACTGTTTGAACATGACCTCACTTTGTAAGCACGAATCTCTTCCTGTGTAAAAATCAGACTGTTTTATGAAATCAGTAATACTATTCCAAATTTAAGTTCTCTTAACTATTCCATGCCTTCACCAATGCGTTTTAAAGAGTTCAGTAAAAGGTATTGTAAGATCAATTTTCTGTTTAAGCAGTTCAATTTATAGCAAGACAGATTCAGAACCATCCATCAAATTCTTTGCTAACATCTTTTGTTCCATTTCAATGATGGATAATTTTGTCTCTGATTGAGTTCCAATCAGGAGACCCTCCCGATTCAAGCAACCATTGAAATGCATTGTGCTCGAAGCTTCCCCAAGTAGGAGCAGACTAAAGATGATCCTCTGAATTATGCCCTTTAAGAAGGCTTATAACATTGATAGCATTGAGGAAGGGCAGAAAACTGCAAAGCTGAGTGTTATCTTTAAAGCCCTGTGCATTTCTGAACTGTCACCCTGATCACAAATATAAATTATTTTACAGGAAAACTGTTCATGAAAAGTATAACTTTTCATATAAAATGTCATCTTCTGTCATAACCAAGGACTTTTTTTAAAAAAAAGAAATTTTTCAGGAAAAAACCTATTTTGGTTATTAATTTTTTTCATTAAAATGTAACATTTTCTAGAGAAGACTGATAGATGCTTACCGAAGAAATAATTTTGCTGAAAATACAATTTTCCACCAAAATCAGGGTAATTTTACTCCTATTAGTATAATTTTCTAATTCATAAACCTCCTTCTTTCCAGACTGAAGATTTCAATCAAAGTTAAATCCTTCCACTTAGCTTTGCACACTATTTTCTGATGTTCAAAATACAGACATGCTGCAAGGCCCTAAAAAGGCTTGGGTGGCTATGAGGCGTAACTAAAAAGTCAAAAAAGAAAAGCTTCTCTGGAGCTCTGTGCTTCTGACTAGATCATTTTCAATGTGCGATCTAACTTTTTTGAAACCAAGTTGAGTATTTCTATGCTATGCTCTAAGATAGCAACACAAACCTACTACAAATAATTCAGTGAATGAAGAGTAGGAATCAAAATATATGATAACTCATCATGTCTGTTGTGACTGAATCAATTCTACCTATATGGTGAGAAGTCCTCCCTTCATGGAAGACAAAACAAAACAAAAGAGGAAACTAATGCTTTTCCTCCAGTAGAAACACATTTCAGGTATTATGACTTGTAGCTGATCACCTCATGCCTTCAGCATTAACCTTTTTAAGTTGTTCATTTTTTCAAGGATCATCAGGGAACAAAATTTTCCGTTTGCTAAAATACTCCTTCTGGCCATAAAAGATGTCAGCCTGTTTTACAATCCTTCCTTAAGAATGACAGATCTTTAATAAAAGCAGCAAAATTCTCTGCTGATTTAAAAGGCTGGTGAACATGCCTTCTTCCAGAGGACATAAATATCGTATTTAAAACAAATACCCAAAACCAAAAAACCCAAACCAAACAAGAACAACATGAAAAGCCTCAGGCAAAACAAAGTTTACTTTCTGTAGTTACCAAATCTAGTTTTATTTCAGAATCTTATATTTTCTTCCTTCCTTTCTTCTTCAAAGAGAAATCATGAAAATATAAAATATCAATTTGTGTACTGTGTCAGGGCCTTTCATTCTCTCTCATCCCAGATTTTTGCAGCCACAGGCAAAACATCCATCTTCCCCAGAAATCCTGTTATGGCCACTGCTGTGAGACACACAAAGTAGTTAAACCAAGTTCATGTACTTCATGGAGTTTGAGTTTCTATATATTTCATTCCATTATTTATAGAAAAACTGCTCCATTCACAGGTAGTAAGGAGAAGAGTGACAAGAATATGCTTAAGTACCAGTGCAAAGGTACCAGACTGCGTAACATAGGTCCCCTTTTTTTTGTCCCAAATTCAATAGGATTCCTTTGAATCTTGCAGTTTCATTTGAATTTGCACTGAAAAAGGCATTCAAAAAATCAAAGCTTCAAAGCAGAGTTTATAGATTTGCCTGGCCCAGAAGTGATTTGGAGAACATTAAGAGAACCCTTTTTTTTCCTGCAGATGCTATTCCTAGAGACACAAGAATGCAACTTTTGGATTTTCTGACATCCATAAACTACAGAGATGTTAAGACACATTGAGTTGTGATATGGGTTTTACATGTGTGTGGGGGAGTGACTTGTTCTTGGACAGGGCTGACTTCTCCCCCTGCAGGGAAAGTCTCTCCAAGACACACACCTATACTTATTCTGGGCTAACCTGTCAGATCCATTCACATCAATCCTTTCTGCTTGTATAGTTCTGTCTCTAGCAAGAGATAGGGAAAAACCTCAAACTCCAAACCCCAGAAACAATTTATTTAATAACCTGACCTTCATCTCTGAACATCTGAAATGAGGAAGAACACACCCTTGGTTCCAGCAGCAGCCAAAGCACTTTGGATGTCTGTTCATTGAGAGTATGCTACTCCAAAACAGGTGAAGTTTTCATCCCTTTTCACAAGTTAAGGAAAAAGATGTCTCTCAGTCATGATATAACCTGCACACTGATCTTGGAGAACTTTAACCTCATGCCCTTTTCCAGTCAAGGAGGATTATGAAATTATAATCCCTCTGTCAGAATTAGATGAATTTGCTATGACTGCTAAGGTTCTTTGTCCTCTGGAACACAGACTGTATCATCTGGAGTAACATGTATATCCCCAAAACCTGTAGATAACAACAGTAACACCTTTCAGTAACTAGAAATAGTAACTGGTATACAAAGAAATATTAAAGGTTTTTTGGGTTTGTTTTCTTGAGGAACTACACAGTTTTTTGCATTAAGATTTTCCTCTATGTAAGATTCTAGTTAAAAATTATTAAATAAGCAATGTGACAGACATGACTAATGTAGGATCCAATAGTAGCCTCATGAATTTAACCTGACATAATTGCAGAAACTGCTGTTTACCTGTTCCAGCAGAATAGGCAAATCAGCCACCAGTAAATGCTTTTCCAAGGGCCAAATGGATTCAGTTCTTTCTCACAATGGCCACAAAAGCATCTGATCCAGGTTTTCTTTTGTTTTTTTTTTAATACATCCCTTAAACCTTTTTTTTCTATTTTTGCACCAGGATCATCCATAAAGATGGTTTCACCCACGAGGAACGCATGGAGTTCAGACCTGTCATTTACAGTAACACAGTGCAGTCTATCTTGTCTATCGTGAAAGCAATGACCAAGTTAGGAATCAGTTATGAAAACCCAGCTAGACTTGTGAGTATGACACCCTTTCTCTTGAAATTGGCATTAGAATGTATTTTTGGTAATATAATAGTAGAGACTAGTAGAACAAAGAGGGTTCATATTTGCTTTATGACAGCAGAAACTAAGTACTGCTTAAAACATATGTGACAAGGTGCCCTAACTTGTTTTTATTTTCTCAAGACTGATGCCTGAGGTCTAACCTTTGCATAAACTGCCATTTTGTTTGTTCCAAAAGAAATGTTTAACTTGTTAACAAAGACATAAGAAGGAAAAAAAAAAAAAAAAAGAAAAAAAGAACCTTTTCTTAGCTGTTTAGTCACTTATTTATTGCTATTGTGAAATACAATAAATATTTCCCTTTTACGAACAAGCCTTGGGGTTCAGCCATGTAAGGAAGGGTCATCTAGACATGTTGGGAATATTTCAGTTTGGCATTGCTCCTGGAGCAGATACCTCCCTGTTTTATGGATGCAGCACTAGCCCATTGGCACTGCAGAGAAGTGGAGTCTGACCTTCACAACACAGTTAGCAATCCTATGTACAAGCACTTAGAGGAAAAGCCACAGTCAGAAGGCCTGCTATCCTCTGGCAGCCACACTGAGTTTTCAGGGACAGAAGTACAGGAAAAACACATACTTCTCAGTGCAATGATTTAGTCTATTGCCTGTAATTCAAACCTTGCTGAGAATTTCTCAGAATATCAGCTGCTTCCAGTTTTGGTAAATTCTGCCTATTCCTTAGAGGTTTACTTTAGAGGGAATTATATCTGCTTATCTGAACGAGCTTTTCTTGTTCCAGAAGTCTTCATTTCATTACAATGACATGTGGTACTTTGACCTAAAAAATTATAAACAAATATTTCAGAGGTGACTAAAGATCTTACGGTCGTTTCATAAATTAGAAACTAAATATTTTCTCCTGCATTCTCTTCAGGGTCCATGAATGCAAGTCATTCAAACAAGTGTAACAGTGCCCAAATGCAGTAAACAGAAAATAGGCCCATGTGAATGTACTGCAGCTTGGCCTCTCTCCTCAATTGTGATAGACACATGTACTGCATAAGGACCCATCCGCCAGCCTACATAGCCTAAGGCAGCTGAGCCTTGGAGCACCCAGCCACAGCTCTTGGCTCATCCTCTAATATCCACTGCATCGTCCAGACTGTTTGCCATCTGTAATTGAGATATTCTGCCTGTGCTCCAGTACTTCAGCCTCTTTTCTCAGCTCTGCCAAACTTTCTGAGAGGCTTATACATGTTCACACTTTGTCTAACGTCTACACCAGTTTCATAGACATTATTTTCAAGGGATTTCACAGCCTGGGGAACTGAGAATTGAAATTTTTTGTTAAATAGCTCAGTTCACTTCTTAGCACTATGTAAGCATCAAAATCCACAGTTGCCACCTTTTGCACAACGATCAATGAACATTTACTGTGTATCTGGAGGCTCTGAGCTCAAGGCTTCTTGTTGAAGGCTATTCAACCAAAAAATCCAACATTGTATGGTGATAGCTATAATCATTAAGCAATATGTGATATCTAGAAGGAGAGAATGTTCCAACCCTTATCTTGAAGAAGCGTGTGCCCTTGCGAGCAGCCCTTGAGACAGATGAGGGGTGCTCAGGAGAAACCATGACTCAGTTCTGCTGATCTCGCCACTCTGTGAGCTGATGGGGTGTAAACACAGCCAGTGTTGTTTAATGTAGAAGGGCAACTGTATGGCTGTTCTCCTTCCTATTTCAAGTAAAGGCAATGCCTTAGTGATTATTTCACTCCCCCTTTTTCTTTTCATCCATGCTGACTCAATTTCTCCAATATTTTAGAAAACTTGCAGCATTCCATTTTTGATCGGTCTCTGAGTTTTACAAAGTTTCCATAAACTGCAATTTCTTCTGAAAGATAAAGATACGGAACATTCCTAAAATAAATTTGTTACAAATTATTTTGAATATGTTTTCTATTTTTGTATAAAACATACTCCCTGACAAAACAGTGTCTGTCAGAACCCATTTATACTTCTGCAGCTATTGACTGCAAGTCACTTCAGTTGTCTGCTTATACAGCTAGGAAGGAATTACATTCTATAATTATCCGCTGCTGTGACAGTGTATCAAATGACCCTATTTTAATCGTGCTTTTAATTTACAGTACATTCCTAAACTGTTAACCACTGAAAGACGTATTTTAATGTAATAGATTACTTGAAGTCTTTTTGGATTGACTGCAAAAGGAAAAAAAAACCAAACAGAATAATACATTTAAAATATTTGGAATTTAATACAGTTACATGTTTCTTCATCCCCAAATGAAAGAACATATGGGAAATGCATTCATTATTTATATTCACTTTGCCACATTTTTCACTGTGGCCAAAAGCCAGAATTTTTTTCTTCCAAATACATTATTAGGTATATTTAGCTATATAATTCTGCTTTGAGGTACTTACAACAGATTTAACTTTTAAATATAATTTTTAATTTAGTTTTTGATATCCCACTACTCTCTCTTACAATAAAAGCCTTCCGTCCAAGTTGGACCTTTTGTGACCTCCTATGATAAGGTAAAACTAAACCCTTAATGACCAAAACCAAGAGGTAAATTCTGTGTATCACAATTTAAGTGTAATCTTGGCACTAACTAAAGACAAGTGAACTTGTAAAAGGATGTTTACATGTGCAGGCAAGTACAGTTACCCAGAAAAATTGGTGAAAATGGCAAATTTTGCCCCTGCAACTCATTGTAAACCAAGCATGTCTTCAAGGAGGTGGAGGAGCACAGTCTGCTTGCACAATATTTACTGAAATTTCTCTTTAGGAAGATGAAAGGAAGCTGTGTGCCATGGCAACAACTCTGGAGGATGGTGACATGTCTTCTGAGTTGGTTGAACTCATCAAACAACTGTGGAGTGATGGTGGTACCCAGGCCTGCTTCGCGAGGGCAGCGGAGTACCAGCTCAATGACTCAGCAGCCTAGTAGGTGACAACAGCTGTGGTGGCCATTACCATGACAGCGTAGGAAGACTTGTGACATTCCTCACATGCAGAATAGCCTATGGAAATTATTGCTCATTAACCTGAAAAAGAATGAAGGGATTTTTTGCTAATGTTTATAATAGACATGTTTAACTGAAGGAAACAAGTGAAAAGAAGGAAAAAGTTTTTCTGTGAGTTTGTTTAAACTGGAAAAAAAAAACCCCAAACCTGTTCTCTCCTATGTAATTCTAAGACTGACAAAATGAGGCAAAAAGTGAATTGAAACAGCTTAGGTTTTACCTAGAGTTATCCTACGAATGTATGCACTTCAAGCTGCTAAACATACATCTGGAGAAAACTCTAAAAACTTTCCTCTAAACTACTCTGGCTGCATGGATGGGTGTCTACTGGGCTGTTAGCATTTGTCTGGTGTTGGCCAGCTTTGTTACAGCCACTCTCCAACCTGACAGCCCCAGTTCTCTTTCTGCTGCCTGGGAGGTGGCTGGTAGATAAGCAGGGGGCTAAGGCTGCTCAGCTTTGACTCCACAAAGGGTCACTAGTCAGCTGGGGTACATCTCCTAGTTTACATGTAGTCAGTAGGCTTAGACCTTTCAGGAGTCCCTGGTTTGGTTGCTTCTACAGCTGTTCTTGCAGGCTACATCAGTCCTGCTCTGCTCTTCTCTCCCTGAGCTCATATAGGATGGAGCAGGGAGGTGCCACCTACATCAGAGTTTTCCTAGAGTGCATAAGTCTGACTCTAGACCTGGGGCAGAGGTTGTTCCAGCTCAGAGCCATCTTCTAAGGTCTGCAGCTGGAGGTTTCGCTGCTCCTGCAGCTCCTTCTATAGGCCGAAGGCACCTGCAGGGTGAAATATCACCAGATGCATGGTCGGAGGCTGGGCCAAGAGCCCTGTGAGCTAAAGGCAGTGACAGCTCACTAACAGTAGATACTAGAAGGGCTATACCATGAAGATATTAAAAATTCTCCATCTCTTTATATCTTCAAAACAAGAATTTAGACCTTTGTGCAAAGAAAATATTGCCTATGTTAATTTGTGCCAGATTTGGCACCATTTCTATAGGAATAGCACAGAGCAATCTTTTATTTCCTTTCTGACAGGCCACACTGTTGTTCCTAGCACTAAAATCCTCTAATAAGTCAATTATCAAAATTAAAAGGGAAACTTACTGAAATTAAAAACAACAAACACAAACAAAAAAACCCCATGACCACCAACAAAAAAAAACTCTAATGCAAAAAAAAAATATATTACCTGTATATATATACACACCTACTAGACATATATATCTATGTGTGTGTATATATATACATTCTAGTACACTATGCCTTGAAGATTAGGTTTTCTTGCCTAAAAAGAAAATATGATAGTCTAAAGCAATCCCCTCTCAGTGTTATGGGTGTTATGGGCTGTGTCTTCTAACCTGCAGTGGGTTTCAGAATTTAACAGAGCTCATACAGGCTGTGGAGGAGCCAATAACCATTACTTATTGCTAGTTACATTAAAAAACAGCAGTGATATGTTTTTCATCTGCCTGAACACTTCTGAATATCTTGATAATCCTCTATCTTCATTTCAATAGCCAATGCTTCTGAAAATCTAGCCTTGGGCTCTGAACCATTAAAATCAATTTAATTTCTGTTCTTGCTGCTAGGCTTCTAATGATCAGTGCAAAACCAGCTAGAGTCAGTCAAGAATTTAATGCTACATTTCCATTCTTTTAAAACCAAACTCATGTTCCTCAGCTCCTGTGAATCAGCTCCCACACAGAGTACTGAATTATACTGTGTAAACTCTGATTTTCTGAGGTTATCTTCTCTGAGTCTTTTCATTATTAATTCATGCTAATGAAGTTTGATCACTACCTTTCCCCTGGGTGTTTTAATTGCAAAAAAAAAAAAAAAAAAAAGAGATCTTCTAAATAGAAAATCCCCTTTCTGTTAACTTTGGTTGGGATTTCTTCCTTGGACTCACCTGGAATTAACCATGTTCAAAGATGGAGTAATGGGTAAGGAAGGGGCAAAATCAGGATTACAAACCATGTCATTGTACAGCAAACAGTAGTACTGCTTGCTTGCTTTTTGTTTGCTCAGTCATTTGCCTCTCAGAGTAGGATTCCTGTCACCTGATTCAAGCCAAGGAAAGATCAGACATTTAAACTAACCCACTAGTTTGTGTTACCTCTTTTGCCAGTGGAGAGCCAGATTGGATATCATCCCCTTGGAGCTGCCTACAGCTCTAAGAAGAATCTGAAGATGCCTCTCTTGCTCCATTAACTAGAAAATTAACTTGGTCTAATTTTTTTATACAATTACATTTAGCTGTGTCGAATTGAACTTAGGTAGTTGTGACCAAGAACTATCAGATCTTTGTAACGAATTTTATATTCCAGCTTTTATTTTAGTGCTTACATGCTTTCTAAATTGCAAAATGACTTTTGTTGCTGTTTTCCACAAAGGTGAGATGAGATTAGTTTGCCTCAGACCCCACTCAGAGAATCAGAGCTATATTGCATTTAAAAAAACCCAGATTGTTTCCTGGACTCAAATAATGGGCAAACATTGAATGACTCAGATCAGCTGCAGCACTCCTTGCTCCAGTCTATTCAACTTAAAATGGAAGAAAATCCCATTTCCAAGTATTACTTAGAAATCTCCATATGGAAGACTATTTTTTTTAAAGCATTATTTTATTTTATTTTATTTTATTTTTATTTTAGTCTAGTTTATTTTAGTCTAGTCTATTTTAGCCTACTCTATTCTATTTTTTACTTACAGATGTATTAAAGATTGCAGACAAGGATGATGAGCTGTGAGGTTTGTTTTGGTAGTTGTCTGGTTAAACTGAACAGCAGAACCTTCATTTTGGGCAGACTTTGTGTTAGAGAATTAAAAAGAAAAAGGCGCAAAGCCTGAAAAACATTACTGAGGCTGTATTTTGCTTGTCAGAGACAAGAGGCTACAAATGGAGAGGTGCCAACTGGGACACCAAAAGCTGGAAAATGCTTCAGCCATTGTATGTGGATTCTTGCTTTTGGCTTTGTTCTGTATTTCAATATTAGTAGTTAAAAGGTAGGAAGCCACCCAGACATCACCTTTTCTTTTCCTTTTGTCAATTCATAGTCTCTTGATGCTGATTCCTAGACCAGCTAGGATTCATAGGCTCTCTCCAATAGTTTTGAGAGAGATGTGTGCCCCTGGAAGAGACAGGAGAAATGTTGGTGATACGACAAGGACAGGATTCAAAGATCTGGTCTGGATTCTCATTTCATGCAGATTTTATCTCTGTATGCCAGGCAGGAAAACCTGATAATCTGCTCTTTTCCAGGGTGTTGTGAGAGTACATAGGGGGTCCTCAGCTTCATTGAAATTTCTGGTTTTGATTACAAAATATATATTTTTTAACTTCCTCTTGTAAATTGATAGGTCTGCAGAGAAAACAGCCCCTTAATGTCAGTTCCTCCAAAATATTATGCCCTCCCTTTCACTCAGGAAGGAAGATACTGTTACAACAGGTCTGATAACAGGCTGTGATTACTTCTGGTCAATCTGCTTCTGAAAGATGCTTGCTGTTCTTCCCCTGTGGTGGCAGTTCCCACTTGCTGAAGGCAAATGGACAAAAGCCCATTCCCGACAAGGTAGTTTTTTAGCATCCCTGAGGAAAATAAGGATTTTCCTGAACTGAAATTCTCAGAATGATGTTTATATTGTAAAACTAAATTACACTTCTAAATAGCAGGAAAAGAAAAGAAACAAAGAAAGGCTCTGGATTGTGGATCTAGGTTGTATAAAACCAACATACTGTATTTAAATGTGTAATTTACATAGGATATTTAAAAGCGGCTCAGTATGAAGTGGGTTTTTTAATGTTCATTTCACCTTTTGAATTCACCAGTCACCATTTCTTTTCACTCTCCTTAGTTACCTCAATGACTTGGATAGGTTAGCAATGCCGGACTATGTGCCTAATGAGCAAGATGTTTTGCACTCCCGAGTGAAAACAACTGGGATTATAGAGACTCAGTTTTCTTTCAAGGAGTTGAACTTCAGGTATGAAAGCTGAATTTGACAGTTTTCTGTGGGTTTATCTTTCTTATGTATTTGCAAATGTGTTGACCTATTATAATATTGGTTATCCCATTGTGATAACCTTGAATCCACTCATGGAATATTTTGAAACAGCCAAAAAAGCAAGCTATTTTAGCACCAGTACTCCAACTTCAAGCATATAATGGACTGTTATTAAAATATCTCAGAATATCAGGTCCTAAAAGGACATTTTTACATATGTACGTGTCTAAAAAGCATTATTTGTATCCTGCCATTTGAATAATTGTTTGTGACATTTAGGAAATTTGCCTACCTAAATGCCCTTAACAGCATGCAAAACATTTGATGACTACTAATTTGCATGCACTCTCAACCTTTCACTCTCTTCTTTTGAGAATGGAAATAACTGCTCTTAACACCAGAATGCATTACATTTGGCAAAAAATAATAATTTCTGTCCCATGGGAAATTTCATTATTCACACCATGCTAATTTAAGATGAAGAGAAAAATGTTCAGGAAAAAAATCTTGAAAATAATGTCTCTGAGAAATTTGAGTGAAAATAATTGGCACTTTGAAATACTCAAGATTTTGTTATGTTTTGTGAACCAATTAAAAACATCTAATTCCACATGAAAATGTATTTGAATGAATTATGATAGTTTAGTGTTCTATAATGTTTTTCTCTATGGACTGAATTCCATTCAATTCTTAATTTAAAGTCTTGGGTGCATGTTACTCGAATGCAGTTTAGACAAGAAACTGTAGAGATAGACAGATGCATAAAGCACCAGGATTATAACTTACACATTTTTCATTTGGCTTCTTTTTTCATTTCCCTCATGTGGCAATTAAACATTTCCTAAACCATTTATGCTACCACACAGATGTTTGACACAACAGAGATTACATATACAAAATAAGATTCTGAAATAGATGCCTTACAAATAAATTATTGTCACCTCTTAATACACTGATCACTCTGAAAATTCAGCCCTTAACCACAAACACTCTGGTGCAATGTCATAGACGTCATCTTCTTTTTCTCTGAATAACAGATTTCAGACAGCTTTGTACACTGGAAATCTGAGCACCTTTGATTGTAATCATAGTTCGTGTATGGATAGAAAAAGAAATCATCAGAGTACAAACCCTTTGATATGAATTCTACAAGTCCTGATGATAGAATATCAGAATTAGTGTCTAGCTCCAACTGAAATGCAGCACAACTGAGAATTAAGTTACCCAAGTGTCTTTAAACAAGAAGAAAGCTCTGAATACCACTACAAACACAAAAACCCCAGTGTGTTTAGCCTCTCTGCTATGCATCACAGTAGTGTTATGTGAGTAAATTCATTGGTGGTTTTAGGCACTTTAGTAATATGAGGTAGAATCACTACAAAACAGTCTGAGGGTTTTGAGCTGCTGTAGGGATGCAGAGTGGCTATAAAACCATCCTTACCAGCCAGCTACTGCTCTCTGCTTTGCCAGAGCAATGCAAAACAGCTGGGGATCCTGATGACTCTGCACTTGGTTTGATAAGTACCATAGAAACATTTATAAAGGGAGGAACACTTCCACATTCAGAGTGAGTTTTGGTTGATGTACTCAAATGAGGCTTTGGGTCACAAGCTCTCCATGGATAAAAAGAAAACATGAACAGATGCCTCATTCACTAAATGGTTGTCCCTCTTCTGAACCGAACGAGGCAGAAAACATTTTCTATCTGTGCAGTAAAAGTCTAAACCCCAGTACTGCTCCAGGGAACTGAATTACTGTTGCACAGATAACATCTCTTGTTATTTTCTATCTTCTTAGTAGTTACTTTGCTGGTTTAGTGTAATTTAGCTTTCTTGTGCTCTTCGATTTATTTCACTAATGTCGACTTTGCTCTCCAGAGCTCAGAACATACTCAAAATTTATTAAAAGAAGGTCTGATCTTCATAGGTCATCTCCTGCTGTCATTTCCACTGATGTGCTAGGAAGAGTTTGACTGAAATCTGGCAAGCTTTATTTTACTCTTCAGGTCTCACTACATGTACCATTAAGACAAATGAATATATAGCTAGTCCCATATCTGTAGCTAAGTTTTCCAAGAGCAGTGCTGGGAAAATATAGAGCTTTCAAGATTTGACTTTGACCATCTTGGTTAAAGAGGAAGATCATCTCAGATACACGTTTTCTACCACTCACAGAGCGACTTCAACTTTACAGGTGCTTATGTTAAGCTCTGAGCTGACAGGCGAAGAGCTAAGCAAACCAAGGTTAGTACAACAGAAAATGCCCATAAGCATTGCCTCTGGATTTGCCTTGATCTTCTCCTATTCTAACTGACTCTCACAAATATTCACAGGCCATATGCCAAAAGCTTGAAGGAATTAATACAGATTCGTACAATTCTGTATGCCTGTGAAACTTTACTGCAGACTAAATTTTAAAGCTTTTTTTTCCCCCATAATCCTTATTTCAGAGTTACATACCACAAATCAAGGACAGCTTCATCTCAGTTGGGCCCTAACTAGCTAGGTCCCAGCTAGTTATGCTTAGTTAGCTTTGGACCCCGTAGAATGAGTCCTTAAAAAGTTCATATGACTCTACACAAAGGTAGTAATTTCTGGCAGATACTGAAGGAATAGTGCAGAGGAGGACAGACCTACGTTTTCCTCTCTATACACGAAGGGCTTCCTGCTCCCATGAATTGCTGCTTAAACAGCAACTAAAGAGATTGTTAGATCAGACACCCCACACTGCAGGTTACACAGCTAACCAAGTGACTATGCCAGGGCAATGAATAGATGACTTAATATTGATCTACATCAGGGTCAACCCGTGACCAGCTTCCAGCCATATGCCTTATTGATCAATGTGTTAGTTCACTGCAAGTAAAACTATGAACAAATGTCTGTGGACCTGAGGGTCTTTTGTCAATGCTTGATGTCTGGATTCTGTCCTGAATAAATCCTTGCCTGCATGGCTTAGTCCTTCACTGAGCTCTGATGCAGACCCCCACTTCCTCAACATGGAGAGCCACCTGAAAGGACTGAATGTATTTTCTATAGGCAGGTATTTAAGCCTTTATGTTTCATTTTATGCCCACTACAAAGCTGTAAATTATATATAGTACTGCTTGACCTTTTGGGATAGAAACAGACAATAAGCTAAATATTTGGTTGCCATTTATTTCCAGTTGCACTCTGCACATTGACAGCATGACTATGTCCTTACTAGTTAGTGCTTTACATTGTACATATGCTATTATTCCACAAAGGATGTTTGATGTGGGTGGACAGCGATCGGAGAGAAAAAAGTGGATTCATTGCTTTGAAGGAGTTACTTGCATCATATTCTGCGCTGCACTCAGTGCCTATGACATGGTTCTGGTGGAAGATAAAGAAGTGGTGAGTCAGAAGAGACAAACAACCGTTTTTGCTGTGAAGTTTTAGTGTACTCTCTGATGGCATATCAGAACTATTCCTGTTCCCTGATAACAATTTAAAGGCTATTATGCTATATTGGTTCTTACCAGTAAAGAACATTACAGTAACAATGACATACGGGGATGAGATAAGTCAGTCTCTCATGTTTACCTTTTGCATCTCAACAGAACAGAATGCATGAAAGCCTTCAGCTGTTCAACAGCATCTGCAACCACAAGTGCTTTGCAGCCACTTCCATTGTGCTGTTTCTAAACAAAAAAGACCTCTTTCAAGAGAAAATAACAAAAGTTCATCTGAGTATCTGCTTTCCTGAGTATGATGGTAGGTTTGGGGTTTTCAGAAGAAAATACATTCAGGTGATTAGTGTAGGCCACACATTTGAGACTTTGACTCAGGTCACCTATATTTAACCATTTAAATACTAAGCATCTTACCTAAGCATATGGCCTTTCTCTCAAAAGAATGGTAGGGGTCAGACATGACCAGAATCCAATTCATCTCACCCACACATCATGCTTATCCTAGAATGGGGTCATCTCTCTCTCTGGAGATGCTTATTTCTCTCCGTTGGCAGTGGAGGACACTGAGAGAACTGGAAGTTTCAGGTGGCTGAAGCTAGCTAGTATTTCAGGACAAGTCAATGGTTTATCACTGACAAACCATAACTGAATCCAAGTTTTTTGTCCCTTTTCTGAAACCCTATTCCACGAAGGAAGTCTGCCACTTTTCATATGTCACAGTAGTGTCTACTGGAAACAAAACTCAGCAGTTGTTCCCAGCTGATGCAAGAGAATATATGAGGCCATGTCAATAAGTGCCAGAGAAAAACCAAAATCTGTCAGTATTTTAGTACTGACCTAATGTATTTGGGATGGGGAGTGTCCAGAATGAAGCATACTTCAAGCAGTATTATTTGAAGACAGATTCTGCTCACTTCCTGAAAACCAGTTCCTTCACTCCCTTTCTCAGGACATATCAGCAGAGCAACCTACATTGCTCATTGCTTCACTGGGACATTCAAACATTATGTGCTAATCTTGGTGGAGCTCACCACTTTACCCTGCCTGTGGCTTCAGACAGGATAGGAGCCAGTAAGGGCTCTCAGCAGCAGCCTGTCTCCAGGAGTCACAGCCTGGTCCAGACCAACAGCGGGTCCGTGATACCAGTGCCCACAGCTGCTGCTGTTGTAAAGCAGTGCTACCAACAGGCAGAAAAGCTGCATGAGGAAATGGTGACCGAATATATAAGCTTCTGAATTCTTCCCTTTCTCCTTCTTCATTTCTTTGTCTCTTCATTTTTGTACTTCCCACTGATTTTGTCTGCTATCTACTTGATTCCCTTTGAATTTATGCTCCTTCCTGTTTTTTTCTTTTTCTCTCACTTTCTGCTCTCCCTCTAAGGTCCTTAGCTGCTTCATACTGACTCGGGACCATTTCACTTCAGAAATGAAGACTTCTGGTTAGGCATTGAAATTTAAATTTATATGGGCAGTTTAGATAGATACAAAATTTTCATAGCTACTGCATGAAGTTTATTCTCTTTAGGAAAAAAAATAAAAAGAAAGAAAAAAAAGAAAAAACATCAGAAAAAAGAATTCTTGTTTCTTAGCAGCTGTGAGGAAATTCCAATTGAAATGTGTTTTCTCTTTCTTTTACTGTTCTCTCCACTAGGACTAAATACATTTGAGGATGCTGGAAATTACATCAAGAAACAATTCCTAGACCTGAACATAAGAAAAGAAGACAAAGAGATATATTCTCACTTGACATGTGCCACAGACACCCAAAATGTCAAGTTTGTGTTTGATGCAGTCACAGACATAATAATCAAAGAAAATCTGAAAGACTGTGGGCTTTACTAGCCTTTCATTCCGTTGTTATAGCCTGACTTCATCTCAGTCCACTTTCCTTTCTTCATCCTGTGTGCTGACTGAAATAAAACACTCTAGGGAAGAAACAATATCAATTAAGCTTTGGTTAGCTGTCAGTTGAAGCCTTGGGTGTAGCCCAGTCATTGCAATCAACACTGACTTTCTGTATCTCATAAAAAGATTGAAAGAAATGTTCCTGCTCCACAGAGATGCTAACCACTGATCAATCCTGCTGGAATCAAAGGGAAATTCCTATTTTAATCAATATGATTTGAAGGTAATAAGCACTTCTCAGGAAATGGCAGACACTTCAGTATCCTGTATTTTCTAGTAATGGGAGAAAAAAGATAATATATAAGAGAAACCTGACTTTTATTTACATTTGAAGCCTTAAGAAAGCTATAGCATTAAACACTATCAATACATCATTTCCATTCAGTACTCTTTTGTTTTCATGTTACATACACAACTGAAAATTACATACCATTAATTCAACAAAGGCAAACCCCCCAGACTTAACTGGTGTACAACAAGGAGCAGTGCAAATCTGAGTGTTTAATTATACTGTTTTGTTAGAAGAGCTGAGGGACATGTGCATAAAAGCTGCACATGTATAAAACTGGCAAAGGCTGCTACCCAGTTTGGAAAAAATAAAATACAGTAAGATGTAGGCAAGTTATTTAAATCCCTAAGGGAAAAAAATATTATAGTAACTGCCATTTCCTGCACAGGCCATAAAGGCAAGTTGAAACATTTTTTTTTTTAACAAGTAAAGATAATGCTTTTTTATTTTAATAACAACTAATAGCCTTGCTACTAGACAGCTTCTCCAGTGCCCTGTGACTGCAACAGTGATTTCTACCAGTGCAGAGCAGGTGTAAACCCACCAGTCCTCATGGCAAAAACACGTTGTCGGACCCAAGTAGATCCTAGAGCAAAGAGGAAGCTGCCACCAATATCAACACACCACCATGCTCCTCCCAGCAAAGAGGAGAATAAAGCTCTACCATGAATGTTATACTTCTCCCACCGAGTTGTCAGGAAGACAACTTGCTGTCACACCTCTTCCCTAAGCCAAAAACTATCAATCAGCATAAACAGCTAGAGGAGCAGTGGAGAGGTAAATGTAACACCAGAGGAAAAGCATTAGAGACTTGGAGGGGGGGGTTTATTACAACTTTTAACTATAATATTGTTGATGATGTGTATTTTTTCAATCTGGTATTTAAACTGCATTTAAACTAACTAACATCATCTGTTTTCTGTAATTTGGCTATACAAATCTTTAAATTAGATTAACAATAAAATCTTTAAATTAGATTAACAATAAAATTTTGGTTTCCAGTACAAGATGTGGTCCCTCTTCTGCCTATAGTAAGATGCTTAAGCACAGCATATGTGGCATATACAAATACCCTGGTATAGTAGTGGTTCAAAATGGTAATCTCACCCCTGCTCTTGTACTCCAGGAATGTACGCACTCCAGTGTGATAAAATGATGAAAGATTTGCTATGTTTGACATCACACCTCTTTGTAAATGCCTCTGACCTTCTCATTTCAAGAACTACAGTTCCAATTCTGTATATTCCATTTCCTAAGTTTTTTCCTGCATTTATTGTGGGTATGGATTCTTCCAGGAAGCAAAAGAGAAAGGAATAGATTTATCACAAAGACCATTATTGCTTTTGCTTACTTTGCAAACTCTTCAACAGGAAGGAATGCACAAAAGCTGGCAGCTGCGAACTGCCATTAAGCTGGTTTTAGTTTGTACCATCGTTACAATATTGTATATGTGGCTTCGATAGTCCGTGAATGTTTGAATGACCCATCTTTAATTTGAAACTGGCATCCAAAACCTTGCAGAGTAGCTTTGCTTTCTATAGCACTGCAAATCCAGCTCGATGGGCTCTGTGAGATCATTCTGTTCACACATTGAACTTGTACTGATGGTGTGTCCCTCTGTCAGACAAAGGGCATGAAGCACTCTGCATCAACCTGAAACACTGCTAAGAGGGCTCATATATAGGCAAGGACACTAAGGTTTAATTTTTTTTATGTCTGATTGATTACTAATATTATGATCCCTACAATTTCAAGAAATAGAGTAGACCTTGACTACTTTCACCTTTTCTGAAATTCAAAAGTTACAAGTGAAAGGTCCATGACATCTCATCTGGGATATGGAACACTTCAGTGTCTATATAACTCTACATGCATTTTAGATTTCCCTTTCCTAGGTTTCTGTTAGTCTTCTTCCTCTTCTCTTTTCACTAAATCTTTCATTTTAATTCATCCCTATACATGTTTTCCTGCTTTCCCAGGAAGCATTCAGAAATCAGCATTAAGGATCATAGAGTCATAGAATGGTTTGGGTTGGAAGGGACCTTTAAAGATCAGCTAATTCAACTCTCCCTGCCATGGACAGGGACATCTTCCACTCAACTAGGTTGCTCAGAGCCCCATCCAACCTGGCCTTGAACCCTGGCCCCAGAATCAGGACATCCATACTTCTCTGAGCAACCTGCTCCAGCATTTGACTCTTTCTATCATAAAAGGGAAAAAAATATCTTAACTGTCTGCTTGAGAAATGGTGATAAGCAAAGTCTTAAAGAAGGAAACAAGTCATCCTGCAATGTATTTACTTTTACATTGCTTTATCTTTGCAGATGAAACATTTCCCAAGGCCCTGATTTAGCAAAAAAATCATTCATTGAAAAGAACTGTTTAAGCAAGTGAAACTGCTTAAACTGTACTGTAGATCCACTGCACTGGGGCCAAAATGGCCAGAAAGGTCACTCAAGAAACACCCAAGGAATATTTTTGTCCCTGGGGACGACAAGGAGTTTTTCTACATTGGCCCTAGGAGCAAACGACTGATGTGGAAAGGTCATGCTCCTTCTCAGCTCTGAGTCAGCCACTCATTCTAATAAATTAAATTAAACGCTCTGTAGTCCATTATTTCGTCCACTGGGACATGTAAATCTTATTAGTGTCAATGAAGGTCGCAAGACACTCAGAAAAGATAATGTACCCTCCTTATGATGTCTACCCATAAGACACATTACATGTCCCAAACCCACTTTCTATAGTATTGTAGAAAACCCTACATAAATACAGCCCCTTCCTGTAACATTTTAAAAGCATAGGATGACATATAAATCACAAGATGATGAGCATTGTGAAAGCCTCTTATCTTTGGTACAGTCCATTAAAAACAAAATGTAAATTCTGAAGAAACAGATAGAAGGATCCTCTGAGACCTAAGATTCAAGGACACTTATGTGCTGAACATGCATTGACCAAATCCTAACTGTGTTTACTCATGGGTGAAAATCCTGTCCACATAGGAGCAAGCAGCTGTAAAATGAAATTATACAGCCAGGAGATGCATTCCTATGTGATCTTACTCAAAAGATACAAAACTACAATTTGCTACCTAGCAGCACTGTTCAGTGGCTGGTTTTGTGATAGCAGGTTATGTAGAGAGGAGTGAGATGGACTGATATGCTGTTTGGCTTATGAGGGAAAAAACACAGTAGAGCTGAGGATACTTTTACAAGTTGTGTGCATTGATTGAAGCTGTGCTAAAGAGCTGAATCTTTAAGGGACATGATGTTCACTCGTATTAAAAATAGAGATTTGTAAAAAGGAAACCTTAATGTCTCTCTTAGGTGTATTTTTCCCCCTGCAAAATGGGTGGTTAGGCAATTTGTGAGCTACACCCACCGTAGTTATAGGTGCATCATGTCATGCCACTGAGTTTTGATCAGAGTTCACCATGAATTAAAAGTTAGTGGATTGTTCTGCTTAACATTAATAACATGATGCATTATAGGGGATATTTTTTCCCTGTGTTTACTTTGATCTACTAACTTTTTTCTCCCTTATTGTGCTATTAGGAGAAAGCCAATACAAACCTTGTTTAGGAGTTCTGCTTAAAATCGATGTTCACTTTATTTTGTGTTGGTAATAGAACAGCAATTAGCAATTAGTTTGTAGGTTGGCTTTTTGAGAATTTCTACTAAATTTTTATGCATGCGTGTGTGTCACATTATTATCTTCTCTCTTTCCTTGTTTTTATTTTACATGGGATCAATAATGACCTTTTTGAATAATGTTTTGTTGTTTAGTCTAAGGTGCTTTAATTTACTGCTTAGAATAGAGAATAGTTAGAAAAAACAGGGTTTCTTTCATTGAAAAAAAAGAAGATATTGGTTAAAGACCATAAGTAGATCTTACATGAAAGTAAAATGACAGGTAGGTCTCAATAAACTACATTACATCTCTTCTTTGGAATAAACAATAATTTACTTTAAAGATCATTTACAGCCAGTGTTTTTTATGCTAGAATTAATCTGAAATGCTAAATAATCCTCTCTCTGAAAAGCCTCATAGGGCAGAGAAAATACTTGTATAACAATTTTGGTGCTTCAGAGAGCAGGAACTAAAGAATCAAGGTGAAGGTGTCCAGGCTGAAAGAAAAGGGAATTAAATGAAGGACAGTAACATTTTCAGACTAAATAACACCCACCTGCTCCCTTTCAAAACCTTTTTTTATTTGTTTTTTTAAATTTTGCATGTTATAACTGAAAAGCTTCGAGGCTGAGACAAAACAGTTTGGTTGAAATAAAATATTTTGATAGATCCCAACTATTTCTCTCTTCATGTGTGAAGAACTACCAGCATCTGTTAAAAACAGAAAGACAGACAAATGCTGAATATCTCAGAATCTTCCCTGATGGGGAATGCCCATTTTCCGGGTAGCTTTAGGCAGCAATATTCATTTTCCCATAACTGATGTGCTTTCAACAACGTCTGACTTTGCACCAGCAGAGAGCAGTAGTCCCCCCATCTTGAAGGGCTAGACCCTGCAGGAGCTGAGTGGCTTTTGTTTAGTTTATGTATGCGATGGGGCCTATGGTCAGGATCTGCACAGGTGATAGTGCTCAGTATTTTGCTGTTCTTATTTATATATTTAGGTTGACGGGAACAGTGAGGAATTCTGCCCACAATATTTGCTTAAACTTATCATCTCTGAGCTCACAAGTATGAAAGGGCTGCTGCTTTCCCCTTTCAGTGTTTTATATGGAGTTGCTTTTAACTTCTGTTTACTGAATTTAGGTTTATTAAATTTTCTTCTATAAAACGATGTTTATATACATATACCTCAGTGTTTATATTATAACAAGATTTCTACCTCTTAAAAAGACTGTTCACGCAAACAGAAACCTTCTGCTTCCACCAGACCCCAGTAAATGCTTGTTTACATTATCTCTATGATCTGTAACAACCAAGCACCCAACTGAGCCCCTGCAGATTTACAAGTCCAATGAATCCCTGAGGTTGAGATATCAAACATCCACTCGCTAATTGTGACATTAATCTCACACTGTCTGCTGCTGAGATGCTAATGCTGTACTAGTGCCACGTTGCCATTTAAAGTCATTTCATCCTGTAGTGCAAGTCATGTGGTTCTGACTGCTGGTACAGATCCAACAGATGGATTGTGAAGGAGTAGGAGGCAGAAGCAAAATGCAAACAGACTTGCTGATTTTAAAGTACAGCATATTCAAAGGTTGCCTTTGCTTTCAGATTTCTCAGTTCCTAAGCACCTGAAATAAGGTGGCAGCTCTCACTGAAGCATAGTCAGGTAACTCAGAAAGACATCCAGACCTGGGTGCTAGGAAAATGCTTCTGCCCTGCAGTTTACACAGGGCAAAGGGATTTAGACACAGACAAGCAGCTCTTGAAGCAAAACTCACTTCCCTGAGTACAGTGGTGAAGTTCCCTACAAAGTGAGAAGGAAGAGTTCAGCAAGTCAGGGTGAAGTAGCAAGAGCCAGGATGCTGCAGAAGGAGCTCAGTGCGGTCAATAGGAAATCCTGCAGAGGAGATTTTGCTGCAGGGAGATTGACTTTTCTAAACATAAGTGGGAACACAGACACCTCTTTGAAGGAGAATCTAATATCAAAGCCAACCTTGCTACCTAGATGCCTTTGTGAAGGGACTTGAGCACTTTGCTGGAAGTACTCAGCACTTGATAGAATTGGGCCCTGAAATGATACTTGCTTCGTAAATGGGTTCTGCAACAAGAACATAAGCGAAAATAAGCGAAAGTGCTAAAAGTTTGAATGTGCCTCAGTGTTTCCATTTTCTTTATGTTAATTGAATGCTAAAACCAAATAACATCCATCTAATGACAGAGAATAGCAACATATCATGGAGTTTGCTTCTGCAATCAAAATTAGTTAAAAAGCCACACACTGAGTAGTTACAAGGAGAATACTGAGTAAAAGTATTACAGAGAACACGTTTCTGAGGCATTGGAACATGTGGTAGCTTTAAAGATTATTGCAAGAATATTTTCATAACCAAAGAGAAAACAAGGCTTACATATGCTTTTTAGTGAGAGTTTGTATATCAAATTCTGACAGACATGAGGCCAAGAGAGAGAAGTCAGGAAAGCTGCAGCCCATTCTAGGGAAGCAGCTGCTTTCATCTGGAATTGACTGAAAACTGTCATGACTCAAAAAAGGCTAGCCAAGAAAAAACTTGCTCTTCATATCTTGTAAAATGTTCAGCCTGTTCTCCCTCTCTTTCTCCGTCTCTCTGAATAGTTTATTAGGAGGTGGATCTTTCCTGCTCAAGTTGCAGCAGCCACAGGTCAGAATTTTTTGGCTTGTGGAGTAATGGATTCTTCTTGTTCTCCTCACTGTTCAGCTTCTGTCTCCTCAAGGTTTCAGTGTTATATAGTATTGTACAATACAAAAGAATAATGTTAATGTAATCAGTGCTGCGAAATGAGATTAATAATGACTGTTCCATCTGGCAGGCTGAAACAGAGGGTTTCTCATGAATGGGGGGATTCTGTATCGCTAACACTGACTTTTCCTTTCCCAGGTTCATTAGCTTTGCTTTCTTCCTTTGAGGAAAGGGATTTGCAGTGAAACATTCTGCACTTCGGCAGTGTTGTTTGATGGGAAGAAAAACATGCATCGTAACGAGGGCAGATCTTGGCTTCGTTTCTCCCAGACAAGCCTGCAGCCTTCAGCAGGACTATATCAAATCTCCATTCTGTGTTTCCAAAGCCCTGTACAAACATTTGCCAGGTAACCCATTGTGTTGTCTGAGGAGCAGTCCAGGTCAGCAACACCAGCTGACCACCAACAAAAAGAAGCTCAAACAGAGCATTAGGATAGCGTTTTCCCCCACGCCTGCTGACAAGCAATCCAAAGGCTTTAGAACCTTCTGGAAAAGATGGTTTTTATTATTTATTTTTTGTCATTTTCCAAATTTTCTGGGTGCAAGATGACCTGGAAAATTTTGCTGGGGGTGACTATACCTTGACATTGATTATACAGAGAGCCTCTGGAAACTATACTTCTAATTTTGACCTCTCTGCAGGCTAGCTGAATACAAGTGAGGTAAAGATGTTAGGCCAGCTCTGTCTGGAAAAGAAATGGCTAAAGCAAACTTGGCCCCCAAGATGAAGTGCTGTCACTAGGCATAAGTCAGAAAAAAGCGGTGTGCCAAAATGTGCATGTGTGCATACATGTAAGCATCTTTATGAGAATATGAAAAGTTTATGGGTTGCTTTTGATATATTCCATTTCACAGAGCCCTCCTGGGGGTAAAAATCCTAACCTCTCCATCTGTATGCAATAGATATTTTCTCCCAAACAGTTCTGAATTGTAACGTGCCATTTTCTATAGCTACAAAAATTACAGCACAGTCAGGAGGCTGCTAACCCACCAGCGTGAGCAACATGAAGCTTTAAACTCGTAATGATTTGAAGGCTTTTCTTAGCTGTAGCAAAGTGTTTCTTTTCCTTCTGGTAACCTATAATAAAGACTCAAACTTTATCCCCCAAAATTGTGGGACAGGCATTTAAAGAGACAAAGCCATCATTTGCTGTAGAACTTTCTATTTAAGGCTCTGCTCTTCAGCATTTGTAAAGAACAGCACAGATTCAAGTTTATCCTCCAGCTCCCTGAAGACCAGGATTTTGTATGAACTTCGGCTGTTATGAGAGGTATTATGAATTTCTCTAGCTGCCATTATAAACACAGGCCTGCCTTTGTGCGCATCACGTCTTTATGCAAAGACTATGAAGCATGTGGGGTTCTCCTTCCCAGGGCAGTACGGGCCCTGGGTTTGTGGAAGATGGGTCTGGGGAGGTGGGACATGATGGTGAATGTGGAAGGGGTAAGGGTAATCTTTATTCCTTGAAACCAATAGGCTTTTGAGGCACCAAGATGACACCGTCTTCCCTCCTTCCTCCCTTCCAGGCCTGTCAAAGATTCCCTGTCATTACATTGGCTTCCCACAGAAACATTCACTTTGATGCTTGGGCAACATGGTCTAGTGTGAGGTGTCCCTGTCCATGGCAGGTGGGTTGGAACTAGATGATCTTAAGGTCCTTTCCAACACAAACCATTCTGTGATTCTATGATTCAGCCTCCTTTTGGCTTCAAAGAAACAGCTCATAACACAGGATCATGGGGGAGTTGTAAAGGTGGTGACCGATGAAATAGCTCCCTTCAAAAGAAAGGGCAAAAAGCTAGGAAAGACATTTCCTCTCCCTACTCATTCTCCTGAGCACACACAGGTGCTGTAAGAGGCAGTGGAAGCAGCACAGTGCCGCAGGGCCAGTGTTACACACCATCTCTTGCAAATTCCATCAAAGAAGGGGTGCTGGGAATTGAGCCTGTGGGGGACACAGCAGCCATTAGAGGATGGCCACTCTTGGGAACTATGGATTGCAAAGCAGTCCCTTAGCTGATCTTTACAGTCTGGCCCAGGAGAAGGCTTCCCACAGAATGGCTCCTCCAGATCAGCCTCTGGTTGCTAGCTTTAAATGAGTGATTTGTGTATATTTATTCTGATCAGGGTTACATAAAGCAACAGTAGTAGATAAAAGTCTTCATGAGGCTCCCATCAAGTCTAGCACTGGGACAAGGTTAGCCATGCTGGGAAATCCTTAGAACAGTGTCCTTTACATAGAGTAGACTACTGATAAAAGAAGGGAGAAAGTCACCTCCTGCTCACTCTCCCTCTGTTTCAGTGAAGCACAGTAACTTTTACCATTGCTACTTTGAAGAACCGGAGACTGAGTTCACTGAGTTGTCTTTCTTTTAGTGATTGCTTTTTAGCCTGCAATGCTGGACTCAATGCCTCTCAGTGATACAGGGTTTTATTTTAGACTTCAGGAACTACATAGGAGTGATGTCTTGGGTAACGTCTGTTCATCTAGTTGGTGTGATCCCTCATCACAGAACACTGGCCAGTGCCTGTCCTTATGCTGCAATACCCTCCACTGCCAAATCTCATCTTTTCAATCCAAGCAGAATTAACACTTCACAAGTAGTTTTATAGAAAGTACAGCACCTCTGATCTTCCGTGACAGTTGACTCCAAAAAGATTTGGCGTTACGTGTGTGAGTCCAGATGAACAAGAATTACAGCAGTACATCAATAGCACCACTCTGTAGCTCTGTGGAGATGAAAGAAAATTATTTTTACAGCAAAAGACAGGTATATCATTTGTCCAAAGGCAAGATGAAGTAATTATGTATTTTCACTTGAGCCTGGGGGGGTTAGGATGCAGTGGATGAAGTTTTAAAAGTGCACAGTGATCCTTCCTGCTCATGGGAGGCTGGTGATCAACACCTCCTCCTGAAAAATAGCTTCTCTGAACCTACTTACAATTCCCTTAACGTCAGCATCCAATATGAGGAAGCAGTGAAAGTCCAGGTTAGTACATACTCCAGTAACCACAAACCCTGTTACAAATCCCAGCAGTTCTGGAGGTACTACATAAAACATTAAGGGTATGTAAGCTGGCTCTGAATGATAGACACTCTGAGCTGGAAGCGTTTTTCACTGATACCAGTAATCAGTGCTATTCCTGTCAGTGATTATACCCAGTGCTGCCATTACCAAAGGCAGCATCTATAAAAAATACTTTTAAATTCCTGATTTAGACTATTGCAGCTGGAAACATTTTAAGCAACCAATGCATTCCCTCTACAGATGAGCTGTGAGAATGGAAGTTGCATTTCAAAAGCATTTCAGGATTTCAGTGTTTGACTTGATTCTGATAGGAATCAGTGTTCCAGATTTTTCCTTGAAGATCAGTCTCAAAAAGACACAAACAAAAGAGTTGGAGCCATTCTCAGTGTTTACTTTTGGCAAAATTGAAATATTTTCACACTGACTTTTTAAAAGATGATCTTTGGATCATTAAAAGTAAAAAAAGAAAAGCCTCAGGAACTAAGCAGGAATCAAAATGTCTTGCTCTGAATCTGTCCAAATAAAATGTCCAAACATTACTGGAAGCTTTCATTGGAGAAACTCTGGAGAGATCAATCTGATTGTACAATGTACTTTAGACCCAGTTGAAAGCATATTCAAATGCAAAATCAGTCCATCAAAATTACTCTCAGCAGTTCTACTTGGGATACAAAAGTTCATCTAATTGGCATCCCCCAGGATGGTTATTTCCTCATTCAAGATGAGAGACCAATTTTCAAAGCAAAATTACATCCTCTTAGTAGAATAGGAACCCTGACAAGAGACTCAGCTTTTCAATAAGTATTTTCAATGCAAATAAGGTTTCAAAGGACTGTTCTGAGCAAAAGGAAAAAAAAAGAAAAGAGGAAAAAAGTCCCCAACAATGCACAAAGAAGCGAATAAGCTCCTTCCTGTCTCATTCTTGAAGTGTACTGTATGACACTGAATTATTAATATGAAGGTAAAATAAATGTTCTTATAAGGACCTTTACACATTACTGCTCTGTCTCTCCCTCTATTCAATGAACATGCAAACAAAGCACTGTCAGTAGGTTCATTCATTTTGAAATGTGAATGGACATGAGAGGGCTCTACTCTGCTTCCTGGTCAGCAGCAGAACAGGAGCTGAGTGAGTTGAAACTTTAATTAAAGCCTTATCAAGACAGCATAACTTACTGTAAGCATCTTTGTAAGAGTTTTGCATCATACAAACCACAACTAAAGCATCTGTTACACAGTGACTTTGGATTACTTTGTGGCTTATGGTAGGTCTCTGTCTACAGAGACTGTGCAAAACAAAACCACGTAGAAGGCAGACCTAGTACTGCAAGTCGAATGGCTAAGTATCTTACGTTTAAGTGCCCTTTGCAATATAAATAAAGCAGATGATACCCTTCTGGGAGGAGTTACCCAGTTTATTAAAAGTACTTCTTGAGTTGCTACATCACACTTAACCTTGTCGCTATACGTAAAGAACTATTCCTTATATAAATATCCTATAAATACCACAGACATCAGCTTGTTTTCATTGTCACAGAGAGACCCAATGCAATGCATAAACAGAACAGAAAGCAGACTGGAGAATGAGGTGTTGCATCTATGATAAATCTCCATGCTCTCCATCTTGGCACACTGACATTTTTAGAAGACTCCATGCTAGCTGAGATAAAGTCCACATTTTGCTGATGGGGAGAAAAAGGAGGTAGTATTTCTTCTTGCTTGGAAGGCATTCAGATGCTGTGCTGACAGGCAGAATAGAAATGCCCACACAGATTAGAGCAAGAGAAAGGGAGAAAGACTGCAGAGCCAGAACTCTGCAGATAATCACAACATAATAGGAATATTAGATCACTGCAAATTTTTCCCTCTGTTACTGTCTGCTGGACTCTTTCTCAGGGCAGAATTTTTTAGGATGTGATCCTGGTTTTCCTTTTCTTAATCACAGAATATGGTCTCAATCACTGAGAAGATGCCCTGGACAGAGAGCTATCTGTCATACCCTGGGGATCTTGTTTGTATCACACAAACTGCACTGCCGTAGGGGAGTATGCCGGACATGGTGATGAATCCACAGCTATACAGGCTGACTCGTTGCTGATGTCATTTCATAGCCAGACTGTAGAAAGAATAATGTGAAAACAACCTTGCATCAAAATATTTCAAGTCTATCCATGGTATTATTTTCATGCAGTTTAGCAGGAGATTTTGCTGTTGAGGTATTTTCCTTAATCAGAAAATGCTGGGTGTAGAGCCTGCTGCCTTTTCCCATCATGAGCAGCCTGTGGAATTGTGCTGGAGGCACAGAGCAGATCCCAAGAACCTGCCACCCAGCTGACTGCCCATGCTTGCTCCTGTCTTTTCCCTGTGCTCATTGCATCGCTGCTTGTAGGCTTCTCCTGCCATGGGCACTAGTGAAGTGCTGCCATTCCCTGTACACTCTGGTGTAAATCCCTGATGATTCCAGTGGATTTAGGAGATTTATTTTTGATTGACATTAAATTTGCTGGCAGCAGGGTGCTTTCCTCAACCTCTAGCATAAAGAAGTGCTAAAGCAGACAGATTTCTGAAGAAACAGGTGACAAACTTGATATATTCAGGAATTTTCCAATTGATTTTCATGGGATGACCCCCATGTACAAACATGGATGAATAGGCATTTGCAGGCATAATCCCTGATGTGTTAGCAACACAGTAGCATAGAGGTTAAACTGCATAACTTCACATTTGCAAGTTAGAAAGCAGCTGAAAATTTCATTTCCAATCGATAAAACCAGGGCATGTAATAAAAAATAACTGTGTAAATGAAGAAAATATTTTATCTTAAATTCTATAAAATTCTTGCAAATTATTTCTATATATTGAATTTAAAAATACACTGCTTCCTAGCAACCAAATTCCTCCCAAGCTTCTGCAGATCTCAAGGTCTGACTTCTGTCTTTCCACTTCAGTTGTCATAATTTCAGCCATCTGCAGTCCCAAAGGCCTCTATGTTTTTGGAGGAATCAAGGACTTTTTATCAATTATTTCCTGCTTTCCTCAAGAAATTTGAAATCTTTTTTGTGAGTGAAGGAATTTTTTCTTTATATAAATAACAATGGAAACAGAAAAAGTGATCCAACTTCACTTTTGTTCAGTGCACTTACGAGAAAAACACTTGTTAAGTGATTATTCTTGTCCTTAACACATAAAAGTGTCAGAATTCAGGGAAAGTATTATTTCCAAAATAACTTCTGTATAAAGAGTGGTATATTGGCTACTGAAGGAACACAATGAATAAGAGAAAGTACATCATAATAGAATTTTTTCAGATTCAATTTTCCATGACCTCCAATCTGCACATGCAAAGATATGCACACAGAAAAGTACAGGTTACGGATGGCAAAGAACAAACTTCTGCTCTGCCTGTTTTATAAGGGGAAAACAATCAGTTCTCAGAAGCACCCTCAAAACTAACAAGACATTAATCATAAATAAAAGGTGGAACATTGAGTACTGTGCTCAGTACTCCAACATAAGAAGGACATGGACCTGTTGGAGCAAGTTCAGAGGAGGCCACAAAGGTGATCCGAAGGCTGGAGCACCTCTGTTGTGAAAACAGGCTGAGAGAGTTGGGATTGTTCTGCCTGAAGAAAAGAAGGCTCAGGGGAGACCTTAGAGAAGCTTCCAGTGCCTGAAAGGGGCCAACAAGAAATCTGGAGAGGGGCTTTTTACAAGGGCATGTAGTGACAGAACAAGGGATAATGGGCTTACACTGAAAGGAGAAATTTAGATTAGATGTAAGGAAGAAGCTCTTTACTATGAGGGTGGTGAGACAGTGGTACAGGTTGCCCAGAGAAGCTGTGGCTGCCCCATCTCTGATGGTGTTCAAGGCCAGGTTGGACAGGGCTTGGAACAACCTGGTCTAGTGGAAGGTGTTGGAACTAGATGATCTTTAAGGTCCTTTCCAACACAAACCATTCTATGATTCTCTGATTCAAATGATGTGAAAGAAGTAAAGACATACAGGGTGTTTCAGAGATCAGAAGTCACGTAACAGACACAGCTGTGGTCGGGTGGGGACAGGAGCAAGGGAGAAGTGGGTCATCTGTATTCTGGTCTCTCATAATAAACACCATTCCTCAGCTAGCAAAATTGCCCTTTAGCATGGCTGATTAGGTCACTCTTCAGCAAATGAACTGTATTCACACAGCCTCCAGATCTCAAATTGCCTTTTGCTTGTTGTATGGATGGGGGGAGCACAGCCAACTGCAGCTACATATAAAAATATACCTTACAAGTCAAAATATTTATACGGTTTTGTGAAAAACAATATCGTTAGGTATGATTTTAAAGAACAGCCCAAAACAACCTCAAACAAGATCCAGTCTGTTAGGTGAGCTGCTTCATTAGGGGAGCACTCCACCTCCAATATGAAAGATTGGAAGAAGCCATGCCATGGGCTATGTTAATCCTTCTTTGTCTTCTGTTGCTCTTCTTTGAGCTTATCTCAAGGTTAAAATCGCAATATTGGAGAGAAGATTCTAGTTTAGATAGAGGCTGGTCTGACCCAGAATAGCCATTCGCCTTCCCAATGTGAAGCCTGGTACAGTCAATTGAACCAATCTTGTTAAGTTCAGTCCTTCTCAGAGCAGATGCCCCACAGGAATCAGTGTCTGCTGCCCTATCTACAGGCCAAAAATCAATGAACGAGACCTTGACTGTTAATTTCAGGCTCTGAAAAGTTCCATGCCTGAGGCTTTTCTGCTGTGCTGGTGGAGCCTCTGCTGCTTGATGTTAGTGCTGTTCCATCATTCCCCTGCTCACTAGTATGAGACATGATGTTTCTCGACCAGGAATTGTCCTAATGGCAAGTTGAAAAAGTCCTAGGAGAGGAGTCTAATGCAAAGTAATACCTGCCATATTTTCCAGTTGGTTCTATCATGCTTTCCATTAACTTCTGTACATATATGCACACATGAAACTTTTCATACGTATCAATGTATATACATTAAACACTAATTACTTCATCTGACAAGACAGAAAATATGTTTTCATATGCAGGCATCTGCTTGTCACATAGTTTTACAAGATAAACAACAGCTTTATGGAGTTTGTTTTCTGTTGTGGTGCATTTCCTAGAATTCAGTGTTCTTTTCTGACTCATTTGTAGAGTACCTCATAATGGATTTTTTTATCTTTTCCATGACCTCCAGACTACAAAAATAAAAAAAATTAAGAAGGGATAGTGTGAATATTCAATTAAGTTCCAAACTGGTTTCTGCTGGCAAAGAAAAAGGCAGAAAAGCTTTCTCTCTTTTATGACCAGTTTCATTTGGAAAGTCCTCGATAACTCTTCACAGAGTGATTAGTAGACTCCAATTGAAAACAATGCTACTATTGCATATTAAAATAATACATGACCTCAATTAACATTTAAATTGGATTTCCAAAGGTGAATTCATTTTGCAGTCTGACACATTTGGATGTCAGAGTGCAGGGGTTTGCACTCATTGACCGCACGGAGATTTTTAGTCAGTGGGGTTTTTTTTTCCCCCTCATAGATTAAAAGGAAGAAAAAAATAAGGTAAAGCACACACTTCGCTTGAATATCTACAATGATATGAATGATGCCACAGGAGGCAGAGATCATAGCTCTAGTGACATTTCACTTAACCTCTGCATCAATATTATATTCTTCTATTTGAAAAAAGACTTTCATGAGTGTGACTTACTGATGTCTTCCTACCAGGTGTGTTTTTAACCAATGTATTTAACATTTTCTCCTAATCATTGAAGAGCTACTGCCATTAAATAGTTCCTGGCTTTTTCTTTTGGCTCTTTCGTACATTAATAGCAGGACCCGTGTGAGAATTTTTATCAAAGGCTCATTAATACATAGTCTTCAGTCTCTTCCAGAATTTCAAGCTGTGGTATATGCACAATTAGAAGCAAGGTATACCAAAACAATGTTTAAAAGTCCATGTGGAGAGCTGAATTCCTCTTTCAGGACAGGAATACATCTGCTTTTTCATTCTTCATCTGTTTCAGCTAGGGGATAAGATGGCATGTGATGTGGATTATTTCATTTTGCTCTAGTCCAGATGCAAAGTGACCCACTAGAAAAATCCTGCAAGAGCAGGGTTTAAACTGTTTGTTACTTCCCATCTCTCTATAGAGGTATGGGGTCTTGTTATTCTTATCAGAAGATTAAAATGAAGAAAACACCAACAAATAGTAGCGAGGGGAAAGGTCACAGTTTAAATGTTTTCATTGCCTAAGCAAAATCATCTGGCACAAAGCAAGATGGAATCAGCAAGTATCCTGTAACATTTCCTGGGTTTGAAAGATAACTCGTTTCAGCACAATTCCTCATTGGAAAAGGCAAATCAGACACAACTGTGTTTTTCGCTCTGGCAGGAGCTATCAGTGCAGCCACAGTTGCAAGGCAGCCATCTTGAAGATCCCTAAGCAAAGCGCATAAAAGAAGATGGAAGACAGCAGTGTAATATCCGTCACGGGAGTTTCATTTTTTGTGCTACTGGAAAATATTGCTCAGTCCACAGGTGCCTCCACATTCCACTGCATTTCTCAGCAGTATCATGTACCCCATGGATAGAGATGCTAATTCTCAATTCCTTCTCAGATACATCCCAAATGTTTAAAAATTAAAAAAGTTATCCCTTCAGGTGAGTTACACTTTATGCTTTCTTAGGAAAGAAAGAGAGAAAAAAGCATATTAGATTTGAAAAAAACAAAATAATCAGTTCTCAGTCTTCATGTGCTCAGCTACCACAAGAAAAGATTACAGTCCACTTAGCTCTCATGTGACAACTTTCCAGCAGTAACTCTGTAAGTAGGTGCTTCCTTAATGCAACCCTAAGTGAGCAGTTTTTCAAACACTCATGCTCCATGATTACAGTTCTGAGGAGAAAGGTGCTTACTTCCTGACAAGATCTCTAATGTGGTCTAATTTCAGCAGACAGCCATCCAGATTCTACCTACACCTCCATCAGCCTGCTATCATGGAAAAGCCTTGTCCTGCATGTCTTTCTGACCTTCCTGATCATCCATTCAGTTATCACATACCTTCTAGGCTCTCTTTACACTTGTTGTCTTTTATCAAAGACAAAACAAAACCTGTTTCATAATCATCTCAATAAAAGAGGATGTAACTCTGGTTGTGCCATGAAGCCATAAAAAAATAGCTACTCACAATCAGCATTGTGTGCATCTGGTCCATCAAATGCATTGATTCATTTTTATTTTGAATTGAAAAGGATTGGGTCACAGCATGTGGATTATTCATACACATTCTAGCTGTGCCTGGAAGGGAAGCAACAGCTTTCCTGAAGGGGCTTAGTGTTATTACATGCATGGTGCAGCTAAGGAAATAGGAAAAGGTAACCGGGAAAACAAGGAGGCTGAGCCTGATAAGAAGGTGAACTGCTGCATGCAGAGCAAGTGAACTCATAGTGAGTAGCTCTTCCCTTGGAGCAGCTCACTGAAGTAAAATTGTGTTGCTTTTACCTGCCTTATCAAACCAATGTATTTTGAAAGCTGTACAGAAATAGATGAAACACTGATCATAGAAGTTTTAAAAACCCCTCTGATTTTTACTCCATTTCTTTTATTTCTGTATGAGGTGGAGACCTCATAGCAGCCTTCCAGTATCTGAAGGGGGCCTATAAGGATGCTGGGGAGGGACTCTTCCTTAGGGACTGTAGTGGTAGGACAAGGGGTAATGGCTTCAAGCTTAAACAGGGGAAGTTTAGATTAGGTATAAGGAAGAAGTTCTTTACAGTGAGGGTGGTGAAGCACTGGAATGGATTGCCCAAGGAAGTTATGAGTGCCCCATCCCTGGCAGTGTTCAAGGCCAGGTTGGACAGAGCCTTGGGCGACATGGTATAGTCCGAGGTGTCCCTGCCCATGGCTGGGGGGTTGGAACTAGATGACCTTAAGGTCCTTTCCAACCCTTACTATTCTATGATTCTATGAGAACTTGACAGTAACACAGGCAAAATAGGCCTTTAAAAGAACCTTTGTTTATAGGCCTGATAATCAGCATGACTCATCCACAAATTCATCTGCCAGCTAACCTTTCTTCTTGGTGGTAAGCATGCTTACCTTTCACACTAGCATCCCATTCTAATGGGGAGGGTAGTGCTTCAGTACATTTCCTGACAATGGTAATAACAGGCTTTTTCCTCCATCCTCTCTAGCATCACCCTTGATTGCTGCTAGGGCTTCCCATTTGCGTTTGAGGAGGAATGTTCACACCTATAGGTCAACACAGACTTGTAGATTTTTAATTCATTGAGGACAGGATGTTTCCCTTCACAGCTTTCTCATACTCGCCTACCTTCCTTCTTTAGCAAACCGGCTATATGCAACTCTTTCTGCACCATGCTATATGAAATTACATATCTGCAGGCAGATCTACCATATATTTTTTTGATATATCAGAAAACTGGAGAGGAGCAGTCTATTTTCCATCAGCAACTCAGATGTATCTTTAATTCCTGTAGGCACATACAGAGTTCGTGAAGAATTTCAGATTCAATCTTACCAAGTAGAAAGTATCCATTTAATTCAGATTTCTATCAAACACCATGCACACTCCAAATAAAGCTCTTTTTCCTTTCACATCCTTTTATTCAATACAGCCAATATTGCTAAAGTTTTCAGAAACGAAAAAACACAGCATAAAAACACTTCTTTACACAACCAATTTATAGTAAGTAAATTGTTGATGAAAACATGCATTTGAATACAACACTGAGTACAGCACATGCTCACAGAACATGAGCTCTCAGCCTTTCAAAGCTCAGAGCTGAAGGACTGTCTGATTTGACAGAAAGCATAGAAGTAGGTGACAATTCTGGCCTTCACTTAGGTGCATTTCAGGCTTCCATAATTAAGGAGTTAAACCTGAAAGCTCCAGTTTACTGATTGCTTGTATTGAACACTGGTTGGTACCTACTTTGCAAGAGAGGGGAAGGCACATGAAGCTTTCTCTCCCTGTTATCCACAGAATCAGGCTCCTAATTATTTATACTACAAAATTGTTAATGTATCTGAATCAATAAAGTACATTATAAAAAAGACTGAGAGTCTCTTACGCTAAGGAGCTTACAAGTAAGCCTGTAATACACAGTTTCACTTATGCTTACAACAAGCTACTTTTTACCTCTCCCTTTTATCTCCTCTAATGGCAGGGTCACTGTCAGGCACAAGGAGAGGCAGAGAGGAAATTTGGTTAGAGAACTGGACACACAGCTCTAAATTTTCTACTGAGGACTCTGGCCAGCAGTCTAGGGTGCCCTAACCAGCTCAGAAGTCAATGCTGGGCAAAGGACCAGGAAGCCATAACTTGCTGCTTATAGTTCTTGCTGATGAAGAAGAAAATTGGCCTGTCATATTAAAAGATGAACTATGTATAATTTTGGTATCATTATTGATTGGATAAGTGACTGACGAAGCACGTCTAATTCAATTAAAGAAGTCTTGAATATCACCCTCCATCCCATTTATCTGTGCTGTTTTCCTGTGGGTTTTCTTCTATGAAATATTCTTGACATCAATTTGATAGATGGACCACTCAATGGATAAAAAACTGGCTCGATGGCCGCACACAAAGAGTTGTGGTAAATGGCTCGATGTCCAGTTGGAAACCTGTAACGAGTGGTGTCCCTCAGGGATCGGTGTTGGGACCGGTCCTGTTCAACATCTTTGTCGGTGACATGGACAGTGGGATTGAGTGCGCCCTCAGCAAGTTTGCCGATGACACCAAGCTGTGTGGTTTGGTTGATACGCTGGAGGGAAGGGATGCCATCCAGAGGGACCTTGACACGCTTGTGAGGTGGGCCGATGCCAACCTTATGAAGTTTAACCAAGCCAAGTGCAAGGTCCTACACCTGGGTCGGGGCAACCCCAGGCACTGCTACAGGCTGGGCAGAGAAGAGATTCAGAGCAGCCCTGCAGAAAAGGACTTGGGGGTGTTGGTTGACGAGAAGCTTAACATGAGCCGGCAGTGTGCGCTTGCAGCCCAGAAAGCCAACCTATCCTGGGCCGCATCAAAAGAAGCGTGACCAGCAGGTCGAAGGAGGTGATCCTGCCCCTCTACTCTGCTCTTGTGAGACCCCACTTGGAGTACTGTGTACAGTTCTGGTGTCCTCAACATAAAAAGGACATGGAGCTGTTGGAGCGAGTCCAGAGGAGGGCCACGAGGATGATAAGAGGGCTGGAGCACCTCCCGTATGAAGACAGGCTGAGAAAGTTGGGGCTGTTCAGCCTGGAGAAGAGAAGGCTGCGTGGTGACCTCATAGCAGCCTTCCAGTATCTGAAGGGGGTCTACAAGGATGCTGGGGAGGGACTCTTCCTTAGGGACTGTAGTGGTAGGACAAGGGGTAATGGGTTCAAACTTAAACAGGGGAAGTTAAGATTAGATATAAGGAAGAAGTTCTTTACAGTGAGGGTGGTGAAGCACTGGAATGGGTTGCCCAGGGAGGTTGTGGATGCTCCATCCCTGGCGGTGTTCAAGGCCAGGTTGGACAGAGCCTTGAGCCACATGGTTTAGGGCAAGGTGTCCCTGCCCATGGCAGGGGGGTTGGAACTAGATGATCTTAAGGTCCTTTCCAACCCTTACGATTCTATGATTCTATGATTCTATAGAATACATCTTCATACTGTTTTGAAGGCTTTTTCATTGTGACAGTGGCATCTTCAGAGGCTATTTGAGGCTTGCCGGACATGCTAATGGTAACGTTTGTTTTAGATAGCTGGCTTTCCAATTAATTATGCTTCTTATGATTCATCTTGTTTGGAAATCTCTGATAGAGATTGTGTGAATGTGACAGAAGGTCTTCAGACAGAACATAGCAATTAAAATTGCCAAACTCATTAGAATGGTCAGCATCCTTGCTACAAACAGATATAGTCTTTTAAATGCACTTCAGCAAGGCAGCAGTCTGGTAATAATGCAACCTAGTGTGATCTTAGCCTTAGTGAGAAAGAATTAGGATTTGAAATTAATATAACAGAAAATGCTCTAATTCTTACTAGTATCTGATTCAGGCATTGCTGTTTGAATTGTTTATGACAGATGATTTCCACATGCAGCAGTTGTTGCTGTAGGAACTGTTTGTTTGGAATTTGGTACTGTATTATAATCTGAAGCATTTTCAAATTTACGTATAGTTTGGGGAATCAGTTCAAATCCCTTAAACATACTCCATATTAATGGATGTTTGAACAGAAGGATGAAGTTACTTGATCACAGATTGAATGTCACTGTTACGTAAAAAAGAGAGGAAATTAATTGATCCTTCATATCAGAAATGTGGTATTCACAAACTGCAAAGAAATACAAATTGTGATAAATCTCAGCTGCAGGTTGCATGACAATCTTTTTTATTTATCTTGTAATCACTTCACATACATCAGTGATATCTACTTTCCTGACACTGAATAAAATATCCAGTGGGTTCACTTCTGATGGTGAGCCCCAGATTGCCGAGAAGAGGGAGAAGATCAGGTTTGCTTGGGATCCCTGATGATTAAGCTTTTCCATCTGTGTTCTCCTCCACAGGTTATGGTGAGACTTTAGGAAAACACAAGTGGGAATTTTCCTGAAATTATAACATATTTTTTTAAACTTGCACGTACAACTATCAAAATAATCTCTACAGATCTTTTAATCCAATATTTTAAATCCCTTATTAGTCACTTGAGTTCCCTGAACAAAGTACTAGGATTAGCACTCATATGACCTAAGACACAACAGCAACTCTCTTCTGCTAAAAGCCTAATCCAAATACCACAGGGGTCAATCACAACATTAATATCATTTTTAGGAGCTTTATTTTCATTCATCAGTGCCCTGCCAAAGTCCCACATCATCTCACTTTGCTCTTCTGGTTTGTGGAAGCATATCTTGCCAGTTCTTTGATGATTGCACAAGACTCCAGACGAATGTGGCAAGGTTTTATTCCCCTCTGGTGCATTAGAAAAGATGAAGAATGAGAGCCAAAAGACTGCTCTTAGTGGGGGACTACCTCTGAGATTCAGAGATGCCACTGCTTTATCATGATTGTCTACCTATGGCTGGTCTACACACAGAGTTACTTGAAAAGAGCTATCTTGCTTCAGCTCATGTTTTCCTGTGATCAAGAGAAGTAGATACTCTTTTAGTTAGATTTTGGTTTTAGTGGTCTGGTTCATTTGATCTGAGAAACTTTCTGACTCAGCTAGCTCATCCCGCTTGTCTTTATCACTGAGCACGTCTTGGGTTTGAGTGTATGCAGTCCCTCATCGCTCCTATAGCCAGGCTCTTGCCTTCATCCATGAGCCACCCCAGCTCTGAGCAAGAGGTGCCATCAGAGCAGAGGTCAGCATCTCTGAGAGGGTGTTGGAGGAACCTCCCCTTTTGCATTGCATGATGAGGGATCAGGAATAACCAAATACAACCATTTCCTTTTTCAGCTTCTTCTCCCTGAATATTTATTCTTCCTTTGGTAGCAGGCCAGGAATTCTTACATGTGAAACAGAACAATAACCCTGCTGTCACTAATTTGCTGTCACTAATTTACTGTCACAACTCGTATTAAATTAAGCTCAGTGCTTCTAGTCTTGGCACATGGCTGTTCACTCCACAGATTGTTTTCCATTCTATCTGCTCTATATAAGCACTGCTATCTGCGCAAAAAAGATATGTCGCACCAGAGTTCAAATATGGCATCCAATTTACTATCTGTAGGCAATTATAGCAAGTACAAGACAGACGACAAATTTTAACTAGATCATTTTAGTGTGACTACCATTGAAGATTCATCCATCCAATTTACCTCCTGGAAACTTTTGCAGTGTTTAAGAATTCCCTGAAGAATCTGTCTGGATGAATGAACTTCAGAAAAAGCTATCTTCAGGCTATCAATCAGTCAGACGGTCATGTAGTTCTCCACAAAGTTAGGTTTTGGCTGCAATTTTCAGGACAGTACAGAGAAAGGTCATTGCAAAATGTAATCTTTTTCAAGCTGCTGTTTCAATTTCTTATTTTTGAATCCCTCACTTGAAACCCAGGAGGCATTCTTCACTGAATGAAAAATACACTTGAGCCACAATGGACTATTAGTGGAACCAGAATGTGGGGCTGGTTGAAAACATTTGGAAAAAAAAAATTAATTTAAAATTGGAATTTTATTAAAGCATACTGATTTCAGTATGCTAAAAGAATTCCCTTTGGCTATGGCAACCTAGGGTCAGAGTCTGCTGGGAATCAAGCTCACTAGCGTTAGGGGCAAGCAAACTATGGGATCGATTCTTAATCTTTCATGAGGAATACTACACTTAACATTGATTATTAAATACTAATTATGTAATGGACCAGTACTCTGCAGTCTCTAGGGCATGTTTTACACAACGAACCTAGAGATAATTTTTAGTAGGTTGCCTAAACCACAGGAAAATCCCTCTGACAGGGTGACAGGGTCTCTCATATCTGGCTCCCAAAACAAATTACAAATCCTCCCACAAAAGGCATGGATGTGTTTTGCCCAGCCAGGAGGTAGTGATTCATATGCAGCTGGAACCAGCTTGCGAGCTGCATAATAAAAACTCAAGGAAACAGGGCTTTTTTCCTTTGTTTCTTGCAGTCAGAAGCTGGATTTTGTTGATGAGTAACTAGCAAATATGACAGAAAACCTACTGAGAAACAGTGTACTTCAGAGAAAAGCATCAGTTGTAGATGAGAATAGGTAACAACAGGCACCTTAGCTCTGGAAACCATGTTTGTAACAAATTCTCATAACCATTTAGGTTCTAAAATTTCTGTGCTTTATGACTTCTCTGCATGTGTGCTTTTTTAGTGACCACAGGGGAAGGTGAGAGGTGTCAGACTGATGCTGACAGGGATACAAATCCTTTGTTTAGCCATAGATTTGTGACTCTCCCCTCTCCCTACCCATCCTCACTCAGATAAAAATCCCACTGCCGTTTTCCAAGTAAGGCATGTATTTTCAGGCCAGAAATAGCATTGGGACTGATCACTTCCTTCCATCACCCCCTCACAATGCTTCACAGCAGTGTGGGTGACAAACAGGTACTGGTATCTCTGCTCCACCAGGAGACTCTTCATTACGTATCAAAAACATGTCAGAGGCAGTGAAATCCATCTCATTAAATGCTGGCATCCCCAGCATACAGCCAGTCATTTGGGCTGTTTAGTTCATGGAGAGAAAGAGGCACTTTTGGAGCAGCCTAAAACAGATAAAATAGGTCAGATGATTTGCTATAAAGGTGCCTATTTTTCTCCTTTGGTTCTAACAGAAGCTCCAAGAGAAGCTGGTTTTAACTAGCTCTGATGGAAGCAGCCTTACTGAGGACAACTAGAGTAAGGTGGTACTAATCATATTCCTCTTCATGATAATTCTGAGGTGAGATGACTCATTATTGTCTCCTCACCGATTTAATACCTATGACTCATCTGAGCTCAGTTTGAACAGTGGCTTAGGAAAGGGTCGATGTTTAAATTTAAGCCACTTTTGTTGTGGGAACATTTTGAGGAAAGGATGTGGAAAACTAATGTGGAAGCCTTCGTCTCCATTCATTTCTGTGTACTGAATACTTCATCCCTCGAATAGGGGAGGGAAAGTCACTGTGGGTTGCAGCTGGGATAACAGCAGTTATCAATAGACAAGTTCTCTGGAGGTCCCAAGTTAGGCATCTCTCTGGAAAAGGCTTTGGGATTAAAGCAAGAAACCTGGCAGAACCACATATTGTTTGCTATGTGTGACTGCTGGCACATTTGCAGACCTGGCCCTTTGCAGACCTCTAACAACAGCTGAAGTAGGACAGCAGGAGGTCTGTCTGCAGTATCAGCAAGTTAGGACTCTTGTTCTGATGTTCTGAAGCTGCTGCTCCTGTTCTGTCACACAGTTATAGGAGATCAGAGAGAAGCTGAAATTTGAGATTTGGTTCTTAACCCATCATGGTATAGTAGAAATCAGTATCAAGCCAAACAAAATGGGGAAGAAAGCATTATGAAACAGAGAGGACCATGAAAGATTTGAGCAGGTCTTTTTATAGCTGGTACTCTGGAGGTTCTTTTAATGTCCATGTTGTCTTTCAGGAGCAATAAGTTTCAAGGCATAAATTTGGATTTGAAATCATGGTCCAGCACATCACTAAAGCAGATTTTCTCCCTTCTGATGCTTAATCTTATTTATGTCAAAAGGCTTGGAAGTTTGTTTTACTTCCATTTTGTGAGTCCTTTCTCAAAGCATGCCCAAGAATGCCAGTTTTATCTCTAAAAATGATTTAATAATCAAAATAAGTCTGTGTAGCTCTGTCAATATCTCAAAATCTGAAAGCAACATTTCCATGGCAAAGGTCCCCAGTTGCCGCAGCAACAAAACCATGAGGTGCAAACAGTAACAATTGAATTTTGGCTAACTTTCTGAGCCACTCTGCAGCACAACATAATTTGCAAGTGAGACTGAAAAGATGTGTGAAGAATCAGATATTTTGTGTGTACAACCATTCATATTTGTACAGGTACACTGCAACAGGCTCAGCATCGCTCACAGGCATTAGTAAATGAAAGCCTGAATCCCAAGTAAGCTGCAGGAGTCTACTGTTGATATCTGTGACAATGATTTCACTTTTCACTGGTTCATATAGATGCACAGCTGAAGGTTTCAGCACAGACACACGTACTACATCTAGTTTTATAAACACACCGCAACTGTATTGCAAGTGAGCTCATAAAGTGACTTCTTCCGTAAAAGGCTCTGTGTGTGTGTGTGTGTGTGAAATATGTGTTATCCACACTTCTTTACAAAACAGGATAAGACTTAATCTTTAAACCATACTCTGAAAAATACTGAGAATACCTTAATCTTGAAGTATCTGGACTCCATTAAATTTATATTAGCAATAGGTGCCTTTGAAATACTGTGGTGCTATAAGTCTTCATTAAGCTGGTTCCTTGGATTGTGTCTTGACTCTTGTTGCACCCACAAAGACCAATCTAATTCCCACAAGAGTCCTTCCCAAACAAAGGAGTCCTTCTACTGACTTTGTCAGGGGTTTGAAGAGCCTTACCAGTTTTAATGGATACTGTTACATGTGTGTATGTAAAATAATCCTCCCCCCTATCTTTTTCTCCCCAGACTCTCTTCAATTGATGCAGGCCAAAGCAATCACAGTTTAGGATAGTGCTGGGCATGGAGCTGATCCCTGTGTTGTGGCTGTTTTCATACGACATTGTGGAAGAAATCATGTTTCCCTGAGATGTGATACAGCAGTTTTCATCTCAGTGTGCTATACAGAAGAGGTCAAAGTAATTGTAGTAACCTACTCCACAGATCTGCCATCCTTGTGTAATGTTGTTTTATCACCTTCCCTGGAGTGCTACTGCTGTATGGTCTCAGTACTGAATTGGTCACTAGCTGCCATATACTTAAAACACTAACAAAATCAAAGCAGTAAGATCGTGCTGATATGTTTGCTGTTTGGGAAGTGTCTTACTGTAAAAGACAGGAGCCCACTCACACACTGACTCATGCCCACCTTCACATTTGTGTTTACATTCTTGAGGCAATCATCAGAAAACATGCTGAAAAATGGGCACTGTGGAAATGGACAAAGATCTCGCTGTAAAACCTTACGGGTTAAAATTATCAGCCTCAAACCTTCATGTTTTATTTCTAACCTACGGTGCCAGCCCACAGCCTGGAGACATAAATATTTTATACTTTTAATTGAATCACTTCCTGTGCACTGCATTGACATAATATTCCATCTCTTCGTAGGCTCAGTATTAGCAACAGTAACAGAATTATTAATTAATACTTCCAAATAAGATTTAATTTATACTTTTGCATATTTGGAATAAATAAATAATAGCTTCTCATTATCCTTATCACTATTAATCTTGACTCTTAATATAATTTGCTACATAATTAACAATGTTATACCTTCTTAAAGGCACTCATCTGTTAAAATAATCATTTTGAGTCAAAAATTAAAAAAAAAAAATAAAAAGAGCTATTGTAGTACAAGTAAAATCATGTAAGTGCAAGAAGCATTTCAGCTTCTGGAAGGGCTCTTGAAATGCAGTAAATTCTTTATATCACTAACAAGTTCACAACTGGTGGTCCCTGAAAATGGAGATTTTGGGAACTATGAGACCCACAGAATGAAACTGTGATGAAATACGTGTACCGGTAGGAAACATTCTAGTTCCCCTTCTGGTTATTTTTTCATCTCAAAGCCATAATTACATCCCCAGAGACGTTTTCCTAAATGCTCTTATACAGATGGTCTCATCACTTTCTTCTTTCCTTTAACAGAATTAATGGTTAGAAGAAATGCAAAAGGCAATAAATCCAAGCTTCAAAAAAAAGACCCTGTGTTGTACTGAGCTTCATGTGGAAGAAACTTGAAGATGGATCATCAATGCAGTAATAAACATACATCCATTCCTTCCTTGTTACATTGTGTAAAAGTGGATGCTGGCTTATGAAGAGCTTGTGTTTTAGCTTGTAAATCTGACTTACATGATGGATGGGCATTAGGAGACCACAAATAAAAAGTCAGACAATGAAAGCAGAAAATTGACTACAATGGAAGCAAGTATTAAGTGGAAAAAATTTCTGTAAGTAAGTGGCTGAAGAATGAGTTGCTGCAAAAGGAAATATGTAAGCAATATTCCATGAATCACACACTGTTTTTATGAGAAGAGTGCATGAAAAGACTGAATTAGATTTGAGGGCATGCAGTTCATTCTTCTCCCCAAATCTGTGAATTAGCCTGCACTAGATTAGGCTGCACTGAGGAGTTGCCTTAGATCAGTTGGGAAATGCAGGAGTATGTAGCCAGCATTTTGTGCTAGAACATTTGCCGGGTTTAAGGGTACAGCACACCTAGAGAAACCCAAAGTTGACTAGAGGGATTTCTACAAAGCCTACCTTTTCACTGTGCCCAGCCCCAGTAATTTCTAAGAGAAGGGTGTCCTGGCATGAAGAGACACAAGAGAAGTAAGCTGTATGTCATCCTAGCTATTTTGAAGTACGCAGTTTCTTCTGCAGTTACACCTGCATACGAGTGCTTCTCACCTGCCTATCCATTTGTACGGGTCCCCTTCCAACTGGCCACACTGTTGAGAACCTTTTTCATGTAACCAAGCACTCTTCGACCAAATGGGTTCAATGCATTTCTTCAAGGAATTTGCAAGTCCCATAGCTGACCTTCTGCACTTCAGGGGGCAACAGGCCTCTGCCATGTCTATGTTTAGGCTCATAGCCTTCAGGAAACCATTGCGCCTGTGCCATTTCTGCACATTTGCTGCTTTAAAAACTATTTTTTTTTTTTAGTTTATGAGCAATGAAACCAAAGGCTAAGAACATGAATATTTCTAGCTAACGTATCTGTTTTCTTTTCATGCTCTTGTCAAAGGCTGCCTGCTTATTGTTCCAGTACAGTACAATGCTTTCTGGTACTATCTATGTACCAAACAATAGCTGCAGGGACACAAGCCCTTTTACAGAGGGACCTATTTATTCAATAGATTTAAACATATGAAGCAAAAACAACTTCTTTAAAACTAAATCTCTTCTGTTTCAGGCACTGGCTTTCTGAGAGGTAAATGAGGTCAAGGAGATGATGTGGTATGTGTGAATTTAACAAGGCAGAACCTGGCAGAATAACTCATAAACCTGAATCACTGAGTGCTGCTCTATCCTTAGACTGGATGCAAACTTTCCATGGAAAAAAATCAAGGGATTTTTCTATAAAAAAATAAATAGAATGTTTTTAAAAATAGGTCAGCATGCCGTGTGCAATTCATAATGCATGTTAGCTTAAGTATTCCTCAGGGCTTGACACGTAAATGTGAAAGGAAGAAAAAACTGTATCAGGAAAGAAAAAAACCTATACCTGCTGCATTTTTCTGGGATAAAGGCCTTCAATTCAGCCTCATCCTTGTGTCACATCAGTGCATAATGCTAAAAAATAGAGGGACACGTTGACAGGCCGGACTCTCAGAAAGAAAGGGGCTATCAAAAAAGGTTAAAAAATTGAAATTTTATTGAGATGAGCACATAGAAATAGCTGTTTGTCTTTTATCAGTGTTGTGAAAACAGAGGAACTGTGTTCTCTCTGATTTAGTAGGTACTTAGGCCTGAGGTTCACAAATAAGAAGTTGCAGATAGAGTGAATGAGCTTCTGAAAGGTGAGATAAAGTGTAGTTTCTCCATTTCATACCATTGCAGTTCCTTTCCTGTGAGTACTTGGATGACTGTGATTTTTGTGCATACTGATGTTTGAGAAGGGGCTTTTGCTCATACAACTATGAATAACTGTGTTTTAAAATCTGTTCATTCAGAGAGCATATGCTGTCCAGATACTTTACATATGACTCGTGAAGAGTACTGAGGACACAAATGAAGATGCCAATTTAAATACAGAAAAGTTAGGAAGTGATAGTAAAAAGGTAAAGACCCAAAGAACTTTAATTCAACTTCTTTATGTATGTGCAATATTAGACAATCTTAATGATATAATCCTATGCTATTTTTAACTCAGATGCTCCAGATAGCCATGTTACAAAAGCTCAAAATGCTCTTGTTTTGTTTCATCATAAAGCCGTTTCTGCTCGGAGGCAATGTTTTTGTTTTGGAGGTCAGATTCTCAGTATTTCTGAAATACACGTGCAGGAAGGAGGTTACAGTTCTCACCATATGGAGCAACCCAGAATAACCTCCTGAAGAATCTGTGTCCTTATTTTACAAGTGGAAATGTCCACTTCCCACCACAGTCCCCCAGCTAACCCAGTATCCCATAACAGAGGATTGCAGAGGAGGACCTACCACATCTGCACAGCATCCACAGCTGAAGTCACAAAACCTCCTCCTCAACCACAGCAGGACAGGGCCAGGCTTAGCTCTTTGGGAGCCCACATGAGGGACCAGATCCTGCCTGCTCTCTGTAAAAAGTGGCCAAGCTTTTCCTTTGCTCGCAGGAAGGAGTGTTTTAAACATTTATTCACAGTGTGTAAACAGTGGAACAGAAGCAGCTCTTCATGGCAGAACATGTGATTTCAGTTCAGCATGAAAACTAAATAACCAATTTCCAAAATAACACATCCACTAAGGCTTTTTGATACCAACTAGGGCAATTTTTTACTTGCATGCAGTTAGGATATAAATACTAGGCCACATAAATGTTTAAAAGTGCTGTCAGCCCATGGGAGGGCTAGCAAAAGTCTGCTTGGTGACAAAAGATAGTCCTTAATCTTCTCAATTTGTTTTATAGCTGCTGCTGAAATGTGTAAGACTTTGTTCAGCTCCAATAAACGGAAAGCTACAATGCAGGCTTCTTCCATAGTTTCTGAAGATTTACAACAAACAAATCTTTTGCTGAAGGTAATTCTTCTCGGAAAAAACTCAGACAGTTTAATGGAGGAAAAAAATGAGTAGAATGTTTATTTTTTATGGTTCAAGAAGTCAAATGTCTGCTGGCATTCATGTGCATGGGTTGGGGAGGTGTAGGCAGTCAGTTTTCAGTACATCTTATTTTATTCAGATATGAGACGTATAATAAAAATAGGGAAAATTTAAGCACTTCATATTGAGTGGTTCAGGAGGAACATAGATTATAAATTACGTTCTTGAATGAAATTAATTTATATTTCCATTGTCCACATGAGATGATCTCTGTGCTGAAGGAAGGTCAAAACCTGCCTCTTTCCCTTCCTTTCAGCAAATCACAGTGTCAGTTTTACAGAAAAGAAGATGGAGAGAGAAAAGCTAAAAGTGATTTGTGCAAGGTCACATAAAAAAGCTGGGTTTGAAAGCAGAAATTGAACCTACATTATCTGATTCACTGGGATCTTTAGGCACAAATGTGTCTATTTTTCCTATATTTTACTTTTTCCTTCTCTTTTTTGTTTGACATTTCGGACATTTTTCTACAGCCTTTCTTTGTTAACGCTTAGAAGCTTTACAGAGTCACAATAACGGAACACACACCATATCAAATACCTGCCATGTATGCAATAATAGCTGTGCTCACACAGAGCACAGAGTTAGGCGAGAATTAATGAGCACCATGCCAATGATTAGCTATTTTCTGCTACTTGATGCAATGTTTGGTTCAGCTTCATGGCTGATGGCTAATGGCTAATCAAGCCTCAAAATTTTAAATACAAAGAATGACAACACACCTTTTCTGTTTGGTTGGTTGGTTTCCTTAAAAATATTCAGTATTTATTAGGGTGGTTTTTTCCCCTCTTGTGGCTTTCAGCAGACAAACAGCTAAGTGGATTTGTTAGAAGCAGCCACTCAAACTGCCAAGTATAAAAGAACTGTGAAAGCTCCTAGCTACAAGAGACAAGAAAAAAGGGTCTCATTTTTTAATCTTCCCTTTCGAACCCAACACGACAGGCAGCCTGACAGTCTCATTGACCTGGGTGTGCAAATGAATGCGACAGCAGAACTCGCTTTCAATTCAGTATGGCAATTAAGCAGGCACTTGTCAGCTTTGCTGAATTGGGACTGTTTAGCTCAGGTATTTGAAGCCCTTTGCAGCTGGACTGCCCAGATTGTCCTGCCAGCTGACAGTGAATACCATGAACTGAAAGGGTGAGGTGCATTGCACGCTCCAGCAGGCAGATGCCCCATGTTGCACAGTCCAGCATGGGATGGTCTTCATCATGATACCCTGTCTGAGGACTTGCTGCACCCAGCAGAGAACATCTGGCTTCTCAAACTCTGTGACCCACAGCGGGGGTTAAGATCCTGATCAGAAGCTCAACCAAAGCAGAATTCCTGTCAGCTGCTGCAGGATTCATAAACTCCATAGCTTTCTTTGGCCAAAGAGGATCTGGGCACCATAAATCGAGTTGGTCTCATCTAGAAATACAAAACAAAAGCCTCAAAAAAATCTTGTAGTATAGGACTGATTCTGGAGTTATTTTCCATGCTTTTGATTTGTTATCTTCCATGATTTTGGTTTGCTCCTTAAAATTAAAAATCCATAATACCATCTAAAAGAACCATTACTTCAGACATTTCTAAGTGTATCACTTTCAACATGCTTAGTAAAATAAATCCTGCTGTGCAGACCAAACATTTTTTACACTTGTTTCAGCACATTATATTGGCTGAAACCTAGGCATAGCAGGTTTCCCTTAACACAGAGATTGGTTTTGGTACTTCATCTCCACAGGGCAGTGCTACTTCAACTTGTTATTTATATATAATTGCAGTTTGCCTGAATTAGACTGTAATTACAGCCTAGAACCCAGAACTCTGCATCCATTTCAACTTCCAGGGATTTTTTATTGTTAAGTTTTAGTCTCTAAGTTTTCGGATTCTTTTGCTCTGAGTAGAAAACCAGATGAAGTTTTTCGAAGCTATGTGTGTGTGATTTATGTTGTAATGGAAAAATGTGTCAGCTTTATCAGAAGTTCTTCTCAGATCTTACAACAAAACATAGCAAGCTGATTTCTTTGCTGAATTCTTTCCCTCAGTTTTTAAAACATAAATTGTCTTGGCTTATTTTAATACAGATAGATGAAGGCCTTGTGCTTTATATAGGATGCTTCATCCTTGCAATCTCAGAGCACTTTATAAATAGATCGGAGACATCAAAGAAGGAAAATAGTGCTCAAGGGCAGAAGTATTGCACTGTGGCTCTTATTAAGGTAGTAAACCATCCTCTACTTAAAAGGCCTATCCTCTATATCTTGCATTAGTTAATTAGTAATTTACTTCATATGTCATGGGAGTAAGGGGAGGGCTGAATCAATCAGTGAATCTTTTGTACAGCAGAAGAAAACTATTTGACTTTATTAATCTGCTTTTTACTATAGAATTCCACCTTGGAAGTCTTTTAACAAAAAAGTAGCCAGAAATTTTACTTTCCCCACTAAAAAAGCCCACCATCTCTCAGCCACAGTCTACTCTGAGGTGCAGCTTCATAACTGAGGCTTTGCAAAGCTGTAGGTCCAAACAGGATTTGGTACCTGATACTTTCTCTATGGTTAGCTACCAGGTTAAATGAAATTCATATGTCTATATGGATAACTTTATCCCAGCCCAAGAAAAATCTAATATTGTACAACAATAAAGCGAAATCTGATTATTATGCACGCTTTACGGAATAACTCCTCTACCAAAAATCAAGCTCCTTTTGCTAAGAGCTGTGGTACTGTGCTGTTCATCAGCACACACCCATTAAAACAGCTACAAAGAAATCTCTGAAGATAAGATAGCAGAGAAGCGTTGATACGTGCTTTGTGATTACCCTCATTGGATCATGATCTTAATTGCAGCATCAGCATCTTCACTTCTACGAAACTTTACTGGCAGTTCAGTATCCATGGGTAGCTAAGGCTGTTGTCTATCAATCAAGGATCTACATATCAAGATCAATATAAAATCTGCTCTTTAAATAAACCAAGCTCTTTCTCTTTAAAAAGTGACTGCTTTCCACAAAACTTAAAATGAAATAATAGGCTGTACTCTTGTAACTCAGAAATGCTGGCATGGTGCTTTGAGGGAATGGCAGTTTGGACCACCAGCATTTCTGGTGCCAGCAGGGTCAAATCTCTCCTGGTGCAGAAGAGCAGGATGCCAAGAGCTGGAAGCATGGTGGGGAGGGCTTCATCCCTTATGATGAAGTGATCATAAGGGTCACAAAGCACAGTCATGAGCTGCCTCTGACTCTCAGAGTACCACGTGGCATTTTCTAATCAAAATGTTCCACTTTTTGATCAAAATGTGTTGTTATGGCTGCAAGGTCAGTATTCTGTAGACTTTCCTTTCCAGTCACATTTTTTACAGTCAAAAGAAAAGGAAATGGATGGAATTAACCCGAATGTGCTGTTGCTTATCTTCTGTCCTGGATAATTTTGTCAGGACTGTTAAATTTCTATGAAACCTGTGTTTATCCTTGCTGTGCTGATGTTAACAAAAACGCCACCCACAAAAAGATGCGTGGGTACAGAAAAGAGGTTTCTGACCTGCATGCAGAACTTGCTTAGCTCAGAGCAGTGACATTCTTACTGAGAGCTGATCTCAGCATCTGCCATAAGTGCCATGTGTGAGAAGGCCTGTCATGGCTTCTTCTGGGGTGCTCTGGAGGATGGATGCTCCAGCAGAAGAGAGATTTCCACATCCATTTCAGGGAGCTTTGTGCTCAGCAGCTCCTTTCCAAACAGGGGTTGCAGAGAGTTGCATGTGTCGGGGTGGTCATCCTTACTCCACCAGATTTACTGTGCTTGCTCAGCCATGGGGCACTTCAAGCCACTTTTCCTTATTTAATTTCCTTGAAAGTCATCTAACCACAGAAGTCAAGAAAAGAGGTTTTTAAGGAGTCTGAGCAAATTTACCCTCAAGCCACTGCCCTAGCAAGAAAATAAATATTTGTGGCCATGTCTGAAAAATGCATGACAGTCCCATCATCTGGTTGCCAAGCCCGAATGGCAGCTTTTCGGTGCCTGGCCCCTTTGCTGCCTGTGCTAGCAACTGATGAGGGCTGTCTCAGAGCAAATATTTGAGGCTTGGCAAGAATATGCTGCTCTCCCTTCACTTCCTGGATGTTGTGTTTACTCTGAATGAGCTCTTGGAGCACCAGGGTAGTACACCAACATTTCAGGATAAGATCTCATCCAGGATCTATGCGGGATTCAACGACTACTTCCCTGGACGGTTAATAAAGTGGGAGGGTTTTTTCTGCTAGACAAGTTTATCTAAGTGATATATCTGGTTGCTAATGCTAGGATGAAGATAAACAGAACTGTTCATGCTGCAAGCTATTCTTTTAACTACTGGAAGTGAGGAACTCAAATATATGAGATAAGAGAAGGAAAGACCAGGTAATAAATTATAGCAAGGACACAATACTGGCTTTTATTAACAGCAATCTCAATTTAAAGAAAAACAACCAAACCATGTGTGGTCCCGAACTCTGAACAGAGGCAGTTATCAAAGGCTATGCAAGGAATCTCGCGTTTATGTCAGAGCACTTCAGTAACAGTCATCAGTGAAATCTAATCAATAGCTGCCTTTTGAGTGATGCATGTTAATGACCCAGTCCATCACTCATGCAGGGTCTCACGTAGAATTACATGGGTTTGCAAGGGCTGTTTGTGTGTTGGTGCTTTTTTAATAACCCCTCTATTTTCTATATTATGAATATAATTAGCTACTGCATCAAAAGATGTGTCATGATTTACACTGACAAATTAAACGTAATGAGATTTGTCAATGGAAATCCTGAACCATCTCTTTAGCACAGTAGAATGCATAACTATTTCACAATGAAACTTATTATAGCCTGCTGCAGATAGTTTATTCACACACACTATAGCAGTAGTAGTGCTAAAATCGTAGGCAGAATTAGAAGATTTGTAAAGAACATTTGAAAGATAAGTAATTTCAAGCCTGGGTAGAGGCACTGCCTTGCAGAGATCACATTAACTTTCCGGCCTTTTTACAGACCTCACCCATGGGTGGCACGAAGCAGCTTAGACCCACAGGCAGAAACACCATTGCACAAATGGGTTTAGAGGAGAAAGGAGAGGTATTGTTCTTTCATAAATTAGAAAAAATCCTGACTAAACCCACCAGATCAAGCTTCTGAATTCCACTAGAGTTTTAAATAAGGGCATGTTTGTTCTGTCTGGGGAGCCTGGGATCTTCCCAGGAGGCTGGGAGGTCTCTGCAGCCGCAGAGGCCACAAAAGCAGTTTGGTTACGTTAATGAAGAAATGCACGAGAGCTATTGAGCCCAGCCTTGCAGCATGGCTGAGAACTCCAGCTGTCTAGCTCCAGAGCTAGCTGAAGCACAGGAAGCTTGGGGATGTTTTCAGAAATCACTGTGTAATACAGACAGACCCTGAGTGCTAAAATTGCTGCTGTTTTCAGTTGTCTTGGTTAACCTGTCCTTACAAGACTGTTAACACATGTTAATAACTTTACCAAATATTAGCCACACCAACAAAAGTATCATGGAGGTCTCATCCTGATGATGGCCCATTTTCTCATTTTGGGAGAGGGACTCATCATCAGGGAGAGTAGCGATAGGACAAGGGGTAATGGGTTTAAACTTAAACAGGGGAAGTTCAGGTTAGATATAAGGAAGAAGTTCTTTACTGTGAGGGTGGTGAGGCACTGGAATGGGTTCCCCAAGGAAGCTGTGAATGTTCCATCCCTGACAGTGTTCAAGGCCAGATTGGACAGAGCCTTGGGTGACACGGTCTAGTGTGAGGCGTCCCTGCCCATGGCAGGGGGGTTGGAACTAGATGATCTTGAGGTCCTTTTCAACCCTTACTGTTCTATGATTCTATGATACAATTAAAATTAGCACATGAGACTTAATGGCCACAATTCGACATCTTTAATCTAAATGAGAAGTACCAATGAAGTCATCAGATTAGTTAAGATGAGACTGAAAGGACTAACCTTCAGCTCCATCCTGATCACCTAATCTAAGCAACAAACGCACTCAAATCAGTGGTTCAGAGCAGGAGAAGGAGAAGAAAAGAGCTGCGTCTCTACCCTGCAGTGATTGATGAGTGTGGGGTTGCAAGTATCGGAGATTTGTTTCTACGGCCTCATTGGAGCAATTGGTTTTCAATGCTATATTTCATCACCAGCTTCAACTGAGATTTGAGGTCTGACCTCAGATACTGAACACTTCCATTTTGCTCAGCAGAGTTAAACTTAACAGGGAGAATTCTAACAGGCCAATTAAAAATAGGGAGAAAAAAGCAGAACTTGCAGTCTTGTGACCTTAAACCAGATAATCTTGTGACTCAATGTGCGTAGAAAGAATAGTTTGCAGAAACATGTGATTAGGGATAGACAAAACAAGTGAGAGTGGAAAGGAAGAAAGAGGGGGACAGGCAAGCAGAGGCAGAAATTTACACAGGCACAGTAGGAAACCCAGCCATCGGGATATCTGCTCCGGGATGTGGAGCCCACATGTCCTGTCTGCATCATTCAGAAGCAAAACCACTCAAAACATAATATCTCTCCCACCAAGCACTAATGAGAAGACATCCTCAGATTTCATTTAAGTTTGGTCTTTCTTTATTTTCTACAAAGTGAAATAAGTATCAGTAATCTTAAAATGGGGGGGAAAAGAACAAGGGTTTTGCTTGTAAAAGTCTCATGATTTTAATCCAGCTAATTTTATCTTTTTGGCATTTGTGTTAACTATAAGAGCTGAGTTAACTCTACTGAGATGTGAGGGCAACACTCATGTTGAACCATCACATGTGCTACCGTATGCAAAATAGCAGATTTTGCATTATTTCAGTGAAATTTGCTCTGGTAATTGCAAGGATTCACCTTCCTCAGACAAATTTATCTCGGAACATTGCCCAACTTCCAGGCTGTAATTAAGAGCAGGAGCAGCAGGACTGTGATTTCTAGTTTCATTATAAACAATTTCAGTAATTCCATTTTGAAACAGAAGACAAGGCTACAAAATGTTCTTAATGTGTCATTGCTGGTTTTACTGCTTAAATTTCAAATGCTGTCATTCACTGTGGTCTGTTCAGAAAATAATGTAATTGTACTTCTTGGTATCCATGAAAAATGTATCTATTTCTTCATAAACACATATATTTTTTTAACACCCAGTGTCTAATTTTATATTTACTTTTTGTGTTCACTGTAAGTTGAAGGACTGCCCCCCCTTTTATAAATGAACTCATGGTTTTTCACACATAAATCACTATGTTTGATGCTTACCCAGCTAACATCTTCCAAGTTTTGTACAACCTTCCTTTATCTTGCCTCAAGGTTTTCCATTTGTGATTTCAGTAAGGTGAAAGATCTTTCATGTGGGGAATTCATGCCTGCTCTGGTGGGTTCTCTGAGGGACTGGTTTAGAGAAACAAATCTTCCAGGCTCAGCACTGACCTTTGGGTTTGCAGATGGAGCCTTGAATTTATATACTTGCAGATTAGGAAAGCAAAGCGTTCGAAAGCAAAGCTTTTATTTTTGTGATGAGGATTCTCAAAGCAGTTGAAGCACTGAGACTGTTCCTTCTAAACTGGTAGAGCCTTCCTTGCGACAAGCACAATTTGAACTTGACTCAAGGTAGGCTTGTTTTTGCTGTTATGTTTTTAATACTCCACTAAGCTGCCAGTGGGCAAAAAGAATAAACCTAATCACACTGATCTAGCAAGCTCATAAAATAATCTAAGGTAGATGCTGAAGGTAGATAAAGAGCTGGGAGCTCTGGAGCTGCCAACCAGCCACTGCGGGCTGCTGAAGAGCAGTGAGTGCCTGAGGCTCCAGGACCACCACCTTGATGGCTTAAAGAGTATGCTGGCCAAAACGCCACCCTGCCTTGTTATGGAAAGTGTCTAATATAATTGCTTGAAGAATACATGCTGTACATTCAGTTTCTATGTAAGTGCACAGTATGTGAATCTTTACATTGAAGCACTTATTACTCATAATTCCCACGCACATCAAGTGAAAGATGAGGCCTCTGTTTCCGGTAATACCCATTTAAACATGACTACCTTTCCCATTTGTCCCATTACACAGCCCTTATTCTTTAGCTGCATAAACTAGTAGAAATTTGTTTTGAAAAAGACCTTTTTTTTTCTAGAAATGGGGTTTGAAGCTTTTTGCAGTTTGTCAGCCTATGATTTTGCATGTGCTTAAAATCTGACAAGTAGCTTTCCTTTCTGCACTATTATTTACCTTTACTCTTGCGCAGACTGACAAGTATATACTGGTGGCAGACCTAGTTTTAAAAAGTTAAATTCTTCCTTTCTTTCCGGTTACATTTTTTGAATTTTCTGGAAATCATCTGTCATTCAGTCAGTAGAAATGAAACCTATTCTATCCGAAGTTGTTTTAGCCTGCGGGTTTAAGAAGAAAACCAAGAAATTAACTGATATGAATAAAGGATATAACTAAGGTCTATTAGAAAGAATTGAGTCTAGGCCAAATCTCTGTCAAAGTGACTTGTAGGTAAGGCTTAGGATTTAAGTTCCCAGTTTTTAAGACTGTCTATTCAGTTTATTCAATGAAAATTCATTGAAATACGTTGGAGTAGTGTCAGATGTGACAGTTTAAAGTCTGGCCCATGACTTCTGGATACATAATTAAAATGAAGAACTAGTGGCCAAGAGTAAGGGTTCTGTTGATGATAGAATTATGCTGCCTCACTCTACAGCTGTCAACATTGCAGAATCTTGTTTGAATGACAATAGGTAACAAGGTAAAAGAAACAAGGAAAAAGCGAAGATGGTGAGAAGAGGAAAGCAGAGGTACAAAGCAGAATAATCAGATGTTGCAGAACATTTCTCAGTCATGAGCTCATAGCAATGACCTTTTTCCTGACAGAGAAGAGTAAAGGTTAAGCATCAGCCATGCCTCAGCCAGCATGGGCTTTTGAGTGTGATGCAGTTGCTAAGCTCTCCACAATAGGCATCCTAGCATATGCATTTAGAAAGCAACGTGAATCATCCTGGAGTAATGATAACTGAAGAGACATGAAGAATAAAACAAAGAGTCAAAACTCAGTGAGGCAATCTTAAACTTCAATTGGAAAAAGAAAAAAGTCCACCCTCAGGTCTCTAAAAATAGTCACAGCAAAATACTGCTTCAGATACAGAGAAATGCTTTGCTGCTTTAGTCTTGCACAAGAGGATGCCTGCTGACAAAAACCACTCAGGTTGTGAGAGGACAGATACATTGGACTTCGTACAGGAAGAATTTCATGACTGCATTTGCAGAGACAGAAATGTTCATAGCTACCACAAGCTCTGAAGCCATGCTTTCATCCAGAGGGGCTGGGTGGAAACATTTACAGTCCAGGGGGAAAGAGACAGACAAAACATCCCACTTTTCATAACACTTTTTATGCTTAAGCCCAATCTGTGGCTTGAGCTAAATCTGCTGTGAATATTTAGCATGTTTTTTTGTGGGAAGACAAGCTGGTCTGCAAGAGACCTTGCTGATCAAGAAAACAATATGCAGTTATCTCCCAGCGAGAGTTCAATCAGCTTGGAAATTCACTGCTGGCTTAAAAGGAGGGACACAGAAGCAGGACGTACAGTTTGGTGCAGCAAAGCATATTAAGAGGTGAATAGGATGGGATGAAAAGTAAGAGATGAATGAATGACAAGGATTTGGAAGCTGTTCTGCTAATCACAGCCAAAGCAGGACACCCTGAATGAGACAGGGAAGCCAGCTCATGGCTGATGTTGGGCTGCACATTTGTTGCGTGGTGTAGAATTCACTGGAAACACTGAAATTCAGGATATTCTTCAGTCAAGGGGCATTGGGATTAATGGGTTTTGCCAAGTTCCTCCAGAGTAATTGAGATATATAAACAGAGGATGTAAATGACAAGCATTTAAAGTGATGTTTCCCATATTTCCCCCTCTCTTACCCTTTTTTTGTGCTTAACAGGAGCTATTAGAAGTTATGGAAGTCTTATAGGAAAGCTGAGAAAAAGCAATATCCTGTGGCAGAAAAGAAGATGCATTCACAGGTTTTGCCACCTTTCCCTCCACAGAAGCTGGGTGGAACAAAGGTCTAACAAAGGAGAGGTATGGAGGAGAGATCTTTAAAAAGTAATTTCTAGTAATATAATTAAAAATAAACCTGTTGAAACCAGTGTGCAACATCAGTGGTGTCTATTTTGCTGAATTTGCCCAATAAGACAACCTAGTCAAGATGAAACTTCTGAGATGAGTATTTTTGGAACCTGAGAATATTCCCTTTTTTTCTCCCATGGAAAAAGAATAATGGAGTCTCGTAAACCTGTGACTAATTTACTTTATCAGCAGTTAATCAGGAAAGGACTGGAGCAGAGAAGTGAAAGACGATGTGACAGAAGATGTCAGGCTTACAGCCCAGGTGAGCTAGTACTCCTGTTAAGTAGTTTCAGTACTGCTCTCAAGTAATGCCATCCATGGAAGAGGAATTATCACTTTCTTGGTTAAATATGACACTATAATAAGCATTTTACAGATTAAAGAGGAAGGATCAGAATAAGACACAGTTTTGATGTTAGACATGACTTTAGGGCTCTGCAGTAACATTAGCAGTATTCTCTGAGGACACAGACCTCAGAGAAAACAAGTGCATTGCAGTGAGTTTAAAGGATGCTGACACTCTTTCTTTGCATACCAAAGTCTGAGGATTTCATCTAACAGTTCCTGCAGGTGGTTTGGAGATCCTGAAGGTATGAGAAAGGACATAAGAGCTGTGTCTGTAAATATGAACAACACATTCAGATTGAGCCTTCGTCATCATTCCTGTAGGAAATATCTAACAGCTCGTAACTCCACCAGGAAACCACTAACTTGAAAAAGGTAGAAAAATATGGTGGTAGGAAATAAAAAATTAAAGGAATTAAGTTCTAAGACAAATCTGGCCTTGTTGGTCATATTCTGAAACTTTTGGAGAACTAAATACATTTTTATAAGCACTACTATCTATCTTACTAAGTTAAGGGTTTTATCCATCATTTGACCTTATGTGCCATTGCTCAGTTTGGCAGAGCCAGCTGGTAACTCAACTTCAGCAGAGAACACAGAGTCATTAGGAACTGAGGCACTTAGGGTTGAATTCAGCTGTATTTACACATTTTACACCTTGCTTGCACAGTGAAGGCTAGAGATTTTTTAGGGGAGAATAGAAAGATATATTTTTTCTGTATTTAAACAGTGAAATAGATACGTGCAAAAAGAATTTAATCCTATTCCAGTTTCCAGATGCAGACATAAACTCATTGCATTGTTTCTTTTGACTCAGAATTTGGTTCACATGCACTGCCATGATTGATAAAAACTGGGAAATCTGTTGGCATTGAGAACTTCTGTTTATCAAGAAGAAGAACAACTATGGGCCTCATGGGACTTCACAACCAGACAGCTACATTACAGAAAGTAAGGTCCCATGCATTTCCCATATAGGAATCCCTACAGATGCAAATAAGAACTAACCCAAAGGTTTGAGAATTCATCCTCTTTCATCTGTGGGATCAGAGGTTGTCATGAAGCATTAACACTAAGCAGGGAATAATGAAGCAGCCCAGTTCCTGCAGGGTCAGGGAGTGTTTATCCCAGCCAGGAATTTCAGCTGATGCCACTCCACATCTGGAGGAAGAAGGAGCTGCCCATGAAGACAGTCACTTTGGCAAAATAAGTGCACTAAATGCAGAAGTCAGTTCCTGGAACATACACCAAGTGCCGCGCCATAGGTAGCATGAGCAGTGTGATGATCAAGCTACTGCATCATTTGTTCCTTTTAATTCACATGCTTGTATTCTTTAGCAGCATGAGAGAAAGAAAAGAGGGAAGGAAAGGGCAGGAATCTAGCAATGGCACCCTCAATTTTATTTGCCAGCATCTTCTTGTTTCAGTTTGTTGGCTTTAGCTCCATGACACGTGTTGGCCAACTGAGAGGGCTTTGGACATGCATGAAAACAGAAATGTAGACAGTAATTATGACGAATGTGAAAATGTATCTAGCTACCATAGTGACACAGGGCCAGACCCTGCAGCCATGACTGCTTTGTGTAAAAATCACCTGTAATGCTGGCATAAATCCTAAATAAAGAGTCAGGTTTTAACATCCTGAAATCAATGGA